>NC_042615.1:691977242-692295992 GCF_901001135.1 Rhinatrema bivittatum
TAACGCATCTTCTCGGCACGACACATGGCCACCAGTGCCCCACAGCCGCTTGCACTGCTTTGGAGCATTCTGCCTGCACTAGCAGTGGGCGAGTTTGAGACTACGCTGTTCTAGGTTGCCTTCACGCTTGGAGTCTTTAGAGCCTTGCGCAGTAGCGAGCTACTGAGCCATTGTGGAACATCACAGCTGTGCGGCTTGCTGTGGGAGGATGTCAGTGTTTTGATTGGCAGGTTATGCCTAGATTTGATACAGTCCTGGACTGATCAAGGGGCATGCGGTCTGGTCATCAATTGGACAATGTCGAGGGCCCTTGGGGTCACCTCTTGATGCTCGGGCCTGGGTCATTAATGTCAGGTCTGTGGATTGAGCCTTGGTGGATTGACAGCCGGACATATTTGCGAGGGGTTCTGGAGGGGCCTGCTGCGTGGTGGTCTGCCCAGGACTCCTTTAGTGAAAGGGATCATGACGCCTGTAGGGAGGCTCGCAGGAGCGAGACCCTCAGTCCTGCTTGGGTGGGAGAATCTGAGAAGTCTGAGTGGACGGAGAGAAATTGGTTAGTCTCGCTTGGGCTGAGAGAGAAATCGACACCTATCTACCTTACCCGTGGTTGCACCAGTCAAAGGTTCAAAAATGTGAGGCTGTTACCCTGTGTGCAACCTTATGCCCAAAAAGGGGTGGCCGTGACGCTGTGGTAGACCTTATGCATAGAAGGGGGTGGTGTGTTCAATTTTGATGAAGGCTGGGCTTCAGCATGTATGTTTGGCACTTTTTCATTCCACATTGGAGCTGCCTCTGATGCTGCTGCTGCTGCCAGTCTCCCACATCCATCTCTCTGTGTTTGGCCACAGATGATGAATATCAGGCCTGGGGATTGGGCCTTGATGGATCAACAGCTAGGCACGTTTGAGAGGGTCTCTGGTGGGGGCTTCTAGTGTGGGGGGGCCTGCCCGGGACCACTTTGGTTATAGTGGTCAGAACGCTCATCTGGGGGGCTCGCAGGGAGCGAGACCCCCTCAGTTCTGCTTGGATTCCTTGGGTATACACTTTGGCAGCCATGAGTTGGGAAGCAGTGTTGACTTCTCGCCGTGGAACGCGATCAGGGACTACTTTAGCCGCATTGTCTCAGCATGGTCATCTTCAAATATGCTGGTCCTATTTATTACACCCTGGCGGAAAATGTTGGGCACGGATGGAGGGAAAGATTCTGTGCCATATTCAATCAGTGGATTGCAAAGGCCATTCGACGCTTGGACGGATATCATCTGAGGCAGGCGTGGCTTGACGCGCATTGTGCAGAATTGTATGCTCTGCATGATGGCATTTGTCAAATATGGGAAATGACTTGTTTCTGCAAGCTTGGCAGAGTGTATGCACGGGTTTAATGCATGAGCCGTAGCCGTTAGGTATGGGGGTGAACCCGTCCCATGTGAGCAGAAGGGTACTTCCTAGCCCACACGTGACCGGATCCCTGTGGCAGTGGTGACAGAGTCCTGGAAAGACTATTGTAACGCTAGAGGCTGTAAAATGAAGCAGGGAGGTGCTGATAAGGAAGAGAGTGGCCATGGGTGATGAATTGACGGCCAGGCACATTTGCGAGGGGCTCTGGCAGGGCCTGCTGCATGATTGCCTGCCTGGACCCCTCCGGTGACGGTGCTCCGCCGCCAGTCAGGGGCTTCCCCCCCCCCCCCCCCCGGCCTTCAGTGGTGTGCACTTGATTGCAGATCTTTGTCATCTGCAAAAAAGCAAACCTTTTTGCGTTCTAATTCCTCAGTGGTATCACTCACAAAGAGATTGAACGGAATCGGCCCCAGAAACAAACCTGAGGCAGTCCATTAATCACCCTTCTTTTCTCAGAGGGAATTCCATTTACCACTGCCCTCTGTCATCACTCAGTTTCTAAATCAGTCCATCACCTTGGGAAGCGCCCTGAGACTGCTCAGTTGATTAATGAGCCTCTTATACGGAGCTGTCATAAGCTTTGCTGAAATAGAAGAAATTGCACGCCATTGATCGAATACTCCAATGTGTCCATGATGTATAGTGAGTGGTAGAAATGCTGCCAACAATTTAGGTGTGATGACCTCCTAGAAGAGCCCCTTGCCAGCAATGCCTCAAGGAGATCGGGGGAGCCTTTCCTGAAATGGAAGCAAGCCATGTTTGAGAAGATGCTGGAAATGCATCAAACCAAAACAGCAGGGGGGGGGGGGGGGGGAATTCCAAGAAAAAAGTGATTCATTATTGTTGTTCCACAAGATATTTAGAATGGAATAAATACAAGGTACTTCCCTATTGGAGTTGTGGACTCTTCAAGCTTTCATAAACATGTTGGCTGTTCACCCAAGCATACCCCTGAAAAAGCCCCAGGGTCACCCACACAGTCTCATATCCCACGGATGCGTCCATTTCCGCAACTCAAAGGATCTGTTGTTCGACTAATTGCATTATCTTATAACTTGCTTAATTCATAAACACTATGTAAATTTGTACATAATTCTTATCCTGTAAGCACCCTCTCCTGCTTTTGCCCTTCTTTCCAGTTAGAGTTTGTTTAACCTATCTTTTCTCTAACAGCCTAGTTCCTCGTTCCCTGTTATAATGTAACTTTTGCTTTCTCTGTTAACTGGTTCCCTCTAGTTTATTGTAAACTGGTACGATAAGACCTGGTCTTGAGCATCGGTATATTAAAAGAATTTAAATAAATAAATAATAAATGTTGCCTTGTGTACATTTTGAGAGGGCAGAGTCATCTTTACATGCACATCATTAACTGGTCAACCTTAAACTTGAGAAAGTAAGCGGGAGAGTGGAATTTTTTTGTAGCGTACAATATATAGCTATAGATTTAACCATTGATACAAATGTTAGGATTTCTCATTGCGTTCATCATACCTTGGGTCAAGAAATGTCAACGTGCGTCACAAAGTGGTAAGCGTGTGATGTCGAGAAAAATGAACAATTTATATGTGCAGTCGCATGCTGCAGAAATGTTTTTAGTGCTTAGGTTCCTTGCCAGTGAAGGATGGTGACCCAACTGAACAGTACACAACCTTCAGAGCTGCTTCATAGTATAACGTATTTTTGTGTGAAAAAATGGGTCCTGGTCATAAAAGCACAAAATGAGAGAAATGGGGTAACGTAATTTGACATGGAGCAGTATTTTGACAGGGCTGTTTAGGCTGACTGTACTGGAAGACATTTCCAAAGGCCATGCAATGCAAATTCATGGGATGGTCTCCTGCTCCGTACATGCGTAGAAAAACCTTTCAGCAAAGATTATAGAATTGACACCCGCCCCTCTCCCCCTCCCAACGGGTAGAAATGGGATGATGCAAATTGTGATAGCGTGGGGAATTAACCATGTCATAGGTTTGCACTGTATTTTATTAGAAACGTGCAATGCCATTGTAAAATAGATGAGCAAAAAATGAAGAGGGGAAGCAATCTGCATATTTGGTTATAACCACAGCATAGATTGTGAAACTGGAAATTGAGTTGAATGAAATGACAGCTCATGATTAGTAGCTGGACATGCACAGGTGTGATTCAGATAAATAGTAAGGTCTTGATGTTTACTTGGACTTTGCCTGTATCAAGGCTATAAATTAATGCAGTTTCTAGTCCTGGGGGGAATTCTGCGCTACTGCGGAATGCAGAATTTGCGCAGAATTCTCCCTTCTCGCAGATTTCCTCCCTCACCTCGCAGAATCCACCGCAGTTGCATGCTTCTCCCTATCGAATGCTCTCCGGGAAGAGGAAGCAAAAGGGGAAGCTTCGCGGCACGGGCAAGGGTTGCTGCGCATGGACAGGGGAGCCATCGCGGGAGAGGCGGCGCGCCCGGAGAGTGGAGACATCGCAGGACTGGTGAAGTTCCTGCATGGACACCAGAGGCAGCACGGCAGGGGCGAGGTTAGCAAGCTGCACCGTGCTAAGGCCAGGACCTACAATCAGAAAAGGAAGGAGGGAGGGAGGGGGAGAGTTTTTAGTAGGGGCTCGAAGAATGAGGGGAAAGCAGGTGAATGGGGCAGAGGCCAAGAGGGATTCATATTTCCATTTGTTCTGGGCCAAAGGTCTGCAGCCTTTGACATGTGTGCCCTGGCACTGGACAGCAGAGCGGACTCTGACTTCCCCCGCAGGGGATGCATTTAACCAAACAGCTCCTGCTGCGCGAGACCGGCCCCATAGCAGCGGGAGATGTGTGGTTAAATGCGACTCCTGCTGCTGCATGCGAGGCTTGGAGCTAGCTTTCTGATTCAGGTAGCGGCAGCGGTCATGGTCTGCTCAGCTGTCCAGTGCCTCGTCCTGCTGGCAGCTAAAGAGGAGGCCCAGGCACTGAGAGTGTATGCGTGAGCCCTTGTGTTGGTTGTGAGCCAGTGTGGGTGGGTCGGTGTCTACCTGGGAGTCTGTATTTTCGTGTTGCACCCGATCCAGCACACTGGTTGGGAAACGCTGAATTAATATCTAGAAAGGAAATTTACCGGCAAGCACTGGTAATCATGCTGGTGTTTCGAGTCATCAAAACAGCAGCAGATTGCGAGGGATTGCAGAAGGACTTTGTGAGACTGGGTATCTAAACGACAGATGTAATTTAATGTGGATAAGTGCAAAGTAAGGCATGTAGGGAAAAGTAAGCCAAACTTCAGGTACACGATGTTGGGTTCCATGTTAGACTCCATCTAGGAAAAGGACCTTGTGGTCCCTTAAAATCTTCGACTCAGTATGCGGCGGTGGTCAAAAAGGCAGATAGAATGTTAGGAATTATTTGGAAAGGGAACAGAGAATAAAATTGAGAATATCGTAATGCTTTGTGCAGATCCATGATGCGACCACGCCTTGAATATTGTGTACAGTTCTGGTCGCCCCATCTCAAAAACGATGTAGCGGACATAGAAGAGGTACAGAAAAGGATGACAAAAATGATAAAGGGGATGGAAAAGCTTTCTTGTGGAGAAAGGCTAAACAGATTAGGACTCTTTTAGTTTGGAGAAGTCTGAGATTTATAAAATCATGAATGGGGTGGAATGGGTAAATAGGAGACAGTTATTTACCCTTTCAAATAACACTAGGCCTAGGGAATAGTCCATGAAACTATGATTTGTTTTAAATCTGTGGTTGCTAGTTTCATGGAGTGTCCCCTAGGCCTAGTGTTATTTGAAAGTATTAAATAGGTCTTTGTGCCTATTTAATACGAACACAAAAAAAACACTCCCTATGGAGTGGAGTAAAAGCACAGTTATTATTTTTCAATTTACTCTTTTATTAGATCTATGAAAAAATAAAAAACAGTTCTCAATGCTTTAGACAATCATAAAATATACAATAAACCTTCACATTTATGTCTCACCACTATTACCTTGCTTACATTAAAATCAGTACTCATTCATACACATACATACCAAACATACCCATATACATTCACAATTTTTTCTTTCCAAATCTCCACAATCATAAATAGTTATTTGTCAAATTTACATTAATCTCTCCAAGCAAAAATTACACTGTGTTCATTTTAAATTATTTAAATACCAACATTTATATAGGCGTTCTTTGAACTCATAATCTTAATTGATCCCAACTGGGCCCTCGTTTCACCTTCCGGCTTCTTCAGGGGAATTTAAAATGTTTGAACCATAAATTTTCTTTTACCACTTCAACCACATGGATTCTTGCCAATCTAATGGAGACACCAGTGATCTTCCTTAGATTTCCAACTGCTTGTGGTGCAAAACCAATTTCTGCATCTGTATATACATCTGTAAACCGCTGTCTTAACTTCTCCCATTAGTCGTTACTCAGATTGTAACTTGTATTCCTTGTCTTTGGCTTCAAATATTTATTTCAAATACTTGCTTCTGCTTCCTTTGCTATTTTATAAGCGTGGGTACATTCCATCATTGCCCGTCCGTTCTATACTACTCAACTTTATCCTTCATGGATTTAATTACTGGAAACTTCCTAAACATCAAGTCTCCACATGTTTGTTCGGAATATCCCCTACCCCTCTGCTTTTTTTTTTTTTTTTTTACTCTGCGCACAGAGCTATAGAACCTGTTGCTAGAGGACATGGTCAAAGTAGCATAATCTGGTTCAAAAGAGGGTTGGACGAATTCCTGACGGAAAAGTCCATAAACTGTTATTAGCCAGGTAGACTTGGGAAAGCCAGCACTTATCCTTGGGAGTGAGATACAAGGAATAGATCAACTATAGGGGGGATCTGCCAGATTCTTGTGACCTGGACTGGCCACTGCTGGAGCCTCGATGGACATTAATCTGACCCTGCATGGCACTTATAGTAGAGGCTAGACCCAGGTAAAATAGAGCCTTTTGCGATATATAGTTTTAAACATCTGTAAGAACATATGAGATTGTATAAAATCTCCCTTCCTAGGTAGCTTTTATGGATGAATGTAGTTTCGCAATCAATATTTATCTACTTTGGTCTTTTTTTTTTTTTTTTACCTCGTTAACGATTAACTCCTGAACAAGGACTTAAAACATCAAGTACTTTTTAAAGGCAGGGCCCAGGCCACCCTTGGTTAGTTGCCTGAAGTGCTTATCTGGTTGATATTCTGAAGGTGGGGGAGGGCACCGCACCTTGAACTCTGAGCAGGAGGGGCTGAGCATTGATCCTGCTAGGGTAGTGTAATTGTAACTAGGCCTGGTGAGCACTTTAGGTGCTGCTGTAACTTCTCTCTGGTTTGCTAGAAGCTGCTGCCTCCCCCTTCCACTCCCCTGACCCCAAGCATTTAAGAACATTAATGCACATTATATCTTGGCCCTTCATACAGTGTTTTGCTGGGTGTAGGGGGAGGGGGTGGCCGGTCCCATAATCTTGTATATTTTAGCTCTTCTAATTGCATAAGTTAAAGTTTTGGAGTGCAAATCCATATATATTTTTTTAGTTCTTAATTAGGTTGCTTAAAATAAGGATATATCCAATTGCCAGTGCCTAATATGGAACAAAAAGATTTGTCGTAAAATAGCCAACAGAAGTATGATCAGAAAAAGCAAAATAATGTTATTTAGAATGTTAATGGCAGGCAGAAAAGGCGTCGCACAATGTCTGGAGCCACAAGTCTTGATGATAAACCTGTGGATATCTGCAGTTACAAAAACCACAGGAAACAGAGCATCGCAGTCCTGCGCACACTCACAGGAAGAAATGTAAAGCTAGATGGGCGTGCTTGAATTGCCAGATGACTGTGAAAAGTTTAATTGCATAAATCTTATCTGGAGGAGTTAATTATTTTAAGACATACTGTATTTTTATGAGTGCAGACTGATATGCTTAAGGTATATATAAATTCCCTGTTGCCAAATATTTGCACCTCTCTGAGACTCTGTAGTGCAAGAGGCATGTCGAATTCTCTTAATACCAGACAGCGTGGTTATTTTGTTAACCACCTTGCTTCAAGTTTGTTTTTTTTTAATGATTAAGTGAAAGGAATTAGTCTGCTGACAGGGTAGAGTAGAAGTTAGTCTCCCCCCCCCCCACCCCCCCAGAAGGAAGAATTTGAAGTTGCTGACTAGAGAATTAAACAGTAAAGCTGTGTTTTTAAATATTAATGCATTCCCTTTTAATGTTCACTGAATCGTTCTGACTTTCCAGTTGCACCAATTTTTTTTTTTGTATTCGAAAATACATGCCTTTTAGACGGAGCAGTATTGTGAGCATGTTTTTCTGTCTAAGAAAAATCCTTTTCTTTCCGTGGCAGAAAGAGATGTTTGTAAATTGCATAGTATAAAAGAGAATGCTGCAAGGTGCTTTGAAACGTCACACACACACGCCCAGCATTTTACAGATACATACTTTTTTCTGTACAAATGTAACCCCTAAGTAGAAGATTCCTGGCAAGGGATGAGCTAAGGATAAATTGAATGAAAGTGAAGGAACATGGAAGCTAGAAAAGAGAATTATGCAGAAGAAACTGACTCAAGGACCAGTATTTGTTTTAGTAGTTTGTATTTTGTAATGCTTAAAGAACATTTTTCTTCTTGAAAAACACAACAGCATAGAAATACAATGCTGATATATTGTTGGCTATGAAAATGCATTACCAGGATGTTAATTCTCAGATCATAAATATTCACATTATCTCAATTTGTTTTGGAATATTATGCCTGGCAATATTTAATTTAAAATCTGAAAGTGTTTGGACAGATGACATGATCTGCAGAGGGATAGTCCTCCTTTATAACACCACCTTCAGCATTCTTCCCAGGTGATGTAACGTAGAATTAGATCCATTGGGAAAAAATCTTTTATATTGCAGTTCTGTTAATTACTGGGGCCAGAACCTGTATGGGCCTGCTCCAGCAATTTAGAATTTTTTTTCCCCTTGTTGCTTGATTGGGGATTAAGGTCTCTAATCCAGTGTTTCTAGTCAAAATCTTTAAAACAGCCTTTACATGGGTTTGCTCCAAACCCTCTGACAGGGTTGATGGAAAAGATTGCAATTTTTATTGGATGGGGATTCCTGGGTATCTGATTCTTGGTTCATGTTTCCTAATTCTCTTTGCAGATATGCAATAAAGGCACAATTTGTAACCTAAATCTTTTTTGGAAATCACTGATGTCTACAAAGTGGTTATTTGTGAACACTGCATTCAGCCTTCATTTCACAGACTGTGTGAAACTTGGCTCTCTTGAAAATGAGGCTGGGATTCAGTTAAATTGGGGAAATGCCAAAGCATGGGTTAAAAGGAAGTAGTAATGTGCCAGTGACTAACCTTTCACATTTTATTCCAAACCTTTGAAGTTATCAGAGCAGAGTGGTTATCTTTTTCAGAATTTAGATATCTATCATGCATCAAAGGGATCATCGGCTAGGCAGATGAAAATCTAGAGCCACCCAATGGCAAACCTGAGGTCTTAGTCGCCAATAAGGAGTGGTTTGAAACTGGATTGATTGCATGTGGCTGCTTGCTCCCCAGCTTGTCCGGTCTGCCCGTCACCCTGACCCTTTAGCAGCTTCAAAACACCATATATAATCCTGCTGTTTTCCCTAACCGTAGAAAACGATGTGCTTTCATTATTCTTTTGTAAATAAGGTTTTTGGGACATCTGTAGGAATAGCATAACGCATTAATCCCTGGATTCATCGTTATAAATATAGCAGAATGATCACCTGCGGGGGTAGGGAGTGTGCAGCTGGCCCCATCGCGGCGGTTCGGTATCGCACGCTGCGATTGCGGCCGCGCTGAACGCTTTAGCCCCCGTAGCGCTAGTAGAAAAGCTGTAGGTTTATTTCCAGCGCTACTGCCAGCGATAATGTGCGAAACATCGCCTGCAGCGCTGCCAGCCCCTTATTATTCAAAACCCTGCCCAAACCCCTCCCTTTTTAATTTCAAATTTAAACATTCAAAGCACGAAGCGATAAGGCCCTATTGCGATTTGATGAATGACTCCCCTAAGGCCTAAGTAACCAATTTGGAAACCTTGTCTAAACTGCTAGCCAGCGAACGTTCTTCCGTTTCTCTGCTTTCTGTTGTGAACATGCAAAGGACCCAGGGACACATTCACATCATGAAACCTACAGAGATCAGATAAGTAAATTCCCAGATTTGATCTCTTGTGTATGCTCACTCGAATTAGGTACTTGTTTGCAGTCTGTCCTCTACAGCACGAGGTGTCTTGATTAATATAATCAATATGAGGAGGAGGGACATAAAGGTTCAACAATGTCCTTAAAGTTGAAAGACAACATTTTTGTGTTGTGTACAGGCAAGAGGAAGGTTCACTTGTCAGCTTCAAACCAAATAGATTGTAACAATAGATTCACGGTCCCCCGACACCGTGGTTTGAGGCTGACAACTGAACCTTCTGCTCGCCAGTACACAACACAAACATTTTGTCTTTCAACTTTAAGGACATTGTTGAACCTTTATGTCCCTTCTCCTTATATTGTTCATTTTTTGATGGTTGGACTTTTGCCTTTTTGTTTTTTCGCTTATTGATTAATATATGTGCCAATTTGGTGGTGGTAGTTTTCTAACCAAGGAATTGCCTACTGCTTTAGGCACAGAGGACTCCTGCTTGACAGGAATAGTGTGACAATCTGCATATGATGTAATCTTTATTTTGTTCTCACTTGTTTATCACAGCACCCTGTGTTATGGCATTCTGGATAATCCTTGGTAGCAGTTCTGTCTTAGTCCTGCCTTGCTCCATTTCCAATTAAGTGGCAAATTTTTGCAACATAATGCATACGTTAGTGGGAAAATATATGTTCAAGTTACACCAAAGTGGACTTAATACACAGAAGTCTGATTTTAAAAATTATTCCAGCAAAATTATACGCACAGATGTATACCTTCTATTTGAGAGAATTTATGCCCATATATTTTAAAATTAAAAAAACTATGCATTTAAGTCCCAACCCTGTCCAAACTCTTCTCCCCCCCCCCCCCCCCCCCCCCCCCCCAAGAACATCTCTTCCTCCAGGCACATAAAAATACTTTTCCTTTATTGGAAAAGTATATTTATTGTGGAGAAGTACTTAGGATTTAAACGCTGCTTCAAAAAAGTGAGGGTTTTTTTTTCCTTTTATTTTTAACTGGATTTGAATGTGGTCAGAGGAGGGAGCATGATGCACTGACTCAGGAAGTCTGTTCCAGGCAAATGGTGTACCAAGGTGGAAAGCGTGGAGTCGGTGGTGGAGGAGACAGACAGATAAGCGAGTGACTTGCCAGACGAATGGAGTTCACAAGGAAGGGTGCAGGGGGAGAGATTAGAGGAATAGGGAATATGGAGCTGGATGGTAAAAGCATTTCTAGGCGAGTAAGAGAAGCTTTAACTCTCTCTATGGAGAAGCTGACGGCCGAAGTAGCGACTTGAGAGGTTACGTGGTCATAGCGACATTGAGGAGAAGATAAGCTGTACGGCCAAACTTTGGATCGATTGCGGTGGAGAAAGGCCTGCAAAGAGCAAACTGCAGCAGTTCTAATCGGGAGGCAGTAAGAGTGGATGAGTGTTTTTTGGGATCACGCTCAGAAAGAAAGGGGTGGATTTTAGTGATGTAGAGGAAGAAACAACTCACTTCAGCAGTGTTGTTTTTTTTGGATGTGCGTAGAGCAGGAGAGAGAGAGGCATCAAAGGTGATCTGAAGATTACAAGTGGATATTTTTCTCTGCAATGTATAGAGGTGTTCCTGGGAGCGGAGAGAGAGCAGCGGATCAAACATGCAGAGATTTGCTTATTCGGAACGGTGTGTGGTGGTTTTAGGAGAAAAAATTACAAGGAATGCAGGTGCAAATCTTTGTAGAGAATTTTTGAGGGCGCAATAATGAAAGCAAAACTATGCTTGCACTTTGCTTTGATAATTTTTACCTGCAATCCCAGAGGTCCGCTCCAGTGCAGATAGTGGGGTTATTTACCCCTTAATGACTTATCCCACTGAACCTGCTACATATGTGGGCCTTCTGATGTGTCAGACTTCAGTGCTTTAGTAGGTCATGCTTACAACTTCCAGGATGGTTGATTTATCTAGTTTTCCTGTCTCACTCTGAGACTGGGGAAATGGTCATTTCCTGTTCATCTGTGGATCAGGAATGGAGTCTGCAGGGAGTGCAATATGCTTGTAGAATTCCACACATTTTTGTAGAGCAAACTTTGTTTGTTTTTTTTTTCTCCTTAATCACTTTTATTTATTTTTTTTGTAACTGCAAAGTTGTCCTGCCAATGTGCCATGTAGCTTATTGCCTTTTTTTCATGTTTTTGCCTATTCATTTTCCCTCTGTTTCAATTTTAATTTCCATTACCCTCTTGCCATTTTTTTCTTAACGTTTTTTCATCATTCATTTCAAACAACTTATAAAATTTAGAAATGAGTTGTGATATGACTCTGATTTTGTTTCCCCGGGTTTTTTTAATAAAGGATGCCTGCTCATTTTATATGATTGCACAGGGACCGTACAAACTTAGGGCTGGATTTTCTATCTTTGCGCATCTCTCTGAATCCCACGGTAATGGAGGACGGTGGGGGGGGGGCGGGCGGGCCTGCAAAAGCCGGCAGCGATCGCACCACCGCGGTGTTATCGCTGCCGGCTTTCGCACCCAATAGCACCACCGTCGGCGATAAGGGGGGTCTTACCTTTTCGCCGCCAGAGAAGTTTCCACGGCGTTCGCCCCGATGCCATTCCGACTCCTCCTCTTCCAGTACCAATGCCGCCCCCGACTCCGCCCCTATCTAGCCATCGCACACAAAAAGGGACTTTTCACGTGCAATAGGGATAGAAAATGACCCCTCATTGAGAGAACCTTTAGATTTAGTGCTTGTTACCACGTCAGAGCTGTGAAGAATACCTTCTTACCAACATAGTTTTGCATCTATCAGAATCATTGCTTTTATTCAATTTAAAAAAATGCTAAATTTTCTATTTAACTTTTTCCAAGTTCAAATACCCCCCCATATTCTTTCCTTTCTTCTAGGCCAATATAATAAAGTGCGCTATGCTTAACTCTCTTGTCTTTATTTCCGTTTTAATGCACATTTTTGATGTGCTAAAATTCCGATGCAGCGTAAGTTTTGGCACATACTTTCTGATCAGCATACGTTTGGTAACAAAATGACCTAATTTTGATTGTAGCCTAATGACTTCCCACTAACTTTTTTATGTTCAAGACCAGACTCCACATTTTTTTGGACCTTTTTATGTAGGAGAAGATGCCCAAACTGAGTAGTTTAGGTTTAATCTACAGAGACGCTTACTTGTTAGCCAGTTATCTGCCAGCATCTGATTGTAATTTGCAAAGGAAGCGAGGGCTTCACGTACTATTTCTCACACTGATTCTGAATTGGTCTTATTGTTCCTGTTCTGTATACTTTTGTTTCTCAGACACAGAATTGTTTAATTTATACCCTTTTTATTGCATAAGAAACGGCTGGTTTCAATTAAACAAAGGTATCATGGTAAGAACTTGTAATTCTGGTTATTATACTTGTGGGTTCACAACAATTTTTTATTTTTTTTTTTGCACTGTACATTCAGAATACTTTGGCAACATGGTAGTGAGAGCAGATTGCAACACATGCCACTGCTTCCTATAGCCGGCCAGTGAAAATGAAAACCGAACCTAAGACACTTCCCTTCCTGCAAGGATCTAGTACTCTCAGGCATTCTGTAAACTCAAACTTATTCAATAGACATTAACCTTCATGTCTTCCTTGTAGCAACATTAGTTCAGTTTGATGTTTTGTAAGTTGAAGAAAGAATGTATACATGGTTATATTCAATGAACATAACTGTGTAAAATTTCTCTTAAATTGAGACCCAGGGTAAATATTTCTTCATGGGTCTCCGTGAAGATGACTGTTTCATGTAAAACATCTAAATGGCTGAAACCTCCCCTTTTTAATATTTATTTTATTTATTTAAATGACTTATAACCCATTCCCTCTAAAGTTCGGTGCGGGGTACAATTGAACATACATAATAAAGTATTATAACAAAGCATAAATTATACAGAACGAGCAGGAGATCAATCTTGGTGAAGGACAATTACAAAGTGCCATTCATTCGAGGTCTTACGAATGCACTGGATAAAGGATGTAAAGTTTTTTATTTATTGGGCTGCCTGGTCCTGGATTAAAACCTTAAATGCGATGTTGTAAAGGTAAGGCTTTTCTGAATTCTTTACAATTTTCGATAGTCTGTAATTGCACAGGCAAAGAGTTCCACAGAGAGGGGCTGGAGATGGAAAAGGCTTTTTCCCTTGTTGAGTCAAGTCTGGCAAACCTGAGGTAAAGAATCTCCAAGAGTTTCTGGCTGGATGACCGTAGTCAGCGGCTGGGTATTATACATTTTGAATGTTGCATGTATCCATGGAGAAGTGTGGTGAAACAAGTTATGGATAATTAAGCTAATTTTTATTGGATGTGCCATGGAATTGGAAGCCAGTGCAGATTGAATAATACTGGAGTGATGTATTCGTAGATCTTGGTGCCAGATAGTTGACGAGTGGCGGAATTTTGGATGATTTGCAGGGCTCTAATTGAGTATTGTGGTAAGCCAGAGTATAGGTGTAATGAGTGGTGTGAAAGTGAGTCCTTGGTGCTGTGTAGTTGAAAGTCCCTCGTAGGTGAACCTACGAGGCCTCCACCACCAGCTGGTGAATGTGTCCTGAAGCTGGATAGGCTGGAGCTTCACCTATACCAGCTTGCCTACCCCCTGCAGGTTGAGTCCTTGGGTTCTGGTGGCCAAAAGGGTTTAGGTGGGTCTCTAGGGTGGTCAACAGAGCAAGAGTCCGAGGGTGCACCAGGGTCAGGACAGGTAGCAGACCTGGAGAAGCTGGAGACAGGCCAAGTTCTAAGAAGGCGGCAGACGAGTATGGTCAGGTCTAAGGCAACAGGTCTGTACCAGAAGATCAGGCCAGAGAGGGGGCGATGAAGTGTAGGGAACACTGGATGAGACTGTGACTGTGACAAGACAACCTGGACAAGACAGACAGGGCAAGGACAGGCTGTATCAGGTACAAGGAACAAGGTGGAATGCAGGACAGTCAGGAATGCAGGAGCAACATGACCTGCTCATTGCAGGAGACCTGTTGCTGAGGTGTTTGTTGTTCCTTTTATACTGGAAGGCCCATGATGTCATCAAAGGGTGCTGAGGCCAAGTTCCCACCTCAGGCCTTTTAACCTTTTAGATCCTGCTTATTGAAGGAATTATTTCCTGATGCCCCTTTTTACATATTTTAGTTAACTAGACTCAAATATGATATAAATATGGTATAAAAAATATGCAAGTAATTAAAAGTATATGAAAAAATGTTCCACTTGTGGAACATTGGTACTTAAAAGGTTAAGAGGCTGACTGGGCATGCGAATACCTGAGGGGGCTGGAGGAGAGGCGATATGGCAGCATGCTGAGCTGTGCCCGGCGGGTCCTAGAAGCTGGCACCATTTTGGCCATGAAGATTGCCGTTGCTGACTGCAGCAGTAGGGAGATACAGTAGTCTGAAGACTAAACAAAGGACTGGAGTATGGTCCTGAAATCAGAAGTATTTAGGAATGGTTTCAGGTATCTGAGGAGTTTTAGCTTTGTAAAAGAATTTTGTGTGATAGTGGAAATGTGTGGTTTCCGGAAGAAATGTTGATCTAAGGTAAAGCCAAGGTTATATATTCTATTGGAAATTTTTAATTGATTCACTTTGAAAACATAGGATGTCAGGAACCTCAAATTGTACTGCAAGCACTTATTTCACCAAAGTTAGATTACTGTAATGCCCTCTTGCTGGGAGTACCAAGTTCGATTCTACGTCCCCTACAGTTGCTACAAAATGCAGCAGCGCATTTATTAACCAACGAGGAAATATGACCATATTTCACCTGTCTTGAAGGAACTCCATTGGTTACCGATTCACTCAAGAATTCAATATAAATGTTTATTACTTATCCATAAAACAGTGTATGGTAATAATTCTGAATGGCTAAATGCTTCACTTCAGATCCACACACCTGCCCGCAATCTGAGATCTTTGGGAAAAGCATTGCTTACAATTCCTTCACCAAAAATAGCTCATCTGAGCTCAGTCAGAGAAAGGACCTTATCCCTGGCGGACCCAAAAATTTGGAATGCTCTGCCTGTAGATATTAGAACAGAAACCAGCATCCAGAAGTTTAAAAAACTGATAAAAACGTGGCTATTCGAGCAGGCTTTTAATGAAGTAAATTGAGACATTTGAGCAGGTAATATCTGATTATTTAATCTAGAGAGTATTTTAACAAGTTTTATTATTTAGTTTTATCAAAATGTTTTAAGTTTTAGTATTTAGTTGTATTAGTAAGAATTTTAAATATAGAAATGCTAAAGGATAGGGTAGTAATAGATGATCTGAGAAAGGTGATAGGATGTTTACACTTATGGATATCTGTGGTGAATAATTTAGATAAATAATAGTTTATAACTATTATTCTGTATCAATTTATAATGCTTGTTTTTATTGTATTTTATGTTTGGTTCTATTTTATGTGATTGTGTTTTAATGGAAATGTATTGATATATTGTTAACAGACTGGATGTCTTTTGAGGAAGGTCAGTATATAAATAAAAATAAATAAATTGTAGGCAGCAACCAAGAATATTTTATATATTTAGAGATTAAGAGCGAGTTTCTGTTCTTTTTATTGAAGGTAGACATAATGTTGTGGAATTAGCAATAACAGAGCAGGATGATTTTATGGGAATGAAAAACTGGATGTTTGCATAAAGTTTATATGAAAGCACAAAGAGTGGCTAGTAGTTGACAATGTGGAGAAAGATAGATATTGAAAAGAGCAGCAGAAAGTGCAGAACCCTAAGGGACACCCGTGGAAATATGTGGTGCCATGATGAGTGAGAGCCGGCAATTCTGATCTGTTGGGATCTGTTAGATACGAGGGCAACCAGAACAGGACAGGGCCAGAGATACCAAAATCTGAGAAACGTGTCAGGAGAATTTGGTGATCAACTGTATCATATGCCGAAGTTGTGTCCAAGAGAATTAGCATGAACGAGGGCCCATTATCAAATCCTCTCTGTATAGAATCTGTACTGGAAAGCAACAGAATTTGTGTCCTGGTGTTTTCTGAAGCTGAACTGGTATTGATCAAGAATGGCATTTTCATCCATGAAATTGATTAGCTGTTTTAGGGTGACTTGAAGTAATATTTGCCCAAATTTATTTTTTAAATATAGAAGTAATCATAGTCCTAGATTTTTATAAAGTGCATTTCTTTCTGTGTTAATACTTTGTTCTCAAATTATGCAGTGCTCTTAATTCAAGACATCCAGTTTTCATATTTTGTTTCTGTGAACTGGTTTGCAAAAGTTTGAAATTTACATTACGTGGTTTGTGGCTAACCCTATCCAAAAATGGGACAAATCAACCTTGAAAACATCAAAGATGCCTAAGTACTAATACATTTCCAGAAAAAAAGTCTTGCCTCAAACAATTCAGAAAACAATGGTTGCTGCAGAGTCCTAAACAGCCTTAATTTCTTTTAAACCCTTTCCTGCCCCCCCCCCCCAACACTAAATCCTTAAACCTCATTCTACGTTTGAGATGTTGACTCATAAATGCACAAACATATCAGTGTATGAAACTAGCACTTAATAATTGATCTGACTTATTGGATTGCAAGCTGGTTAAAAGACAGGAAACAGAGAGAAGGATTAAATGGTCTGTTTTCACAGTGGAAAAAGGTAAACAGTGGAGTACCTCAAGGATCTGTACTTGGACCGGTGCTTTTTAATATATTTATAAAGGATCTGGAAAGGGGTTCGATGAGTGAGGTGGTCAAATTTGCGGATGACACAAAAGTATGCAGAGTAGTTAAATCTCAAACCGGTTGTGATAAATTGCAGGAAGACCTTGTGAGACTGGAAGATTGGGCATCCAAATGGCGGATAAAATTTAACATGGCAAGTGCAAAGTGATGCATATAGAGAAAAATATCCTTTGCTGTAGTTACACAATGTTAGGTTCTATCTTAGGAGTTACCACCCAGGAAAGAGATCTAAGCTTCATAGTGGATAATACATTGAAATCGTCAGCTCAGTGTACTATGGTGATCAAAAAAGCAAACAGAATGATAGGAATTATTAGGAAGGGAATGGCAAATAAAATGATGGATGTCATAATGCCTCTGTATCGTTCCATGGTGAGACAGCATCTTGAATACTGTGTGCAATTATGATCGTTGCATCTCAAAAAAGATAAAATTGCACTGGAGAAAGTGCAGAGAAGGGCATGGAATGGCTGCCCTATGAGGAGGAGAGGCTAAGGAAGTTAGGGCTGTTCAGTTTGGAGAAGAGATGACGGGGGGAGAGGGGGGGGATGTGATAGAGGTCTATAAAGCCATGAAAGGACTTGAAAAAGTTTATGTAAATTGGTTATTTACTCTCTTGGATTATAGGACTAGAGAGCACACCTTGAAGTTAGCAAGTAGCTCATTTAAAACAAACTGAAGAAATTTTTTTTCCCTGAGTGCATAGTTAAGCTCTGGAATTCATAGCCAGAGGATATGGTTAGTGCAGTTAGTATAGCTGTGTTTAAAAAAAAGGATTTGATAAGTTCTTGGAGGAGAAGTCCATTACCTGCTATTAAGCTGACTTAGAAAATAGCCACTGCTATTACTAGCAACAGTAACATGGACTAGACTTAGTTTTGGGTACTTGCCAGGTTCTTATGGCCTAGATTGGCCACTGTTGGAAACAGGATGCTGGGCTTGATGGACCCTTGGTCTGACCCAGTATGGCATGTTCTTATGTTGGATAAGTTCCTAGAGGAAAAATCCATAAACTGCTATTAATTAATAAGCAATAGTAGCTTGAGATTTATCTAATGCTTGGGTACTTGCCAGGTACTTGGATTGGCCACTGTTGGAAACAGAATACCGGGCTTGATGGACCCTTGGTCTGATCCAGTATGGCATATCTTATGTTCTTACAAGCCGTTAAGCCCGTTAAAACGGGCTACATCCCTCTGTCTCTCACCTCCCCCTCATTCTCTCTCCCCTCACTCTTCACCACCCCCTCCCTCACCCACTCCTCCCCACCCTCCCCTCTCCTCTCACTCAGTCCCTCCCTCCCACTCAGTCTCACTCACGCCCCCCTCTCTCCCTCCCTCTCACTCACTGTCCCACTCCCTCCCTCTCTCTCCCCCTCCCTCTCTCTCCCTCAGTCCCACTCCCTCCCTCTCACTCAGTCCCTCCCCCTCACTCAATCCGTCCCTCCCACTCAGTCCCTCCCCCCCACTCAGTCCCTCCCTCCCACTCAGTCACTCCCTCCCCCCTCTGTCCCACTCACTCAGTCCCACTCACTCTCCCTCAGTCCCACTCACTCCCTCTCACTCAGTCCCCCCTCTCCCTCTCACTCAGTCCCAGTCCCTCCCCCTCACTCAATCCCTCCCTCTCAGTCCCTCCCTCTCACTCTCTCTCTCCGTCCCTCCCCACTCAGTCCGTCCCTCCCTCTCTCTCTCTTCTCCCTCCCTCGGTACTGGCCGCTACCGCCGCCCGCTACCGCCGTCCGCTACCGCCCGCTGCTGCCACTGGACGCCGCCATTTTTTTCTTAGCGTCAGACCGACGTGCTCGCCCGCACATGCGCGATAGAGCTGGTCTCTACTGCGCATTTGCGGCACGTCGGTCAAGCTTCGTTTATAGGTATTGATGGTTAGAGCAGCAGGCCAGGAAGCCAGGGTTCAAATCTCACTGCTGCTCCTTGTGCCCTTGGTGAAGTCATTTCACCTTGCATTGCCTCAGGTACAAACTTACTGCCTGATTCACCAAGGCTTTTCTCCCATTCTGTGTTTATGGGAAAATACCTTAATGAATCAGGCCCTTTAGATTCTAAGCTCTCTAGGGACAGGGAAATACATTCAAATATAGTAGGTGTCACTTTTTGAGTTGCCAATGAAAAGGCATGACCTAAATAAAAACAAAACAATTCTCAAAGCCAGTTGCCTGGGTTAACAGCAATTTAGATGTGTAAATTGGTTGTCTGAAAATTACTCTCCTCAATGCAGATAAAAGTAGTTGTGGTGGTGCACAGCATGCATTCTTTTTAGCTGTATTTAATTGTTCCTGGGAGCATGTTTACATCAGAGAGGAAAATGTGAGGATTACAGTTTTAGCTCTGAACATATTGTAGTCCACGAAAAAAGTACTAATAGATAAAGCAGATGCAGAAGTATGCGCATACATTCCATTTGAAAATTGGTGCATATTCTGTGGTTAAAAAGCATCTGTGGGCTTTTGTTCTGTGTGGACAGTTTGAAAATTGCCCCTTTCTTGGATCAATATTTTGTACAGTTCAGGCATTTATTAGTCTCTTTAAGAGCAGAGAAATACTTACCTTAAATGGTTCAGCATCATTTTCTTCCTTGAATATCACTTGAAAATTCTTAGAATCTCATTTGAGGTTCATCTTTCCAACAGAGAGGTAAGAAGAGGTTCTTACCACGTCAAGATTTCTTTTTTTTTTTCTTTTTTTTTTTTTAATGAGCAAAGCATGAAGCCTATTATGGCTTTATCAAAAAGAGAATGTATAAAAAGTTGTAATTCAGATACCCTGCCAGAGGGGATACTGAACGGTGGTTATTCAGAGGAACTGAACAAATCTTGGTGAACCTGCAGGATGTAGTAGTTCAAATTGACAAATTAACGAGGAGTAAATTACTTGGGCCAGATGGTATAAATCCCAGAGTGGTAGGAACTGAAAAATGAAATTGCAGACTTACTATTAAGTTGTAAACTGTTATAACACAAGGAGTTAAGACATGCGCTCGGCTCAATACCCAGATCCCTCCCCCCTCCCCCCCCCCCCCCCAAAGAACACATAACATCATTATTTCTTTTGGCTTTATAACAGGCCGCAGTTTATTCACCAACCTGAGCCCTAACAGAGAGCTAACATGGCAACTTAACAATGATGACAAACAACCCCCCCCCCCCCCCACCTCCCCCGAATGCTCTTCCACCTCGCCCCAGTGGTAGAGCCCCCCCCCCCCCCTTAGCCCTTTTTAACCCCACATTCCTTCAACAATCCCTTGGTCTCTGGTTTCCGCCACAAACAAGAGTGGCACTTGCCGCCCTTGTTCCCCCCCCACTGCGGCCTCCAACCTACCCCCCTTTTTTTCTTTTTTCTTTCTTTTGCAAAACCTTCTCCAACCCTTTCTGCCAATCATTATTTAACAGATCCATTCCAATATCGGATAAATGGATCGCATCCCCTCGGGGAAAAAAGCTTCGTCCATCTCCCACGACCAACTATGACGCACCCAAAACCTCCCTTTATGAATCACCCATTTTCCAATTTGCCTGTTCATCTTGGGCACCTCCGATCACCATAAAACATCTTTGCACCTCAACCTAACCATGATGTCCGACCAACCTATCTTAACCTGTGGCCAGCGAATAAGAATTTGAGAAGTCGTTTGTTTTTTTTTTTTTTATCACATGTAACCCACACCCTACACGTTTTAAACCCTACATCATTACCCCCCAATTGAAGAGTAATATATCAGGCACCCCCCACAAACCCTCCCTTTCCCACAAGAAGGATAGGAGCTCGTCCCAGTCCATTCCACGCTTGCTGAACCATGCCATGGTCGCGTTCCAGCTCTCTAGATCCAGGTGCTCACCATATGGCCTCTTCAAAGCCCTTCATTGTGCCCAGTGCACATAGGAGTGGCCCACAATCCAGGCGCACTCCAGTTTTCACGCCGCCCTACCATACTATTTATTTATTTATTTATTGTTTTTGTTATACCGAGTTTCATGATAGGCATCACATCAACCCGGTTTACAAATAACAAGGAGTGTAAAGCATAACATAACGTAAAAAACAATATTTTCAATAAGAACCTTGAACTTTAAATACAGTGAATCAGAAAAAGGGAGAGGGAAAGTTACAAAAAACAAGGAAAATAAGCTTGGGATGGAAGGGGAGAAATTATTAATCTCAACAGCCCCGCCCCACAGCATCCCCCAAGAATACAGAAATGTCCGCTCTCCTGACTCCTTCCTTTAAAATTGTGTTTACAACCGCACATAAGACAGGACAGCCTTGGACTTTCTCCTCCCTGTATGCCCCTCCTGACATGCCCCCTTCAGCACCAATTCGAAAGGAATGCAAACTATAATCCTTCGCATCCTTCCCTGCTGCACATACTGCCATCTGCAGCACTCTGGAAAACTGAAATCTGGTTAAAGGCCTCCCATTCGAATGCACTAACAAAGACCCAGGTGCCACAGGTCGACGCAACCTATACAACTGCAACACTCGGACTGGGCAAACCGAGGCCGGGAAGGCTGGGAGAAGCGTGATGACATGACCTTTTACCCTTTTTGATCCATCTTAGATTTTGGTAAAAACAACACCGCTGATTCCTCTCACACCTGTACGTTCTGCGCTAATAACCCCTGGTCACCCATCGTCCTGGCAGATTTAGCCACCAACTCGCTGATCCGCATGGCACCGAAAAATGCCAAGGAAAATGCCACCCTGAAGAGCAACGCTTCATACTCCGACCAACACACCGTCGGCAAATATCTGATCAAACCAATTAAATCACCGTATCTAATGGGCTTCCTAGCATCCCCTACCCTCCCCATTTCCCTCTTGCCACCCCCCCCCCCCCCCAGGCGACACTTAATCCGGAAACTACACATCGGATTCCCCCAGCTTTGTAATTTCTGGAAAAAGGCAAACCCTGCTAGCTGCACCCGAACCTTTTCCTTTAGCCAGACCTCAAACTGCACTATTAGGTCTTCCGCCACTGGACCCTCCATCCAGCCTAAAGCTCGCAAAAAACGAGCCACCGCATTCTAACCAGCAACGTATCCTGCCCATGTTGCCGATGCCACCGACTGCCGAATCAATGTCCATTCTTCATTCTTCCAAGGTCCCACAACTCCTCTGGAAACTGCTTTGCCGTCTCCTTCGCCAAAGGAGCCAACTCCCGGAAAACCTTCCACTGAAATCGAGAGAGCATCAGCAATGGTGTTCTGAACTCCTGGGACATGCTTGATTCTGATGCTAACGTTCCAACCCAAACACCCCACTAACCATGCACGCAGGAATGCAGAAACCTGCAAGCGATGCGCGGACAACTTGTTAATAACTTGCACCACTCCCAAATTATTACACCAAAACACTACAGTGGTTGTTTTTTAGCGGTTTCTGAACTTTTTTAACTTTTACTGTTTAATCCTTTTTAAATCAGTAGTACTTTTATTCTTTAACTTTTGTTAATTTTATATTTTTAAATTTTAGCTTTTTAGAGATATTTATATTATGAGATGTATTTTTCCTTTTCTAATTATTCTTCTTGTTTTTATTGTTAAATTTGTGAACCGTTGAGATGGACTTGTCCACACAACGGTATATAAAACTGTTTAAATTATTAGCCAACTGCTCATCCCAAATCGCAATGGCGACTACCATTGGGTAAAGTTCCAAGAAAGTAATATTCTTAGTTCAAACCACTGGCCACCGTCTCGCACACCATTGCCTCTGGAAATACTCACCAAAACCTGAAGCACCTGCTGTGTCAGAAAAAAGCTCCAGCTCCCCGTTAGCCTCCGGAATCAATGATACTCCATTGAAGGAGTGTAAAAATGTCTCCCAAGTACCCAACTCATCCCTACTCCAGCGTGTAACTCGAATGTAATGGTGCCTTGCTTTTATCCCGACCGTGGCTGATGACAACCTTCGAATAAAAGCTCTGCCCATGGGAATCACCCTACATGCAAAATTCAATGAACTAATAAAAGATTGTATCCGAACCAAAGTAATTTTCCGTGCCATCTTAACCTCTTTCACTAACTCTCGCAATTTTCTAACCCTCTCCTCTGGCAACCTCGACACCATGTCCACGGAATCTAACTCAATATCTAAAAACGTTAGCCGCTGCACAGGTCCGTCCTTCTTATCGGCAGCAATCGGGACCTCAAAACTGACCGCCACCTCCAAGAAATCCGCCAACTGCCTGGCACAGAGATCACTCAACCGTTCCCACAAATAAAAATCATCAAGATAATGTAACAACTGATGACACCCTGTATGCTGCTCAGTCACCCACTGTAGGAAACTACTGAAGGCTTCGAAATATGCACAAGATACTGCACAACCCATAGGTAGGCAACTGCCCTCAAAATAGAACCCGAACAACGGAACGCTGCCCGGATGGATGGGCAACAACTGAAACACGGATTCAATGTCCGCTTTTGCCATCCATGTGCCAGGCCCCACTTCTTGCACTAGCTTCAATGCCTCATCAAAGGAAGCGTAACGCACAGAACAGAACTTTTTTGGGATACCAGAAGTGTAAGAAGTAAGATGGGAGAATTAGAATGTATAGCAGTGAATGATGACACAGACTTAATTGGCATCTCAGAGACATTTTATTTATTTATTTTTATTTATTAACTTTTATTTACCGACATTCGTGAAGCACATCATGCCGGTTTACAAAGAACTCAAAGGAGGAAAATTAAAATAAAACAATAAAACAATAGAGCAATAAAGCAGGGGAGGAGAGTGGGGAAGGAGGATACGGATGGGTGGGAGAGGGAGGGGATATGGGGATGGGAAAGGCAGAACTGATAGAAGAAGTAAGAAACACAATAGATGCAACTATATACAGTTGACAATATGTACAGTTACAATCAAATTATGTAGAGCTAAGGAGGTATTGAGAGACTGGCAGTATTATCTGAGCGATGGTATTCACTTAAATATAACGTAAATTTGGGGGTGGTTAAGAGGATTTAGAGGCGGCATGGAGGAACAGGGACATGATGGAAGGAGGACAACCAATGGAACAGTGCTATACCGGGTTACAAATTATATCGCAATGACAGAGAGGAGCACCCGGGAGGCGCTATGGCTCTTTATGTCCGGGATGGCATAGAGTCCAACAGGATAAACATCCTGCACGAGACTAAATGCACAATTGAATCTTTATGGGTAGAAATCCCTTGTGTGTCGGGGAAGACTATAGTGATAGGAGTATACTACCGTCCACCTGGTCAAGATGGTGAGACTGACCGTGAAATGCTAAGAGAAATTAGGGAAGCTAACCAAATTGGTAGTGCGGTAATAATGGGAGACTTCAATTACCCCAATATTGACTGGGTAAATGTATCATCGGGATACGCTAGCGAGATAAAGTTCCTGGATGGAATAAATGATAGCTTTATGGAGCAATTGGTTCAGGAACAGACGAGAGAGGGAGCAATTTTAGATCTAATTCTCAGTGGAGAACAGGATTTGGTGAGAGAGGTAACGGTGGTGGGGCCGCTTGGCAATAGTGATAATAATATGATCAAATTTGATTTAATGACTGGAAGGGGAACAGTAAGCAAATCCACGGCTCTCATGCTAAACTTACAAAAGGGAAACTTTGATAAAGTGAGAAAAATAGAAACAAACTGAAAGGAGCAGCTACAAAAGTAAAAAGTGTGCAAGAGGCGTGGTCATTGTTAAAAAAAAAAAAAAACCAAAAACAAACACCATCCTAGAAGCACAATCCAGATGTATTCCACACATTAAGAAAGGTGGAAAGAAGGCAAAACGATTACCGGCATGGTTAAAAGGGGAGTTGAAAGAAGCTATTTTACCCAAAAGATCTTCATTCAAAAATTGGAAGAAGGATCCATGCATAAACGTTGGCAAGTTAAATGTAAGACATTGATAAGACAGGCTAAGAGAGAATTTGAAAATGAGTTGGTCGTAGAGGCAAAAACTCACAGTAAAAACTTTTTAAATTATATCCAAAGCAGAAAGCCTGCGAGGGAGTCAGTTGGACCGTTAGATGATTGAGGGGTTAAAGGGGCACTTAGAGAAAATAAGGCCATCGCGGAAAGATTAAATGATTTCTTTGCTTCAGTGTTTACTGAAGAGGATGTTGGGGAGGTACCCGTACTGGAGAAGGTTTTCATGGGTGTAATGATTCAGATGGACTGAACCAAATCACGGTGAACCTAGAAGATGTGGTAGACCTGATTGACAAACTGAATAATAGTAAATCTCCTGGACCGGATGGTATACACCCCAGAGTTCTGAAGGAACTAAAAAATGAAATTTCAGACCTATTAGTAAAAATTTGTAACCTGTCATTAAAATCATCCATTGTACCTGAAGACTGGAGGATAGTTAATGTAACCCCCATATTTAAAAAGGGCTCCAGGGGTGATCTGGGATAATACAGACCGGTTAGCCTGACTTCAGTGCCAGAAAAATAGTGGAAAGTATTCTAAACATCAAAATCACAGAACATATAGAAAGATATGGTTTAAGAACATAAGAACATAAGAAATTGCCATGCTGGGACAGACCAAGGGTCCATCAAGCCCAGCATCCTGTTTCCAACAGAGGCCAAAAACCAGGCCATAAGAACCTGGCAATTACTCAAACACTAAGAAGAACCCATGCTACTGATGCAATTAATAGCAGTGGCTATTCCCTAAGTATAATTGATTAATAGCCATTAATGGACTTCTCCTCCAAGAACTTATCCAAACCTTTTTTGAACCCAGCTACACTAACTGCACTAACTACCTTCTCTGGCAACAAATTCCAGAGCTTTATTGTGCGTTGAGTGAAAAAGAATTTTCTCCGATTAGTCTTAAATGTGCTTCTTGCTAACTTCATGGAATGCCCCCTAGTCCTTCTATTATTCGAAAGTGTAAATAACCGAGTCACATCTACTCGTTCAAGAGCTCTCATGATCTTAAAGACCTCTATCATATCCCCCCTCAGCCGTCTCTTCTCCAAGCTGAACAGCCCTAACCTCTTCAGCCTATCCTCATAGGGGAGCTGTTCCATCCCCTTTATCATTTTGGTTGCCCTTCTCTGTACCTTCTCCATCGCAACTATATCTTTTTTGAGATGCGGCGACCAGAATTGTACACAGTATTCAAGGTGCGGTCTCACCATGGAGCGATACAGAGGCATTATGACATTTTCCATTCTATTAACCATTCCCTTCCTAATAATTCCTAACATTCTATTTGCTTTTTTGACTGCTGCAGCACACTGAGCCGACGATTTTAAAGTATTATCCACTATGATGCCTAGATCTTTTTCCTGGGTGGTAGCTCCTAACATGGAACCTAACATCGTGTAACTACAGCAAGGGTTATTTTTCCCTATGTGCATCACCTTGCACTTGTCCACATTAAATTTCATCTGCCATTTGGATGCCCAATCTTCCAGTCTTGCAAGGTCCTCCTGTAATGTATCACAGTCTGCCTGTGATTTAACTACTCTGAATAATTTTGTATCATCTGCAAATTTGATAACCTCACTCGTCGTATTCCTTTCCAGATCATTTATATATATATTGAAAAGCACCGGTCCCAATACAGATCCCTGAGGTACTCCACTGTTTACCCTTTTCCACTGAGAATATTGACCATTTAACCCTACTCTCTGTTTCCTGTCTTTTAACCAGTTTGTAATCCACGAAAGGACATCGCCTCCTATCCCATGACTTTTTAGTTTTCGTAGAAGCCTCTCATGAGGGACTTTGTCAAACGCCTTCTGAAAATCCAAATACACTACATCTACCGGTTCACCTTTATCCACATGTTTATTAACCCCTTCAAAAAAATGAAGCAGATTTGTTTAATGGAACAAAGTCAGCATGGCTTTACCCAAGGCAAGTCTTGCCTCACAAATCTGCTTCACTTTTTTGAAGGAGTTAAACATGTGGATAAAGGTGAACTTGTAGATGTAGTGTACTTGGATTTTCAGAAGGCGTTTGATAAAGTTCCTCATGAGAGGCTTCTAGGAAAAATAAAAAGTCATGGGATAGGTGGTGATGTCCTTTCAAACTGGCTAAAAGACAGGAAACAGAGAGTAGGATTAAATGGACAATTTTCTCAGTGGAAGGGTGTGGGCAGTGGAGTGCCTCAGGGATCTGTATTGGGACCCTTACTTTTCAATATATTTATAAATGATCTGGAAAGAAATATAACAAATGAGGTAATCAAATTTGCAGATGATACAAAATTCTTCAGAGTAGTTAAATCACAAGCAGAACTACAGGAAGACCTTGTGAAGCTGGAAAATTGGGCATCAAAATGGCAGATGAAATTTAATGTGGACAAGTGCAAGGTGATGCATATAGGGAAAAATAACCCATGTTATAGTTACACAGTTAGGTTCCATATTAAGTGCTACAACCCAAGAAAGAGATCTAGGCGTCATAGTAGATAATACATTGAAATAGTCGGCTTAGTGTGCTGCGGCAGTTAAAAAAGCAAACAGAATGTTAGGAATTATTAGGAAGGGAATGGTTAATAAAACGGAAAATGTTATAATGCCTCTATATCGCTCCATGGTGAGACCACACCTTGAATACTGTGTACAATTCTGGTCGCTGCATCTCAAAAAAGATATAGTTGCAATGGAGAAGGTACAGAGAAGGGCAACCAAAGTGATAAAGGGGATGGAACAGCTTCCCTATGAGGAAAGGCTGAAGAGGTTAGGGCTTTTCAGCTTGGAGAAGAGACAGCTGAGGGGGGATATGATAGAGGTCTTTAAGATCATGAGAGGTCTTGAATGAGTAGATGTGACTCGGTTATTTACACTTTCGAATAATAGAAGGACTAGGGGGCATTCCATGAAGTTAGCAAGTAGCACATTTAAGACTAATCAGAGAAACTTCTTTTTCACTCAATGCACAATAAAGCTCTGGAATTTGTTGCCAGAGGATGTGGTTAGTGCACTTAGTGTAGCTGGGTTCAAAAAAGGTTTGGATAAGTTCTTGGAAGAGAAGTCCATTAACTGCTATTAATCAAGTTTACTTAGGGAATAGCCACTGCTATTAATTGCATCAGTAGCATGGGATCTTCTTGGTGTTTGGTAATTGCCAGGTTCTTGTGGTCTGGTTTGGCCTCTGTTGGAAACAGGATGCTGGGCTTGATTGACCCTTGGTCTGACCCAGCATGGCAATTTCTTATGTTCTTATGTTCAGATCCCTGGGGCGTTCCACTATTCAGCTTTCTCCATTGAGAAAATTGAACATTTACTCCTATTGTCTTCCATTTTTTTAACCAGCTCTCAATCCACAATAGAACATTGCCTCTTATCCCATGACTTTTTAATTTTCTCAAGAGTCTCTCATGAGGTACTTTGTCAAATGCTTTCTGAAAATCCATATACACTATATCAACTGGCTCAATTTTTTCCCATGTTTGTTTCTGCCTTAAAAAAAAAAAAAGTCCCAAATTGGTGAGGCAAGACTTCACTTGGCTTAAATCCATGTTGACTTTGTCCCATTAAACACTGTCCATATGTTCAGTGATTTTGTTTAGAATACTTTCAAACATTTTTCCCAGCACTGATGTCTGGCTCACCTCTGGAACCTTTTTTTTTTAAACTGGCATCACATTAGCCATCCTCTAATCTCAGGTACCATAGACTATTTTAATGATAGTTCACAGGTTACTAACAGTAGGTCTGAAATTTCATTTTTCAGTTCCTTTAGCACTCTGGGATGTGTACCATCTGGTCCAGGTGATTTTGCTACTCTTTTTATTTGTCTGTTTTTCCTAGTACATCTTTCAGGTTCACTAAGATTTGCTTCAATTCCTGTGAATCATCACTGTTAAAAATAACTTCTGGTATGGGTATCTGCCTTACATCTTCCTTAGTAAAGACCGAAGTAAAGAATTCATGCAATCTCTCCACTATGGCCTTGTCCTCCCTTGGTGCTTCTTTTACCCCTCGATCATCTAATGGTCCAGCTGACCCCTTCTCAGGCTTTTTGCTTTGAATGTACCTGAAAACATTTTTATCATGTTTTTAATTCTACTGCAAACTTCTTTTCAAATTCTGTCTTATCTGGATAACTCTAGGATTGCCTCAGAGGTCATAAAATTATCGTGGATATGTGTACCTGGATAACTTGCTGCTTAACTGGATCTATTCAAAATAGATCCATTTAAGTAGTGACTAAAAAAAATGTAAAAAATCATAATGGGTCAGCCAGCCCAATACTCCACCATAGTAAAGGCTTTAAACAGATGGGAGCATTATGTCTGATTTCCTCTTTCTTCCCCAAATCTCCTCAAAAGAACATTTGAAAAGTCATAGACCTGTGGCCAAAGAAGTAGCCACAACCCTACTCGCCTCCATGATTTAATATTAAACGTTGGGGCTCCAGGCCGCCCCCTTTACTTCCTCCACCCATCTCCCTATGTCAGCATGAACCCTCCAGGCTGAAAACCTGAAAATGTTTCAGGTTTTCGGCATTGCCAGGAGGTGCAAGAGGGTTCATCTTGGTGTTGGGGAGGAGGGTTAAAGAGGGGTCTTGGAGCTTGCAGTATTTAACTTTAACTTGCGGAGGTGGAGTTGCTGCTTCGCCTCTCCTTCCCCAAAACGAACATCTGAAAGTTATCAGGCACAATGCCCCACATCAGTTTAAAGCCTTTAGTGGTGTGGGATCAGGTCTGCTGGGCCACTATAACAAAGTTTTTTCCTTTGGTCGCCACTTAATCGGATATGTGTTGAATGTAGCCGGTTAAATGGTACGTTATCTGAGTATGCATAGCCGGTTAGGTTTTAAAGGTAGCCGGATAACTTTAGGTGAGTACGTTCAGCACAAGTTTTCCGGATAGTTTGTGTGCTCATTTGGGATACTCGATATTGCAGATTTTGAGATTTGCTGTTTTATGCCTCTGTTCAAATTTCTATTTTCCTGTGGTGCAACAGCACTGTCATTCAGATTAGATCAACATCCATTACGCTGAATGAGTCCCTGATGTGTTGCAGAATTCTGCTGGCTCAGTTTTTGTAAACTAGTAGTACATTAGGTTTAGTAAAGCAACATTTATCTCTTGAATAGTGAAGGCATTTTCTTTGGATTTCCCTAAGATATGGGCCAAATACTTGTCACAAGTTGCTGTTGCCCACTAGCTGTATGCACCTTTTTGCTTTTGCTTATGGCAGGTATATACAGTATTTACTGGGAGACCGAGCTTTGTTGAATGATTAAAATAAAGTAGCTCTTTCTGGCTCCTAGTGGTTTCTTTCTTTTTATTTCTTTTGGAAATGGGAGGAGGGAGCAAAACCCATTTGTTCGCCCCAAAGGGGACAGGGCAGAGGATCTGTTTCCTCTGGACAGTGACTCATAGCATCACGGCAGCTCTGGCTGCATTACAGGTATTCTCAAAAGCACTTCCATTTTGAAATGTCATTTATAATAACTTTTTGATCCAGCTGTGCCTGCTATTCATGTCCTGCAGTTGTAGCACTCTAATTCTCTGCTATGCACAGCCAAGCTTGTTCCCTCCTTTTCCAGAAATATACAAACACTAGTAGTACAAAAGACCCGTGGTTCTACTGGACTCCTCCCTCCGATTCCTCCCAGAACCACTACAGGGGCAGTTCAGCTGTCACTCAGAGGGAGTGTGGAGGAGTTACTAGTACACTGTATTTGTATGCATATTGCATGTACATGAGAACAAGTTAGCTGTTTGCTTCATCAGCCATGTGGTTAATTTTCTTTTCCTTTTTTTTTGTCTTTGTATCTCTGTACATGTGTGGCTAAACAGGACACAAAGGTAGTTAGTAAAATCATTGTACAACTTCAGGGCTCCTGGATTTTCCCCTGTGAAGGACTTCAGTTTAATCGTGGTGAAGTTCTGATTGCTATGCTTTATTTTTGGAGATGGAAGTTAAGGTTTGGTTTGTAGTCTTACATGTAAAACTGTAAATGCATCTGGTGGTTGGAGGCAACCTGGGGAAATGGTAATATACACAGAAAATATGTAATTCTAAAGGATGTTTTCATTACCTCACCTACTGAGCCTGAATGTGAGTCGCCTTATGCTACCAACAGGCCTGGATCTAGGCATAGGAAATGTAGGCAATTACCTCAGGAGACAAAAAAAATTAATAGACGCTGGAGCATTACCGCTATTGCCTTGCCTAAATCTGAGCCTGCCATAGCAGGTGCTGCTTGTCTCCTCTAGTGGTGCTGACTTCAGGTCAGCAGCAACTGAAGATTTAAGAAAATTCAACACAGGATCTCCTGCTTCCCTTGCATGCTGATGGACCCTGTGGCGCCCCCTTGTGCAGGTTTTCATGGTAACAGGTGGCACGGGAGCTGGTAGCTTTTTCAGTTGCTGCTGCTTACCTGGAGCTGTCACAGCAACTTGGAGGTGGGGGGGGCGGGGGGGGTGGTGATGAGGGATGCTCTGAGAAGAGGATTTGGGCAGAAGGGATGGTCCCACCTCTCCCTGCAGGGAGGAGGGGATGACTCTCCCTTCTCCCATTGCCTGTGGGCACACACGCTACCTTTTAAATCTGGCCCTGGCTACCTACGAAAAGGCACGAGTTAAATCAAAATAAATTATTCCCACATATTTAATGGCACCCACTTGTTTGTTTAAAAAATTGCTGTTCCTATCCTAATGCATGATCCTGTGTGTGTTTGTATCCAGCCTCCTGAATATTGATGTTCTGGGAGCCAGAAATAGGCTTTCCTTTTACTGGTGGTTATCTGTCTCTCCTCACTTGTAAGATCCTTGTATTAAGTTGTGTTGAGTGAGGCAATGTCAGTTGAGAAGCCAGCTGGGCATAGGAGAAACAGGAAGAGAGATGCAAACTAGGGGGAGAAATCACTTTTTTTTTTTTTTTGTTAGCCTCTGAAGTGTAAAGATTTGTATCATAGCACAGTCATGCCTTTTTTGGTTCCATATTTGTCTGGCAGATTTTGTTTTAGCCATCTGTTGGTTTGCTGCTGGCCCCTTTTGCTAGATATTTACAGTACGATGTAAGGCTGTCAGGGACAGTTGGCAGGATGCAGCCCAGTGGTAGCTCTGTATATGACGGGTCTTCTAAAAAAGCAACTAAATATTCAAGTAGCTTTATTTTTTCCATAATAGCTTTATTAGTATATGAAATAAACAATACAGAGATGAATATAACATCTTTTCCTCTCCAGGAAACAAGTTATTTCTGATTACCAAATGGGACAGTAGGATCAAGCCTATTTTGTCTACAACACTAATCAATCAACTCCATGCCTGCTCACTTACATATGTAGAAGTGAATAGAAATCTTTGTTGCATTTCACTGGATAAAGAATCGCCCCAAAGTTTGATAAACTTCCTTAAGCTGGTTTTGTCTTAGTATACTATGCGTGTTAAATTCTAGGTATAATAACTCGATCAATTCTGCTCTCCATCATATGTTCTTATGTGAAGGTTCACTTGCTAGCCATTTAGACAAGATACGTCTTTTGGCAATGAGACAACTTTCAATTAAAAACAAAACTTCAGAAGTTATTGTTCTTGATACATTTTATAAGACCTAAACTAAACAATGGAGGTGAAAGAGAGAAATTTCCACATTTAACATATTTGATGGCATTTGCAAGACTCCTTTCCAGAAGTTACGAATATTAATACAACTCCACAAACTCTGAAGGAGGGGTAGTAGCATTATCTTCACCTTTCAAACATTTTGCTGAATCAGTGATCACTGCCCTGAAAGCCCATGAAAAATCCTCAGCTGTTCACTTAATACACATCCAGTACTCTTATAAATCAGTTCATTACATGAAAACATCATCCTCAGGAATCTATTAATATCTTTACGCCATGTTTCAGCCAAAGTCTTTAACTTTGTGTAAGACATAATAGAGTGAAGACATTTGTAGAGAGGACAATGCATATTTACTGTCTACATATATGCATTCATTGTTGAAATAAGCCAAATGTATATTTTTGTTTTTAATTGAAAGCTTGAATTAATAAAACTGCTACCTTGAAAATATGCCAAGGGGTCTCTCTTATGTTTGAAAACAAGCAGGCCGATGCAGTACAGTGTCCTCAGGCTAGCACACAAGTTAACCCACGTTTGGCCGTGCGTCCATAACCCCTTATGCAATAAGGGGATCAGCGCGTAGCTAATGGCGCTCATCACATGTAAAGGCCATGTTGATGAGGCTATTAGTCAGTACCTCCTTATGTAAAAAAAAATTAAATGTGTGCCCGATGCACACATTTTAATCCTATTAACGCCAGCCCTGGAGCTGGTATTAAGTCCTGAGAAGCCCCAAAAGTTTAACAGAAAAGCAGAAAATACTGCTTTTCTGTGGTTCCTCCAACTTAAATATCATGGCGATATTAAGGGTAGATTTTATAACAAGCGCGCACACATGGATGCACCGATTTTTTTTTTTTTTTTTTTTTTTTATTTTTTTTTATAACATGCGTGCGCATGTTATAAAATCGGGTGGCTGTGCGCGCAAGGGGGGGGCTTTTGCAATTTCTGCACGGCGACGTAATTGGGCCTTCCCCAGTTCCCTGCCCCCCACTACCTAAACTCATCCCTCTTTCCCTCTCCTCTCCTCTCCTCTCCTCCCCACCCCTAAACCCTACCTATCTATCCTTTGTTTTTTTTTTTTGTTTTAATACTTACTTCAGCTCAGGCCCTGAAGTAAGTTGCGTGCGCCAGCTGGCTGCCGGGGCGCAAGGCTTCAGGACAGTGTTGAATGGCACTGTCCCGATTCGCCCCTGGCCCGCCCTTTTGAAGAGGCCCGGCACTTGTGCGAATACCGGGGTTTACTAGTGTGGCCGGGCCTCTCTGAAAATTTGCGTAGCATGCAAGGCCCGGCCATGCACATAAACCCCGGATTTTATGCACGCAGGCCTTTTAAAAATCCAGCCATTTGTCTGAGGAACCACAGAAAGCAGCAATGTGAGAAAAAAAAGTCTTGCCGGCAGTCATGTTAGGAAAACGGACGCTCAATTTACAAGCGTCCATTTCCCCAGCCCGGATGCTTGTAAAATTGAGCATTAGTTTTCTTAACCAGCGCGAGCCACTTCTTCTGGGTGCCCGATGCCAAGGAGGCACTAAGGACACGTGGTTTCCCCTAGTGCATCCTTTTTAACGCAGCAGCTCATTTGCTTACTGCATCGAGCACCCAGGAGAGGTGAATGGGTCCTCGTTAGGAAAGCGGGTGCTGAATCATGAGCACCCACTTTTGCCACACAGATACTGCATCGACCTGGTTATTTGATAAGCAGTATTGAAAAAGTGACCCTTATTTGTTTTAAGGTCGATTAAAATGTTGAAATATTTGAACACCCGAGTTCGTTAGTCTGTGAAACGCCTCAGAAAAATCTCCTGGAGGAAACCTTGGATTACCTACCATTGACATACGGAAAGAAACCTTTCAAAGCAAACAAACCAATTTCCTAAGAAATGTCTAAACACACAGTTCAGATCTTATAATTATTGAGTGAGCTAAATGAATGGGCAGATCTCCCAAAACTCAAAACATGTTTTAAGTCCAAGGGAGTTACCATACTTAGCTTCGTAGTTGGATCAGAATAATTCTCCCTGTCTCAACGCCAATCTCCCAGAGATTTCAACAAACAAGCCATACTTTAAAACCTGATATTAAGAAAGCAAAAACACTCTTTCTTAAGCACCATTAAGTTTTCCATAGTTAATCTCACTCTTACCTTTGCAAAGAAAAAATATACTGGTTAATAACTTTTATACCTTTCTTTCTTACTCAAAACCAAAGGGATCAATTGTAAAACATATAGGAATTTTGGGAGCAAGATCATCTTGATAAGCGCAATTCTTCCCTGTTAAGGGGACCAGGAATTGCATCCAACTTTGCAGATTGGACTGCGGTTCTTGTATAATAGGTGGAATGTGCAATGGATACCATTTACAGGGGCCTTTGTTAAGCCAAGGTATTTAACAGAGGCCTTAGCCCATTTCAGTGGGAAATCTTTCCTTCTCCTTTAAAGATCCTGTAAAATGAATACCTCAGATCTTTCTAAACTTAATTTGAAGCCTGAAAAACTACCATAATCCCGAAAAGTTCTCTGCTCCCTAGACTGATTAACCTGGGCATTGGGCACAAATAAGAGTATCATTTGCAAGAAAGAAGTGCTTTCAGAAATGACAAATCCTGCAACTCCCCAGCTGATTTCAGTGAGCCTAACCTCAGTGCCGGGAAAAATAGTGGAAACTATTCTAAAGATCAAAATCGTAGAGCATATAGAAAGACATGATTTAGTGGAACACAGTCAACACGGATTTACCCAAGGGAAGTCTTGCCTAACAAATCTGTTTCATTTTTTTGAAGGGGTTAATAAACATGTGGATAAAGGTGAACCGGTAGATGTAGTGTATTTGGATTTTCAGAAGGCATTTGACAAAGTCCCTCATGAGAGTCTTCTACGAAAACTAAAAAGTTATGGGATAGGAGGCGGTCCTTTCGTGGATTACAAACTGGTTAAAGGACAGGAAACAGAGAATAGGATTAAATGGTCAATTTTCTCAGTGGAAAAGGGTAAACAGTGGAGTGCCTCAGGGATCTGTACTTGGACCGGTGCTTTTCAATATATATATATATATATATATAAATGATCTGGAAAGGAATACGATGAGTGAGGTTATCAAATTTGCGGATGATACAAAATTATTCAGAGTAGTTAAATCACAAGCAGACTGTGATACAGTACAGGAGGACCTTGCAAGACTGGAAGATTGGGCATCCAAATGGCAGATGAAATTTAATGTGGATAAGTGCAAGGTGTTGCATATAGGGAAAAATAACCCTTGCTGTAGTTACACAATGTTAGGTTCCATATTAGGAGCTACCACCCAGGAAAAAGATCTAGGCATCATAGTGGATAATACCTTGAAATCGTCGGCTCAGTGTGCTGCAGCAGTCAAAAAAGCAAACAGAATGTTAGGAATTATTAGGAAGGGAATGGTTAATAAAACGGAAAATGTCATAATGCCTCTATCGCTCCATGATGAGACCATACCTTGAATACTGTGTACAATTCTGGTCACCGCATCTAAAAAAAAGATATAGTTGCGATGGAGAAGGAACAGAGAAGGGCAACCAAAATGATAAAGGGGATGGAACAGCTCCCCTATGAGGAAAGGCTGAAGAGGTTAGGGCTGTTCAGCTTGGAGAAGAGTTGGCTGAGGGGGGATATGATAGAGGTCTTTAAGATCATGAGAGGTCTTGAACGAGTAGATGTGACTCGGTTATTTACACTTTCGAATAATAGAAGGACTAGGGGGCATTTCATGAAGTTAGCAAGTAGCACATTTAAGACTAATCGGAGAAAATTCTTTTTCACTCAACGCACAATTAAGCTCTGGAATTTGTTGCCAGAGGATGTGGTTAGTGCAGTTAGTGTAGCTGGGTTCAAAAAAGGTTTGGATAAGTTCTTGGAGGAGAAGTCCATTAACTGCTATTAATCAAGTTTACTTACAATTAATAGCAGTGGCTATTCCCTATCAGTAGCATGGGATCTTCTTAGTGTTTGGGTAATTGCCAGGCTCTTGTGGCCTGGTTTGGCCTCTGTTGGAAACAGGATGCTGAGCTTGATGGACCTTTGGTCTGACCCAGCATGGCAATTTCTTATGTTCTTGTGCTTTCAACAGAGAGAGAGGCTCCAACTATAGAAGGAGCTAGTGGGAAAACATGTCTAGTACCTATAAACAGATGGAAAGATTCAGACAATATGCCAAGTGCCCGGGGTTTGAGCATAAAACCGTATTTTTGAAGACTCAGAACTTTTTTTTGTTTTCCTTCAGACAAGTGTATGCATATGCTTATAAGATATTACACACAGATATAGCATCCAGCTGGAATGTGTGGCTAATAAACAGTAGAAAGCATGACATGGCAGATTCATGAAGTAGCTTGGATCACCACCCACCTGACCACTTTTGAGAGATGATGCAGGTAGATTGGAATCTTCCTGTTAGTCCGTGTAAACTCCCTATTAAAGAAGAGAGCCCATTCATAAGTAATCTGATTGCTACCTAATCTTTTTTTTTATTACACAGTAAAAGCTCCATTATCCAGACTCTACCACCTGGAATGTTCTGTTAACCCATATTTCTCTCTCAGGCTGATGTAATAAGTCATGTATTAAAACCATGTGCCGAAATTCAGCGCAAAATTTCCTAACGCATCTGGTAAAGTATATTTTAAGCTAATGCTATGCTAATACATCAGAAGCTTAAAATAAAAAGCACGCTGACCTGAAAACGTGCCTTAAAAATGCTTAGTGTTCATAAAAACATGGCTATCCTGAGTGCCAGGGAAAATAAATGGCTGTGAACGTATTAAACGCACACATTCCTCTCCTTCAGGCTTAGTGCACTGGAACCAGTTAAGAAAATTTTGAATCTATTGGCTTAGTTTTGATGCACAATCTACATGCCCAGCATGTCCTGTGGTTGCCGTAGTGACGTTGAAATGCTGGTTCTCGAGGCCTTAGTAATCTAATGTGTTGGAGAGCAGGCTGTTTCTGGAAAGTGAAATGCCTTTGAGAAATGGAGCTTGAATCATGTTTTACAACTGCTTGTCTGTGGGGGTACCTTCTAGTTCAGTTAAAGTTGTGTGTGTTCTTTTTTTTTTTTTTTTTAAATGCCTTGTGAGAAAAGAGTTTTTTTTTCCTCCTTGCACTAAGGCTAAAGAATTGAAATTGAGAAAGGAGGTCACACACACTGGACTCTGGCCATGCGCCCAGCACTGGTTTACCTAGTCTGAGCACCCTCCTCTAGTGTGGTGCACGTGGCAGCCATCCAAACACGGTCAGAGCAGGTTCCAACTACAGTGTGAGAGATGAGAATTTTTATGTTCCAAGTTATTTTGAAATTCTTGTAAGCAGCTCCTCTGTAATTCACCTCTCAACTTTCTGAGCAGCCACGTATTCAAGATTCCCACAGATCACTGCATCTCGTATATAAAAACACACAATTTGGACTTGCTTATACCTAGGCTGCCGCAGTGAGTGTGTCATACCCACATATTTACACTGTGGTCAGCTGCTGCCACTCTTCAGAAAAAACTTTGACCCCCTTGGCTGGGCTTATCAGAACCCTGCTGCCAAGATTTAATATCCCGCAGGCTTAAAAAATGTACTAGAAGTTAACATTCTCATAGAAGGGGTGTTAATGAGTCTTCTGACCTACTTGTGCCTTCTTGAGCAAGCCGTTTATACTTCACTGTGCTGCAGTTTCAGACCCTCCTCTGTCTCTAAGACCTCTGTGACTGAAAAATCTGGCAGAGAACTCTCTCTCTGTCACATGTTCTGCAATTGTTTCCAGGTAGTGCTGCTTCTTGGCTGCCGCCTTCTATTCTGATCCTCTTCCTTTTTCAAAGTTTCTGGAAGGCAGAGCTGTCTCTGGTGCTCGGTTGGCAATGTTCTGGGTTTAAGTACAAGAGGAGGGCGGAGTGAAAAACACACACACAGATAAATCACAAAGGAGAAATGTGTGGAAAAAAACTGTACTGGACAATAACGGTTCATCAACAGAGGATTACTTTTATTTTACATATGCACACTAGACATTGTGCACGAAATGAAATACCACGGTAAGCATTAGTGTAAATGCGAAGGACACTAATGTTTACTGTGGTATTTAATTTCGTGCACAATGTCTAGTGTGCATATGTAAAATAAAAGTAATCCTCTGTTGATGAACCGTTATTGTCCAGTACAATTTTTGCTACACATTTCTCCTTTGTAATGTTCCGGTTTGCCAACTCTGGCTCAAGAGATGCTCCAGGCTGGTTCTGGAGCCAAAACGCCCTCTGCTCCAGACTGCTTGAAGAACCTCTGCTTTGGCTCAGAAGCAGCTGCAGACTACTGACCCACTGTGGCAACTTTTTACTAGGCTCCAGTAATAAAATGATTATTAAAAAAAAAAAAAACAAAACAAACAAACATGGTGCTGTAATAAACTTAATATTTTCTAACTAATGTTACTTTATAATAAATATTCCAAGATAATTATGCATATGGCTGAAAGAAGATGATACTTAGAAGTTGTTTGGTACATCTGGATTGTTTTATTTGTATATCTTTAGTAAAAGGCGAAAGATTTGTTTGATCTAAAGAGAAACCAGAGTGATTTTATTTGAATGTCTAATAAGTCAGCAGCTATGGCATAACGAATAGGGCTGGGAAAGTGATATTTCTCTTTTAAACCATTAACTGGCACAGAAATTACATTTGTATGACAATTGCATATTAAAATAACTAAACCACACAAATGTTAAAAGTATTGTCAAGTCTATAGGTATATATTTAAAAGCACAGCAATAGCTCGCCTCCCAACACTTCAGATAGCCAAAGGGGGGAACGCTTAAGATTCATGCAAATCCTCGCAGAGATTTCCTTTGAAAATGAGGCCACAAGGTGGGTACAGAAGTATTTCCATGCTTTATGATGGGAGCAGGTGCAGAGTTGTGTGTGTGTGTGTCGGGACGCACAGAGATTTGAAAATGAAATCTGTCCGCACACTTTCACTGCCAACCCACTTTTTAAAAAATTTTTTAATGGGTAAATTATTTTACCAGAATACTCAGTTTGGGGGAAGCAATACGTTTACACTGCATTTTTATGTGCAGAAACAAGAAGTTTACCTGCATAAATGTTTGATATTGTTCCTTTAGTTTTTGGAGCCCAAAAAGCAAACCCTATAAAGGAATATTTTGCTCACATGTGCTAAGGATAGCCCTTTTCATGCTGTGGAGGAATTTGTAGGGTGACTGTAGGGTAGAAATGTAACCACACATTTTGCTGGGAAGGAAAGAAAAATAATGTGAAGAAATGCAAAGCTACTATTCAGAAGAGACTGTGAGGTGAAGAGAACCTATGCTTGGATGTATTTTAAACTTCTGGATGCAGATTCATAAGATCCTAGATTGCTTACTTTGGAAGATGTGTTTTGCAGAACGGAAGAGGTGGTGAAATTATTCCATTTAAAAATGTACTCTCTTGTTCTTTATATTGCCTTTGGAACAGAGTAGTAGCAGAAAAATGCCTCCGTGGGTGACACAGGCTCTAGCTTAGCCAGGACAGTGCTGTGAAATGACATTGTTATGTTGTGTGATATGTGGTGCTCTAGTTATCCTATGAATGGAACATCTAAAATAACATTCCTTAGTTTCTTGCTGGTCCAGTCATTAAGTATGGGAGATCCTCCTCCACAACTGATGGAGACAGGAGACATCTCTATTATGACCTCCATTCTGGGCTATAAGGGAGGTGTGGTCCTGGCCAATATAAGTAGTCTCTGTCTCTGGCAGCTGTGGACATATGAATAGGATGCAACTCCGATTCAAGGTGCAGCCCCCGCCTGGTTGAGTGCTTATTGCTCCTGGGCCATCAACATCTAGGGGGATGAAATTTGTTCCTCATTGGGAGCGTTCTCCCAGGCTCTGCCCTGGTTGAGCCCTGGATGGCTCTCAGTTCCTTTAAGGATCTGTGGAGCTTTTAGAGAATGTCTATCCCAGACCCCTTATGGGTCTGCAGATCCTCCAAAGCATGATGGCTACCCCAGAACCCCAGATCTGTGGAGCCTCTAGACAGGGACAGTTACCTGAGTACCCTTAGGAGCTGGTGGAACCTCCAGATCCTCAGGAACCCAGGAGCTCAATTAAAAAAAAAACAAAAACAAAAGGGCCTTCAAGACTCTCTCTCAGCAGAGGAAAGAAGGATGCCTAGTGAGGCAGAAAACTCAGTCTGGTTGCCAGTGTGTGTGTCTGTACACAGCTGTGGGGAAAGCAGCAGCTGTAAGAACTCTTGCCACACAGTTCTGTAAAAGTTGCAAAGCCCTCAAAGAACCCGCTGGAATCCCTAGTAAAAGAGTTAAAGTAGCCCAAACCTGCCAAAACGAATGCTTGTATGAATGTTCTAATATCCTTGGGTTCTAGTAAGGGTTTCAGTCTTCTTAGAACTCTTAATTTATAGTAGCCTTACTCCTAAGTCATGTACATAATTTGCTACTGTGATCTTCTGTCCCTCAAAGAGAAAGGGAAGGTGATCTTCTAGATCTTTCTAGAGAGTATAATAATTTCTGACTTTGCTAAATTCAATGAAAGCTTATTATATAGCAGGAAAGAGGAACCTGCAAGCTGATGGTCTCAGCAGGAACAGGCAGCACCCAGATGAATGGACACTAGGTCCAAGAGCATTTCAGATGATAGTGAACCGGTGGGGGTCCCCCCATGTACAGACCAAAGCGATTGTGTTGCAGTCATGGGACAGAGCGAGTGGACAGAGGCACAAATGCATTTGTTTGTGGCAAAGGTATGACACATTGTATGGTCTCCTGCCTTGGCCAACCACTTATAGGCTGGACAGTGTAAAAAAAAAAGTGATCTGCCCATGCTGGGTCAGCCTAGTAGTCCCATATTGGCTGAGAAGTAGCTGGTACATGGATCTTATGAGAATCTTGAATGGAGCCTTGCTGGCTGTACCAAAGGAGCAGGGTCTGCTCTGGCAAGTCACAAGAAGACCCATCTCCACTCTTTCTTTCTTTTTTTTTTTTTACTGTCTGGTCCTTGAAAGGATGCACCTATGAAAGAGAACCTATTCTGCCTCAGTAATTTGAACCAGATTAGAGTCGTGGCAGTCCTTCCCAAGTCCCTAGCCTAGGTCAGATTGGGAGCATTGATAAGGCGTACTGCTCTATGAGGGACCTTTTTCTCTGGAAAGTAGTCATCTCATAAATTAGACTTCTGTAAGCTAGCCTGGACAAGAGCTGGCACTCTGCTCTTGAAAGTCTAGGTAGCAACCATAGGGATCAAGTGAAAGGCACCCCCTGCAGTGGTGCATCCAGAAATAGGCATTCCCTGATGGAGGTGTAAGACACATTAGGCCACCATTCCACCCAGCGGTATCCTAGTTGGATCTCATGCGGGGGCTAAAGGCGTTGGGCAGACGGCCCTCGAGCCATTAAAGTAAGTAGCCATGAAGGGCTTATCTTGGAAGATATGCTTCCTCAAAGGAATTTGCTCAGTTAAGATGCATCTCAAGAGTTGCAGGCTTCATCCTGCAGTTACTTATCTAGGAATTTCACAAGGTCCGGGTACATCATTTTTGCTGAAATTAGTATGAGCATCACATAGGACTCAAAGGCCTGTCCAGCCTTCAGCAGTGGTGGCTATCAGGAGAAAATTGAAATCTGTGCTTATTAGATGTACATCGGATTCTCATAACATACCTAACATTGTAGGAGAACAGATAAGCTGTTGGTGATATTTGGTGCCCAAAAAGTATTGGTAACCTCTAAACCAGATAGGCCAATGCTCTTACCTCCTTGATCTAACTGTTATCAGATTAACATCTCCTGGTAGTACTCCAGGTTCATTCTACAAGGGCACAAGCTTCATCTTGGGCAGAGCAGCTGTGCCTTGCCGGCAGAAATCAGCAAAGCAGCAGCGTGGTCATCCTTGCACCTTTTTGGTGAAAATTGTAGATTGGTCACACGGACCAAGACAGATGCTGCCTTTGAGGGAAGCATTGGCAAGACAGCCCTGTCTTTCTCTTACCCTAGCAAGGAGAAACATTGTTAACTCCTGTATATAATGATTGGGTCTAGCAGGAAGTCAAGGAAGGTTTCAAGGAAGGTTACATTATAGTTAGCTGATAATCTTTTTTTTTTTCCCTTGAGTCCTGCTAGTCCAGTCCAGATCCCACCCAGGGGGACAAGGGCGATGAGAAACAGTGGGACTACGGGCATCATGTAGGGTGCGCCCAGCAGCATCTGCCCTTTTCAATCCTTCCCTCACCTTACCTCATGGCTCATTCAGGGCCGCAGTACCCTGTAGTATGTGTTTCAAGAATATGGCATAAGGGGGCTTTCTTGTGGTCACAGTGCTCTGCCAGTATTTATTTTATTTGTATTTATTAAAAAAAAAAAAAAAAAAAGTGTATGCCATTCTATCCTATGTTTTGGGCAGAACATAGGAACAGTAGCTACTGATTTGGCAGGACCACAACTCCCTTACAGCCCAAAGTGTGTCCTCTGTCTCTGTCCGTTATGGAGGAGGGAAATTCCATACATAATGATGGTCTAACAGGACTCAAGGTCAGAAAATTATCAGGTAATTATAATTCTACCTTCTGTGATTGTTCCTAGTCTGGATTCTTTTCCATTTTGCTAAACCCTTTTGAATTAGGTATTTAGATAAAGATAAGATTCCTTCAAAATTCCAGAATATAAAGAGGCTTTGATTCCTCTTCCAGTTATCTTGGCCACCTGAAATAGACCAGCATGCCAAGGAGTTTCTCCTTGTGTCAGGTATTTAGGGCTAATGAGGAAAGACAAATCACAGGTTAATTTCCATGTTGAATGATGCAATAAAACCAGACATCCCCATGCTGTCGCTTACTATCTCAAGTTTTCTGCTCCCTGGCTGTCCGGGGCTAGGATCAGCGTTCATAGCTCCTGTGGGAAGGGAGTCTGTCATCGTGCAGTGGTGACATTTTAGTGGTTAGTCTTAGGAACTCAGCCAATGTGGACCCTGAGAGAGCTGTGGATTGTGGACCAGAGCCAAGCACTGTGCTGGCTGAGCTGAGTTTTTAGGGGGAGGGGTAATATAGAGTAGGGTAAAATGCCCTGGGAAGTTGTAAATGTAGACTTATGGCACTTTAACCCAGCAGAGGACAGTTCCAAGTGAGCTGAAAGCTCAAAGGAGCAGAAAAAAGCAAAACAAAAGAATAACCACAAAATAAACTGGACCTCTTGTTTTTTGCAGTTGTGGTAAGCAAATTGTGCATCCAAGAAACAGCATTTAGGGGATGACGACTACATTCCAAGCTAACCTTTCAAGCTAGTGTGTGTGGTTATCCTTGGAAGATTCTTCATTTAATGAATGCTTCCCAAGATATTTTTCAGCCTCAAAGTCCTGCAGAATCTATTCAGTCAGTCCTAGGATCCTGCAAAGCACAGCACAAAGGAACATCAGTGTCCTGGGTCAAGTTTGCCTGAGACTTGTCTCAGGCAAAAAAGACAAATGATCTTGTCTTTTTTTTCCTTCAGGTCTTTCTTACTCACCAGTCAACTCTTCCGAATGCCTCTGAGTTAATTTGTCAGTTTTTTCTGTATTTCATGTATTACTTATATATCACAGAACCAGGTCCAGATACAATATCAATAAAATATATTACAATCCAGTCGTCACTGTGAAGGGTGGTGAGGGTGTGAGCCCTTTGTGCTGCGGCGTAGTTGATGCAGCCTCGTAGGCAAACCTACGAGGCCTACAGCGGCAGCTGGCAAACACTCCCTGTAGCGGGACAGACTGGAGTTTCACCTATACCGGTGGTCTCCCCTGTAGGTTGAGCCCTTGGCTTCTGGTGGCTGGCAGGTCTCAGGCAGGTTCCTAGGGTGGTGGCTAGAGCTAGAGTTACAATGGCATGCTGGGGTCAGGGCAGGCAGCAGACTAACAGAGTTGGAGACAGGCCAACGTTGGGGCAAGTGGCAGACAAGGGTGATCGGGTCCAGGTGGCAGGCAATTGTAGTCAGGCCTAAACAAGAGGTCAAGATCTGGAGGGTCAGGTCAAGGGTGGACGAAGACATACAGAAGCCACTGGACGAGACGGGCAGGACTAGACAAGGCTGGAGAAACAGGAACCAGAAACTTGAAGCAACACACGCTGCAAGGCAAAGGACCCATTGCTGAGGCATCTGATGCTCTTCAGGAGGAGCTTTTAGCCAGGGGCAGTGATGTCATCAGAGGGTGCTGTGGCTAAGTTCCTGCCACGGGCCCTTTAAGAGTGGGACTGTCGAGAGTGCGCATGCCTAGAGGAAGTTGGGGGGAGCGGCTGCCGGCGGTATCCCAGCCACAGAGCTCCATTGCCAGTGTTGGGAGTGAGTGAAGCAGCTTATGGAGCTTCCCCACGAGCCGCTAACTGTAACAATCACGTAAGCAAATGGAATACTACTCTGTCTATAACATTTGATAAAGTAGCAAAACCCTATGAAGTTAAGTCTAGAGAAAATAGAAAACACTTGGTTTAATAATGATTTGGTACTCTAATGAAGGAGTTTGAGGAAATTGGAAAGACTTTGGAGGACAATAAGGCTCAAAAAATTACACAGTTGTGTGAATAGAGAAAGCAATGTAAATGAGGATGGGGAAATTATTATGCTCAAAAGATTGAATTGGCAATTAGTCTTCCTTTTGGAACCTTTCACCACAGTATGGAATTTAACAAATTCATCAAATATGAAGTTATCAATATACCCCACACGTGAAGCTTTAGCAGAACATTTTGAAAAGGAAATAAAGGATATTAGTTTGCGATTGGTCCCGGAATTGGTTTTGTAACACACAGTTCAGAAGAACAATTGCTAGTTAAATGGTCAGTTTTTAGGGAAGTATCGGAAAGGGAGCTTACAGCTGTTATAGGTAAAATGAAGTCATTTTCTATCTATCCCGATCCTTGTATTCTATTATAAGAAATTTATGGTCAGAACCTTTTGAAATTTTGAGGATGATAGTTAATACCTCTTGTTAGGCCATTTTCCAAGCCAATTAAAAGAAGCAATGGTTAGGCCATTAATAAGATTGAAAAAGGTATCTTTACAGGAGTTAAATAATTGACCAATCTTGCAACTTCCAACTTTGTCCAAGATAATTGGAAAATGTGTCCTGGTACAACTTGAAGAGTTTGTAGAAGATAATTTAATCTTAGATAAAAAAAATCAGTTTGGATTTCATAGAGCCCATAATACGGATCATCTTTTTTGTTATCTTTAACAGATATGTTGCATCAAAGATTGGATATAGGGTTGTCAGGTTTATGTTAGTGCATTTGGATATTGTGTCTACGTTTGACACAGGGAATCAAATATTGATTTCTCAGTTGGCATGTCTTGGGATTGGGGGAGTTGTATTAAGTGGTTTAGTTCATTTTGGATTGAAAGGAAATGGTGGATCCAAAAGGGTTCAATGCAGTCTGCATGGAGATCATTGCAGGGGGACTACTGCAGGGGTCTGTGTGCTCTGCAGTACTGCTTAATATTTATATGGTAGCCCTGAGTATGGTAATAGATTCTCTTGGAGTTTGATATTATATGCATGCAGGTGATATTCAGCTGTATATTCCTTGTGATACAGATGGTTCCTTAGCTTGAATGCTTTTTCAGAATTGTTTAGACACTATTAAAAGTTGGCTGAGTAGTAGATGGCTTCTTTTGAACATTCAAAAGTCAAATTCTTTGGGTTAGTAAAGGTCCCCCTGTTAATGACCTGACAAGTATTAGGTATCATAGTAAATCGATATTATTGCACACTGAGGTTTGGAACCAAGGGATGCTTCTTGATGTGCAATTAACATTTAAATCTCTTGTGCAACATCTAGTTAAATGTTTTTACAAGTTTAAAAATGCTTAAACTACTTAAACACTTTTTGATACCAGATTTGTTTAGGACAGTTTTGCAGACATTGGTTTTAGGGAACTTAGACTCCTGTGGCAGTCGACTGATTGGGCTTCCAGCTAAATTACTTCGGGATTTACAATTGGTCCAACGTGCCGCAGCCAGAGTAGTGAGTGGTGGTGGTAATTTGGACCATATTTCTCTTATTTTCCTCTCATTACATTGGTTACTGGTATGTTGGAAATACCAATTTAGAGTAGTGGTTATTTTACACAAACGTCTGTATGCTAATACGGGTTGTACGCTGGCACAGCAGTTAAGTTGGTATGTCCCGGCTGAAGATTTGAGGTCAACAGGTACACATTTACTTAGGCTTCCAGCAACAGAGCTCTTATAAATGAGCCACACATTTTGCACTCAATGTGGTTTTTTTTTTTTTTTTTTTTTTTAAACCTCTGATGCATTTGCATAGTGTTAGCTTACTGCATCAGGAGGTTAAATAAGAATAATCTGGGTCTTAAACATGCATGTTGAAATCAAGACTGGCCTCATTTTAAAAAGAAAATAAAAAGATGACAAAAAATGGCTGGTTGCCCCCAAAAACATTTTTGGCAATGTTTTTCTGATTGCAATTTCCCCTTTCTTGTTTGGGCAGCCCTATAGCTGAGGATTCTCCGCTAGTGAGGGCCTCTCATCCTGCTTGTCCTCGGAGAAGTCGAGAATTGCTTACCTGTAACAGGTGTTCTCCAAGGACAGCATGTAAGTCATCCCAAAACCCTATCCACTTCCCCTTTCTGTTGGCTGGTCACATATGCTGAGACGGCCCTGTGTGATGTGGAGACGTGGGCTGCTGCACGGGCTCAGTCGAGTGCCAAAACCTTCAAGAAGCTTTTTACATGAATCTTCCACATCGGGTTCTGTTGGATGTCACCCACTGATGAATACTTATGTCCTGCTGTTCTCGGAGAACATCTGTTACAGGTTAGCAACTCTTGCTTTATTGCCTATTTGTTTACAGTAGTGGAAATTAACTGGGTATTTAAGACCGCCACTCCCATTTGGGTACTCGGTGGGAGCACACTTTCTGTACCTCATTATTTAATTATTTTTTTGCAAAACCTTTATTTGGAAATACATAAGTACACAAAACTGGAACAGAGTCTGCTTAAGGCTAATAGCTTGCGATTGCTCAACACATCATAAAGTAAACTAATTTACTCTTAGTGTGTGTGTGTGTGTGTGTGTGTATATACACAACTTCCCAGAGTTTAGGGCACGGTCGTTTTCCCTCATCGCTATTAGTGGCAGCATTATGATTTAACATTATATTATATAAGGTGAGAATTGAATGCAGTATTATGAAATTTGTAAACTTGAGCATGGCAGTGTTAAATTTAAAAAAAATAAATAAATAAATAAAAACCTCTCTAAAAGGCAGTGAACTAGAAACTAAAGGTACATCATGTCACCCTTACTGGCCAGAAAGGTTTTTAGTCTAAGACTGTAAATTTTCCTTTGAGTTGAACTTTGTCTGAAAAACACATCAAGGAGCTCTTGTCTTTTTGATTCTTGTGCCCTGCGCGATGCATTTTTTTTTTTTTTTTTTTTTTGAAGGCTGTTCACATTTTTGCATCCGTGTGTTAAGTTTTCCGTAACTCCCTTCTTCGCTAACTGACAGTTGCTTTTTGGCATGGGTTGCCTTGGGAATCCATTGCTTCCGTGGCATATCCAGTTTCTGTGAATGAGCTCTCTTTGTTAGAATAGAAAGGTAGCTGGAAAAATGAGCCAGCAACATCTGGTCCTTTGCCGGTGCTCTAGCTCTTTCCCCCTAACATCATTGCAGGGTTTGATGCTCCTTGTTTTACATTTCATTGATTATGGCAGGTTGCCGAGGTTGTCTTGGTGCGATTATGGATGATTTAGGATTGAAGTAACCATGTCTATAGGGGCCATCAGACAGTTAGTTAGATGGTGATAAAATGTGATCCTTTTTAGTTTTGTGCAAATGCCATGGTACTGTACTAGTTCTTCCTGGGTAAGGGTTGAATCTGTCTGACCAGGTCAGACACAATATACAGATGAGTGCCGTGCCTTTTTCTGCTATTGGGTGGTGGGTGTTTAATGAAGCACAGAACTCGATCATGGCCAGAGTGGCTATTTTAAAGGAGCAGTGCTTAAAATTGGAAGGCAGTAATGGTGAACTTGTGGAATCTTTTAAGATTCGAGTAAGTCCGTGGAGCCCACTTTCTGTGGTGTGATTGTTACCATGGCAACTGTTATACTCAGCATGCTGCTGATCCAGAGCAAAAAAAAAAATGTATTCGAGATAAGACATCTAAGAATGTGTTGAACAATTAAATTACTTCTTATATTCTAAAGAATTACTGAGGATGAATTATCTGGACTGTGTGATGCTTTAGTGTTTTGACATGTGCTGGATAGAGCAAGCTTTGGAAAGTTAATTTTCTCTGGTTTCAAATTTTACTATGGTTAGAGCTTGCATATTAATGTTTGTTTTTGTCTTAGATTTAACTTGATTCTAAATGTTTTAAATAGTTGCAGATAACAGAAATATATAAGTTTGTCATTTTGCATGTTAATATTTACTGTGTTTAATGCAACTTTTCTCCAATGTGGCAACCAACAGTTTTTTTTCGAAGGAATTGGCTAAAGTTGACAGAGTAGTTCAGGAAAAATATTGTCAGTGCAGCCACCAGTAAGAGCTGGGGTGCTATGCTCTTAGGCTACTAAAATGATGTGAGAATTCCTGGTGTAGTGTATCTGTACACAGCACTGTACAGGATTCCCATCTCTAGCACTAACCATAGGCTGCACTGTCAGCCTCACTTTCTATATTTGTTGTTGTTGTTGTGCAAACTCCCACAAGCTGCTATTTTCATTATGAAGGCGCACTACACATGAATGTCTGCTGTCAAAACTAAGATCACTTCATGCATGATTCAGAAATAATTTTATATCCTTATGTGTATCTTAATCTTTTCCTGCAGTGTGTGTCTTTAACTCTTGTCATGTGACTTTCACCATAGAAAGCCAAGTGTGGTTTCCATTGTATTTCAGTTCTGTTCACATCCTTTTCTTTATGAAAGTCCCTAGATGCCAACGTGGTGGGTGCTTGAGGGGCCCCCCTGCCCCAATATTGAGTAGTTGTCTTCACTTTACCCAGGGAAGAACAATTTTTGTTGAATTGCACTCACAATCATTTTGAAAAGTTGAGAGAATGAAGCAGCTTCCGGCTATTCTACCACCAGTGCTGCTGGGTGATTGAGCTCCATGTGCCACCTTACTGCCGCCCTCTGAAATGCTGTGTATGGCACTTCAACTTTTACAACAACTACTGGCCCAAAGAGCAAGTAACTGACAGGCCGATACAGAAAAACACGCGGGAGAGCCGGCGAGCGCCCAGGCCACTCTCCTGGGCGCGATTCAGGAGGGTGGCCTATGCAAATTAGGGCCCACGGTAAAAGGAGGCGCTAGGGACACTAGCGCCTCCTTTTTGACAGGAGCAGCGGCTGTCAGTGGGTTTGACAGCCGATGCTCAATTTTGCCGGCGTCTGTTCTCAAACCCGCTGCCCGCTGCCTGAAAACCAGACGCTCAGTCTGGTTTTCAGGCAGCGGGCCTCTTTTTTTTTTTTTTTTTTTTTTTTAACTTTTGGGGCCTCCGACTTAATATCGCTATGATATTAAGTCGGAGGGTGTACAGAAAAGTAGTTTTTTCTGCTTTTCTCTACACTTCCCCCAGCGCCGGCAGAAATTAACGCCAGCCTTTGGGCAGGCGTTAATTTCTGAAAGTAAAATGTGCGGCTTGGCTGCACATTTTACTTTCTGTATCGCGCGGGAATACCTAATAGGGACATCAACATGCATTTGCATGTTGCGGGCGCTATTAGTTTCGGGGGGGTTGGACGGGCGTTTTTGACGCGCTGTTACCCCTTACTATATAAGGGGTAAAGCTAGCTCGTCAAACGCGTGTCCAAACCTGGGCTAACAGTGCGCTCCACCGCAGCACACTGTACTGTATCAGCCTATGAGTCAGGAGATTAGCTATAAGCTATGCTTAGCCATCAGCTCAGCTCAGGTGCTTCTGCATTACCTTATGCTGAATATTGATAGCCTGAGCTGGATGCAAGATATGCTTACCTGTGGGCTTCGCTCAGGTACTTCTGCTTTTTTTTTTGTATTGTGTTGAGCACTAATAGGGAATTCTTACTGAGTCCTTGCGATTAAATTAAATTTAAAACAGCTAAATCAGGTCCAAAGGCCCTCCAAAACGGTGTACAATGTAATTTCCACATGAATATAATTAACATATTGCATATTAAACATGTCACAAAAATGTCTACATAAATAATGTGTTACAACACAACTAAACACACCATACAGCAGAGCCTGGGATTCTTGCCATGTGTGACATCTTTTACACCTAAAAAGTCATGCTCAAGATGAGCTCTAATTGGTCCCTCCTTTAGATAAAGACACTTGTGTACTTTCAAGGTTATGTACGTGAAGGTCTTTTAGTTAATCTGGTAAAAACTGGCACTACCTAAAAAATATTCCCAGTTCATCCAGGATTGATACAGCTCTTAGGATGTTGCACTACATAGCAACATAATAAGTAATAGCAGGTAAAGACCACAGTGGCCCATCTAGTCTGCCCAGTAGAGATTAATCCAATTTGGGTAAATGCACCTAAAACCCCTAATGCAACCCAGCACCAGCATCTCCCTCCAGCTTATGTCTTTTACCTGTTCAGCATGAGGCTTCCTGCATAAGCAACCCAATGCTGACTACTAGGATCATCCTGCTGGTCTTGGCACGCTATCCTGTGCAGAAAGAAATGAATGTTCCAATACCCCGCGGTTAGACAAGCCTTTAAACTAGTGAGATGACACGTGCTGAAGTGTCAGAGCTGCTGCATGAAAGGGTTTCTTCTGACCACATTAGCTACAGTGCAGTTTAACTTCCTACTGAATTAGTGCTTAAAGAAGTGGCAGCACTTCAGTATGTCATGAACTGCAAGGTATGCACATGGGTCCCTGGTTTAAAAAATCTCCTTCAGGGAATCCCCATATCAGTTGTTTGCATGTTATCAGTGTGAAAACCCTCATGAGGTTTTAGAAGGATCAACTCAGCAGAGTCTCCTTGACCCTACTACCTTTTCGTACAAGGAAGCACATAGTGCGGGTGTGGATTCATATCAATGTTAAGCATTTCCTAAATATTTTGTACAGAAAATAAGTGATTTGTGTAGCAGCTTTCCTGCTAATTCGTCTGAGCCCACATATGAAAATGTTTCTAGGCATGTTTTATGGGACTCTTCACAGCTGTTTCATTTGTGGAGATTACACAGTTAATTGGCAAAATGAACCCTTCTGCATATACATTGAACATCTGCTCTATATCTAGAGCCATACCAATATTGTTAATATGTCACTATCCAAGGAATCGAGCCTAGCTCATTGAAATTAGCCTCTGTTTGACCTTTAAAGAAAAACTTGGGTTAGATCTTGCAATACTAGGTAACTTTCACCCGATATCTTCCTTGCCATTCCTATTAAAAATAATAGAATCTATTATATTGCAGCAGCTGACACATTTTATAGATTATTCTATTCTTTATTCTCAGCAGCTTGGTTTCATGAAATACTATAGAAGTAATATGTTGCTCCAGTCAGTTGACAATGCAATATGATGTGACTTTGATAACAGAATCAAGGATGTCATAGTGCTTCTGGATATATCCACCACTTTCAATATGGTCAATCATCGCATTAGATTTTCACGTTTGTCAGAAATTGGGGTAGGCGGCTCCGTTTTCTCATGTTTATTTCATATCTGATCGGAAACAAGAAGTCAGAATAGCCTCTAATACCTCTGCTTGGCAATATCTGACTACAGGTGTTTCTCAGGGGTTTCCACTATATACAGCCTTATTTAACATTTGACACCTTTTATGTAGATTTCTAGTCAGACTTGGAGCAAATTATAAAATATATGCCGATTTGATTTACAAATCTTCATAATAGTTATGTCGTCATGGTCATCTACTTTAGAATTACCGTATCTGTTTGCCTCTTGACCATCATCAGTAGCTGCGTCATAATAAGCTTTATCTGTATATAAACAAAACTGAATTGGCTGAATTGAACAGATTTTCTTCTTATATTCCTACTTAATTTTCCTTTCAGGACTGCCAATTACCTATTAAAACCAAAACATGAAAATTAGGGGTGTTTATTAATGATGGCCTGTCTTTGCACCCCATATAAGACATCTAATAGCAGGGATGGCGAACTCCTGTCCTCGAGGGCTGCAAACAGGCCAGGTTTTCAGGATATCCACAATGAGTATGCATGAGAGAGATCTGCAGGCACTGCCTCCATTGGATGCAAATCTTTCTCATGCGTGCTCATTGTGGATATCTTGAAAACCAGGCCTGTTTGCGGCACTCGAGGACTGGAGTTCGCCTTCCTTGTATAATAACATTATGAAGATGAGTTTATTGTGGAGGCTAAATCCTCCAGCTGATCCATCTGACTTCTGCACTACTCTCCAAGCATTGATCTTTCCTGCAGTTGACTACTGTAACTCTGTTAGGCCTTCTGAACAGCTGTTTAAGAACTTTACAAATATTACAGAACTTGGCAGCACGTATTATGACCACTGCTTCGAATCAGGACCATATAACATCGATACTTTGTGTTACATTGACTGCCGGCCCAATGGCAGCTCAAATTTAAAATCTTAATGTTAATCCATAGGTTAATCCATAATACTGCGCCTCTTTGGATCAATTTAGTAATGCATATTTATATACCTCTAGATCACTCAAGTCTGCCAGTTGTAGTTTGCTTAGAGGTACCTTCACCAAAATTAGCATATCTGGCTGAGATGCTTAGGATTTTTTTCGATTGCAGGTCCATTAATATGGAATTCTTTGCCTGAAGCTCTTCATTCTATTTCTGATATATCACTGTTTAAGAAAACACTTAAGACCCACCTTTTTCATGAAACATTTGAGTTGAATAAATAACTCTTCCTTTAATGGTTAGACTTTTTGATCCATCTCTGTACATACTTTGCTGGTAATGGTGTTTTTATATCTGTCGCTCCATAATGATTTTGTTTTTATTGTTGTATGATGTTTGTTATATTTTTATGTAAAATGTCATGGATTTTTTAGTGTGCCTAGCTTTGATCTTTGTAGAATGCAAGTAATACATTTTTTAAATATAAAATTTATTTGGATTCGTAATGGTGCGAGCAGCTTTTAGACATTTTGAACCTTTTATATTAAGCCAGAAATGAAATAAGAATGAGAGGAAAAAAAAAAAGTGCATCTTGATTATTTGAAACTGAGATATCTGGAAATATTCTGCTTTGCAACTGCAGCTGATGGTGGTTAACTTCAGTTTGTAAAGCACAGAGGTGAATTTTCCATCCTATCTGGATGTAAGTAAATAAAAATCAATATGCTTGAACATTGCTTGTTTGAATTAGTAATAATGTTCTGCCATTTCCTGGTGTATGAATGAAGAATTGGAGCTCATGATAGAACTGGAGGGAAGTTACTTGCTGAGGTTTTGTGTTTTGGGGATTGTGCTTTCTTGACCCAGCGGTTTCCTCCTGTTCCTTTGGGTTTCCAGTTCAGTTGGAGCCAGGGTTGGGATTCTAGCGCCATGAGCCTTCATTCACAGCCCTCAGAGCTTTTCTGCTATTTTATCGCTTTCCAGTCATTGCAGTGACAATCCAGTGCTGGGGGTCTATGCAACAGAACTCTTCCTGAGCCCCTAAATCCCAACCCCCTGGGCATTGCCACGGAACGATGACTGTGAACATGCGACCAAGGGGAATGTAAGACCTCAGCCAGGAGTTGAACCTAGGCCACTCCCCAAGACTGAGTGCAACATGGCCACTGAGCCATCGGGTCAGCTCTAGATTTAAAATGTTGCTCAACTTAGTCTGAAAGAATCTGATTTTTAGTAGCACGGTGAGCAGCTGTTAGCTGGGTAATTTATCCATCTGACTTGTATACAAAATATTCAGTGGTGTGGCTGTGCCACTCAATAGCCACAGTTATTTCCAAGTTAGCTGGATAAGTGTGCTTTCATGCAGTCCTAAAGTTATTCTACTAACTTACTACCTGATTCACTAAGGCTTTTCTCCCATTCTGTATCTATGGGAAAATATCTTGATGGATCAGGCCCTCACTGAACATTGGCAGTTATCTAGCTGAGTTAGCCAGATAACTGACTGCACCCTGCCTCCAACTTATCTGGTCAACTTTTTTAGCCAAATAAGTGCTGGCTGCGGTCTGATATTCAAACAGTCCCACTTGTCCAGCAAAGTCCAAACTTAGACAAATCGTGCTGAATATTGGGCCTAAAGTGTTCTACAACCACAAATCGTTCACTAGGATGTGAACAATGTTTAGTTAAAAATGTATATATGGACATACAGAAATGGTCACCCAACTAATTGTGCTTGTTTATATCTGTCTGTCGTCCTTCTTTAGTTAGTACAACATGCTTAGTCTTGACATTTGCTGTATATTTGCACACAAACTATGGCAGGAAGAGAAGAACTCGCTGAAGTTTCATTCGTGTCACAATCCTTTTTTCAGAGCATAGGCCAGCAAAGCTGCTTGCTGCTACAGTATGGCAGGGGTTTAAGACTGGTGAGGGAGGGAGGAATTTGGAGAGTTGTTTTTCAATGAACTTCCCCCCCCCCGATTTTATAAATTCAGCCACAGGGAAAAAGAATAGAAGAAATTGACGGTGTTTGCATTGTTATCTTTGGGTCTGATTTTTGCCAAGAACTTCATCAGATTCAGCAACTATGGAGAGAAAACGTTGATAAATCAATGTGAAATGATCCAGCACTGAATACAAATTTAGCTTTTTTTTTTTTTGGTGAACAATAAGGTAGACAAATACATTCCTTCATCTATGAAAATGCAATCGTGCTTCTAGAATATTTTAGTATGATTTGGTGTTTGGAGGGAAGCAGCCCTGTTTTGCAATAATTATCTGTCTTCTGCCCTGGGTTTTCTCTGCTGTATTTGCACAGATATCCTTCATATGATGTCTGCAGTTGAACATGAGTATGTCTAAATTCCATCTGAAGAAATAAGGTGGGAACTATGTGTAAAAGTAAAAACATCTGGTTTCCATACATTTTTTTTTGGGGGGGGGCAGGGGCCGGCAGTTTGCTTCTTTCCTTCTATCAGCTCAAATTTGAACCAGTCTATTGCAGTAGAGTCGTCGTCCTACTGTTTCCAGTCTGATCATTGCAGCAATGGTCCTGAGACTGAGAATCCCGCACCACGGATCCTTCTGGAATGTTGTATCATAGATTCTAAATCCGGCCACCAGGTGTCACTGTTTTGGATTATCACACCTCGCTTTCCCGCGACTGCGACTGCTGCCCAGCTGACGTAGGGTGAGGATGACCCAATCCAGTAGCCATGGACCACCTGCATGGAAGTGCACAGCACTTGCCACTGAGCTGGTCCAGGTTTCCACATGTTTTTGTTCATAATTTGTTGCTAGACATGTTGGGGCCATGGACTGGACTAGGAGGTGCCGTTATTTTTTAGTCAGGATGTTTATATATGTTGTTTTCATGCTGTATTTTGCTGATCTCTCATTCATTCTGTCATTCATTTGTAGAGGCAGAATTTACAGACTTATTTCTATATTTGGTACCTGCTCTAGCATCCTGTAATACTTGATCCTATGGCTTTGCTCTCTTTTCTGTTGCTAAGGATCCTTTATATTTTTGACATGCTTTGTTTAATTCCTGTAATTTTTTTTTTTCTCGTTTACATCCATGGCTCTCTTTTTTTCTTAAGTTAAATGTCCCACTTTTAGGTCTAATGTATAGCTATATAGTCCTGCATTTTCCTTAATGAAGGAGAGGAATTTGCCAACTGCTACCACAGTTTAACCTCTTCTGTCTTTTATAAATGTACCTCTATCACTACTATGTATCCCTTCACTACTATTACCAAAGACATTTTAAGCATATTTGGTTAGGGAAATGGGATTTAAGTAGTAGTTTGGGGACTTATTTGTGCAATTTTAAGAATGATGGAAAATAGACTTCTCATTATGTATGGGTAGGACAGAGTTAGATTTTGTTTTATCCCGTGTGTATATTACTCCATTTCTTTTATTACTTTGTATAGCACAGTGTATTACAGAATTACATAGTAGATGACAGCAGGTAAAGCCCAATTGACACATCTGGTCTTTCTAGAGATATTCTTGGCAGTGTGAACCTTTACATTTCCGCTGCCAGCTGAAGAAGCTTGACCGCTTGTGGGACATCATTCCTTATCCAAGTCCGCTTTTGTTGCCAGCTTCATTGGTTCGCTACCATCTAAGGCAGATGAGCATATAAGTTCCCATACTTAAACACCCAGCTCCACTCGGCACCCTGATGTCTTGCCACCACGTTTGTAATAATCTAAACAGCTACTAACAGTAATGTAAGGGTTTATGCCCTAAAAATGCTTGCATTAGCATTAACACCTAATTCACGTTAAACATGCTGTTACATGTATTAATGGACTATTTAATGTGGATGTAACATGCAACACATTTTAATGAGCCATGTTGAATGTACATTCCTGCAAATCAGCTCTGTATTTAAAATGGCACAAATTGGTTTAAGTGAGGTGATTTGCATTGACTCACCAGGAATGCAAAAACTTAGTTAGCCTTGGGATGTCTATTTAAGTTTTTGCGTTAGCTCTCCATGACTAATGCAAGGTGCAATGCTCCTGCTAGCTTGCCTCTCACCAAAGAGTAGGTCTCCTGATCCCTCCTTGTCTACTCCATCCGACAATGGGCAATAGACATGGGAAAAGGAGAGAGCACAGCTCCCTCCTGCCTTTCAACCTTCCCTGCAACTGCTGAATGGAAGAAATGATGCTGGCTAACTGCATGCAGGGCAAAGAAATGTGTGAATTCGGCCAGCACCTGCTGTCTCCTGCCGCCTCCTTCCGTTGCCCATTGTCGCATGGGGTAGGCGAGAAGGGGAATATTTTGGGGAGTGGGGAAGTTGGCAGAATCTTGAGTTGGAGTAGTTGGGCTGGTGAGAGGGACCCTTTATAAGAGCCCCTCATTGGGGCTTGCATTAGTGCTGGTGCTAATGCATAGGCATCGATTGACACAGAGTATCAGATGTAATGTCCACTATAGCAAAGGCTTTATGCCCTGTAATACACTGGGTGTTAAATCTGCAGATGTAAGAGAGAAGGGTCTTGGCACACACATTCAGGAAAGCCATTCCAGGTATTCTGTACAACCAGATGGAAGGGGGAGGAGGGCATATAAGACCAGCTTACCTGCCAAGGTTTGGGAAGAGGGGTGTATGGGGAAGGGGAAATGAGAGGAGAAGGTACCGAGGCGTTGTGGAGTGAATTCACTTAGTCAAGCAGATGAAACTTAAATTTTATGTGAAAGCAGATGGGGAGCCTTAAGAAGAGGGGTTCCATGACAGTAATAGCATCAGTGGTAGATTATTCATGCTGCAGAATTCTGCATCTTTTGGGGAATAATTTAAAATGCAATTCAGAAAAAAAGTTATTACTCAGTGTGATCCTATTGTTTTGAAAAATAATCTGCAGAATTTTAAATTATTGTTGCAGAATTTTTCATTTTTATTTCTGCAGAAATTTTTCACTTTTGGGCAGAAATGCCCCTGGAGTAATGTTTATATTTGTTTCATGATAAGAAGAGTGATTTTCAAAGGCATTTCCGTGGGTACCATGGTGCTTTATCCATGGAAATGCCTTTTTATAAGATTGCCTGTCCCGATGCGTAGGGAAACTTGCGTATGTGTGCCCTGTTCCTGTGGACGTTTACCCAGACTGAGTGGAGGGTTCTGGGGCAGAGCTGGGGAAGGGGGGGTTGCACTCATGAGCATGCTGTTGCATTTTCAAAAATGTGCAAGTCATTTTTTCCCCCTCAAATGTCTCTGCACTTAGTAGGTGTAATTATGCTTTGGTCGTTTCGGAGGGATAACGTTTAAATGGAGTTGTACGAATAATTTGCTTTTGAAAACTGGTGGAACTAAATGGTAACTTTTAAACAGGTGTGCGGGCGCACGTGTGCTCATTAGTCTGCCTATGCCCAGGGACACGGCCATTTTATAACATGTGTGCGTATATGTGCGCATGTTACAATAGCCTGACCGTGCGCACACGTGTGTGCAGTTTTAAGTGGATGCACGCCTGTGCGCACAAATTGCCATTTCTATTTATTTATTTATTTAACATTTTTATATACCGAAATTCATGTAGCAAGAGTTACATATCAATTCGGTTTACATTATAACATTAAATAGGCAAGACAGAGTGCAATTACATCGAACAGGAGGATAAACTTGGATCAAGTAACTGGGGATTAAAGAACAAGAAGATACAATAAATAATGTAGTACTCAAAAGGACCTGGCTAAATATACAGTAGACACGTTACAAGGTGCATATATTTGGGAAGATTTAGAGTAAAATTATTGGTATGGATAGAAGGCTTGTTCGAATAGCCAAGTTTTGAGTCTCATTTTAAAAGCGATAGGGCAAGGTTCTTTCCGGAGGTCTGGTGGTAGAGAGTTCCATTGCGCGGGGCCTGCTGTGGATAGAGTGCGTTTATTTAATGAGGATTTGATGGTTGGGGCGAGGAGAGTATCTTTATAGGCTGTTCTCACCGGTCTGGAGGGTATATGTGGCTGCAGAGGGATATTGAGTTCCAGAGGAATGAGCTTGTGTATAGATTTATGTATGATTGTTAGTACTTTGTAGGAGATTCTGAACTTGATTGGGAGCCAGTGTAGGTTTTTCAAGATGGGGGTAATATGATTTCTTTTGTTAGATTTAGTTACAATCCTGGCTGAAGCATTTTGGAGCATTTGTAATGGTTTTATTGTGTTGGTTGGGAGGCCAAGTAGGAGGGAGTTACAGTAGTCAATTTTTGAAAAAATGATTGCTTGGAGAACTGTCCGGTAGTCTTGGAAATGGAGGAGCGGTCTGAGTCGTTTCAGAACTTGCAATTTATAGAATCCATCCTTAGTGGTATTATTAATGAATCTCTTACGGTTTAGTTGATTGTCCATGATGAATCCGAGGTTTCTAACTTGAGGTGAGAAGGATAGTTGAATAGTAGGGGGTAAGTTAGACGTTGCATAGTTACTGTCTTGTGTGACAAGGAGTATTTCAGTTTTGTTGGAATTAAGGATCAGATTAAGGCTCTTGAGTAGGTTGTTGATGGTTTGGAGGCAGTTGTTCCAGAATTCTAGTGTTTTTTGTAGTGTTTCCGTAACCGGAATGAATATTTGCACGTCGTCTGCGTAGATATAGTGGGTTAATTTTAGTTTGGAGAGAAGCTGGCAAAGTGGTAGTAGATAAATGTTGAAGAGGGTAGGGGATAGGGAAGAGCCTTGAGGGACTCCCAAGGATGAGGGAACTGGGTGTGATTCTTCGTTGTTGATTCTGACCTTATAAACTCTGTTATGTAAAAAAGATTTGAACCATCTGAGAGCAGTGCCTTCTACCGCATTCGTTGGGGGTTGGTGGGATTTTAAGAGTTGCTTGCCAAAGCCATTACCTGTTCTCCCAGTTTGTTCCCAGTTTGCCCATGTAAGGGGTAGGACTTCCAAACCCCCTTAGTTTAACTGCCTCCCTTCTCCCCTGTTAGCCCTGAGTCGTAAAACATCACTGAGCTGTCTTATTTTTTTTTCTTTTATAACTTGCACGTCATCCGTAGCAGAAGTAAAATTAGGTGGCAAGGAACCCCAGCATGCACCTGTGTGCGTGAGTATTTATGCGCAGATTTCAGCTTGAAATCCAGGAACACCCATGCGCTGCCAAACCACGCCCATTCCTACACCTTTTTTTTTTTTTTTTTTTTTTTGGAGCTTTTCATTCGTACGTGTAGCGGCAAGTACGCGCACGCTCTGATGGCTTAAAAAAAAAAAAAATCCGCTCGGTGTGCGCCGGCCTGGCTTGTGCACGTATCCTCTGATTTTGGCGCGTGCCGGGCTTATAAAATTCACCTCGATGTCTGTATTTGCCTTCTGTGGTTGGTTACAAAATGACCCCCCCTGAGTTGTTGTTTTATTGTGGGAAAACCTATGGATGTTTGGTGGTTGTTTTGTGTGTGAATTTGTGTTATAAGAACTGCATACACGCTAGGGCTTTGCTTTATCGTGTTCACATGTTTGTTTGCATTTCATGTCTGCACAGGCACCCTGCCCTGAGCTACTCTTGAACGTAAAAGTGAATAAGCAAGAAAGCAATGCTCAGCACTAAGTGAGACAAATGTGTGCCTCGTGCTGGCTTCAGAACAGCCTCTTCTGTAATGAGCAGCTTCTCTCTAAAAGCATTTTGTGCGCTTACATTGCTTTTTAATGCAATCCAGCCTGTCCTGAAGTGGTTTTTCCTCTCTCGTGTCTAATTTTGATGCACACTTTTCTATTTACAGCTATCGTTGATGATGAAAGGCTTTCTGCAGAGGAAATGGATGAGAGGAGGCGTCAGAATATTGCTTACGAGTATTTATGCCACCTAGAGGAGGCAAAAAGGTAAAAAAAATAATAATTTTTTAAATTTACCAGTTTCTTCAACAGAGCACAGTTCAAATGGACTGTGATAAATTGCAGTAAATTACTAATTGCCTGGTACCAGCGACCGCCTGCAGAGAGTTTACATGTAGACGACTGTTTATGGGAGAGACCTGCTTCAGTAGATGGATGTAAGGGAGCCCTCTGGGCTGTGCTCGGTGCCCGCTTTCTGTCCCTCGCACTGCTGGAGCCTGGCGCGCATGTATTCAATGCCCGCTTCAAATCCCTGCAATGCTGCTGCAGCTTGGCTTGCGTGCGCTACTCCCTGCTTCCTGAAGCTGTCAGCACATTTTGTTCTGTTGGCAGACTCGATTATGAGTTGGTTTTGTTTTGCCTTACCAGTTGGCTAGAGTTTGCTTTGTGTATATATGTGATGTTTGCCCTGATCTGGATTTGTTCTGATTACTTTTGTTTGGTTTTTTTTTTTTTGTGACGCTGTAATACTTTGTGTCGCTGTAACACTTCTGGGCTTTTTTAAGCTCTATTTTCATAGTCTGCAGTTAGCCAAAAGTATTTGTTTCCTTCCTTGAAAACTGTAGACAGGGGCCCGGTGCTTAACCTCGCCATGCTGCTGGCTTTCAGAAATATTGATTCATCGCTTTTATTATATGCTAGACGAGGGCACAAACAAATAATTACTATGTACAATTTAAAAAAATAAAATAAAAGTTCAGATGTAGTTTTGCTCTCGTCTAGCTAAAAAATAATTTTGAACTTTGAAAACCAAATTTTGCCCACCATTTAAACAACCGTTTGGTATTGCTTTTTTACGATTAAGTTTCGATGCTTTGACAAGTTTGTACTTTCAAACCTGGTTCTTTGCAAGGGCGGCAGAAAAATGTCGCGATGTCAGCACAGTAATGGTGTGGAGAGCAGCACAGCCCCATGGCCCAGCTTGCTGTGAACATGGACACTGAATCCTCTGCGATCCAGTCTCATGCTCTATTGACGCGGAGGAGTCCACACCCTTTCACTGCAAACATCTATATTTTTGACTTAGTATTGTTGGAAATCTAGATGGTGGCCATATGGATGTTCACAGCTATGCAGTATCTCAGTGCACAGGCTGGACTTTCCAGTGCTGGGGTTTTTAATTGCAAGGTATCATCAAGAACATAAATTGTGACTGTATTGCTGACTGCTGAAGCAACTTTGAAGCCACCTTGTGAAGTAGTTTGCCTGCTTTCCTAACTCTTCCAGTTGCGGCATGGAAGCTGGTGGCTGACTTTTTTTACGGTTGTCATTGGATACTAGGTCCCCAGGGTACTGCTGCTTTTGTTCATAAATACATTTAGAAAAGTCTGGTGTGGAAAGAATGGACAACTTAATATAGGAAAAAGTAAGTTTTATATCTGTATTTGCTCTAGTTATTACCAGAAAGTGTAGCTTATAAGGGAAGTCTCTGTGGGGCAACATGTCATGCAGTCAGATTTATGGTACCTTTTGTCTTGGGAGGATGCATCCATGTTTTCTTGCTTGCTCTGGAGCTAAAATATTACAGTAGAACCCATCTGTCTGTACAGGGTAATTTTAAATGTAACCTCAGTTAAATTTTTCTTAAGAAAATAGGCCAAGCTTGAAAAATCTTTCAGGATATGTAAGCCTCGGTGTCTCCTTTATTACTTTAATGGCTCTTAATTGTACGCTTTTTGGACATTTTTATGCCTTTTTTTTTTTTGTTTGTTTTTGAAAATGGAAACCCAAAACTAAACCCCATGGTTCAAATATTTCCTTATTGCTTGTTTGTAGCCCTCCCACCCTCAAATTTACTTCACCGTGACTACTGCCTGCCTTTGCATACTTATTCCTAATGTATCCGATACTATGACCACATCCTTTTGCAGTTAGCATTGGCAAATGCTTCTCCATTCAAAGTACGTTGCGCCTGCTTATTTTTGTACCTCGTCTGCATTACTTTGCTATTTCTGTTATCTGCCACCCTCACTCCTCCATGCCTTGGGTTCTGTGAGTAGTACTGGATATTCTGCATGTACTGAATGAGAGTGGTCACGGGCTTTAAAATCAAGCAGACCTCATTTAATCTGAATTCACAAACTGCTGTAGGCTTTTTGTGCTGAATTCACAACCCAAACCCTTAAATTGCACAGAGGGAACCATAGGTAGGAAGGTCCTGTGCACGGGTTGCACCTAAAATTAAGGTCCATTGTTTATGCAATGTGGATATCTGATAACCTTCAAGAAAACTCTTTTATGATTTTGTATAGCGTAGGCTGCGCAACCAAAAAGATTACAAAAAAGATTTTGTTTTGAGAGCGTGCTTCAGTTTCTATCACCATAACAGACCTAATGGAGGGATGCATGTCTATGGGAATGTATTATCTTTGTATGTAGATGTTCTATGCAAAGAAGATGAATGCTCATTCTGCATATGAAGGAAAACACTGCTATGCATAGCTCAGATGGATTTGTTTCCCAGGTAAAAGCATTTCAGTCTTTTTACTTTTTTTTTTTTTAATTCCTTTGAGGTTTTTCTTGAAGGGAGGCCTTGCCCTTCACTTCCTATAGAGTGAGACTTCTTGCATTTTAGGTAATTTATTTATTTATTTAAAATCTACATCGCATCGGTTTACAAATAACTTAATAACTTTTAGGCATTGCCTTTACATTGAACGGTAACTGTGAGATTAAGGAACAACAAAACTACCGGTAATTGAACATGGCTATAATTTACAAGGAAAGGAATACAATAAATTGCATCAATATTTTATTTGCATTTTATAAGCCTGTCTAACATTAAAAAACTATCTAACACATTCATACTATACTCATGCACTCACATTTAAAAACAAACATCTTCAAAAAACATGAAAATCAGAAATATTATCAAATAATTCAATTGTAATATAAAGTGCAAATGCTCACATCATATTTTAAACATTATACAATAAATCAACCAATGGAGTCAGTCCTCAAAATGACATTTTGAGGACTGACTCCATTGGTTGATTTATTGTATAATGTTTAAAATATGATGTGAGCATTTGCACTTTATATTACAATTGAATTATTTGATAATATTTCTGATTTTCATGTTTTTTGAAGATGTTTGTTTTTAAATGTGAGTGCATGAGTATAGTATGAATGTGTTAGATAGTTTTTTAATGTTAGACAGGCTTATAAAATGCAAATAAAATATTGATGCAATTTATTGTATTCCTCTTCTTATGTATGTTGTGTAGTACTGTGGTGAAGAGGTTCTTTTTTTCGTATTGACCCTTGTGTGATTATATTATATTATATAATTTACAAGGAGCAGATACATCTGGTCGAAATACTGCTTGGGGGACTGGGAGGCAAAAAGGATATTTACACGAAATTTGACAAAAATTGGGTAACTGGAGAAGCAGAACGGCAATATACAAAACTGTTCGACAAACATTGGGTGGAAATTACATTATAAGCGGAGGGAAGGGAAAGAATAGGCGAGAAAGCAAGTTAAAGGGAAGTGCTAACGCAATTGGAGATAATGACAAAAAGTACAGGTTGAGCGGGGAGGGGTCCTATATATGGTTCAGGCTACATCAGGAAAGAGGTTCATGTTGGATGAGTAGGCTTGTAGGAACAACCAAGTTTTTAGTTTTTTCTTAAATTTAGGGGTAGAGGATTCAGTGCGTAGGTCTGGGGGCATGGAGTTCCAAAGGGTGGGCCCGGCCAGAGAAAAGGCTCTGTTCATTGTAGAGATGAGTTTAGTTGATTTGATAGAAGGGGTACGGAGTGTTCCTTGGAGTGCAGTACGATCTATTGTGCTCTGAAATGCAGACTGAATCTATTAAAAATTAAAAAAAAAAAAATTCTTACAATCAAAAAACTAAATTTCTTATTTAAAAAATATAGGTGCATTACAAGTCTCATAGACCTGCTAAACCTACCTGTACAATCTCATAAAAATGAATCAATGGCTGTTTCTCACTTGCACATTGAGGGTAACTTTCAACAAACGTGCACAGCTGCACACGTGTATACATGACTGCAAGCAGATCTACGTAAGTATTTTATCACCTGCGTGTATATGTGCACATTTTATAAAATACACGTATCTCGACTTTGAAACATGTGTGTTAAGTAGGCTTGCGCATGAATACATACGGTGCGTTGAAATCATGAGTATCAATACTTTAACCATGCATGTTTTTCCTATTTTAAAAATATGTGCATGTATATTTTACACATGAAAGGAAAGTAGGATTTACTTGTGCAAGTCCCAATTTACGCGCACAAGTCGGCCAGTTTTCTAACGTGCGCGTGAAGAAAATGAACTAGTTTGTTTTCCCAGTCCTTCTCTAGGTCATTGAGACCTTCCTGCTGCTTCAGCCCTAATTCTCCCCCCCCCCCCCCCCACCCAGTCAATACTGCGCAATAAACACGTTTAAGATCACTTATGCCAAACTAGCAGGTGGAAAAATACAGGAGTAAGTTGGCCTAGGCATTGGGACTGGGCCTGGACACGGCACCTGATTTTTGATGGGTAAGGCAAATGTATGTGCGTATCTCTTTAAAATAGCAAGTATGGGCCCCGCCCCAGCACACCCCTAGAATCCCCTTCTTATGCTCCATATAGGCGCATGTATAAGTAAAATATATGTATATGTTTGTTTGTTTTTTTTTTTAATAGACTACGTTCATCTGTAAAGTTGTGAAAATTCACCCCACTGACTGGTCGATACAATAACGTGCGGTTGAAGATTTCCCGTCTGTAACGTGCTGGGAGCGCACAATACAGACGAGTAAGGCCATCCAGCGATACAGTCTCCAGTTTCACGCGTCCTTAGCGCTTCCTAAAATAGACACATAACCCTTTCCGCACCCAGCATGTAGATGATGTGTAAATGAACGAATTAGCTGTATAATGAAGGAATTAGCTATTCCCCTCCGATACTGTAACGGGCGCTGATATTATCTCCTTAGTAACCCGCTGTTTTGCCGCGGCCTTAATGTGTTAGTTTACCGCCTCCCCCTAGTAGGTGTTAGGACTGTGAGTCTTGTAGCAAACCTATCGACACCACTTAAAATACTGAAACACAATAAAACACAATAAAAAAAAAAAGCGATACAGAGATGATTGAGAAAATGTAATGCTGTGGGACACATAAAAACCTGTCAGAAAAAAAAATAAAAATTTTTAAATACCTGTCGGAGGGCCGCGTGGGTCCAGGCGGGTGGCGGCGGGAGCCGGGGAGCGAGTGGTCGCGTGTAAAATCTAGGCCGCGGGTGGGTGGGCGCCTGTTCCAAGCGGCGGGGGCGGGTGGACGCGCGATAGTCTCAGACGGGCGGCGGGATCCGGGCAGAGGGAGCCAGCGGCGAAAACGGCCTCCGGCTCCCTCTGCTGGATGAATGCACGGCAGTGAAGGAATGGCCGTGCGATTTCAGTGCTCAAGGCAGTCACGGCATGACTGCCTTGAGCGCTGAAATCGCATGGCCATTCATCCAGGCAGAGGGAGCCTCTGCCTGGTTGAATGCACGGCCCCCGCCGGAATGGATGCCCGTGCGATTTCGGCAGTCACGTCACGTGACTACGTACACTAATGTATGGGAAATAAAGTCCTGTATAATTCAGGGGTCCCCAAACTCTATTCTCAAAGGCCACAACCCAGTCGAGTTTTCAGGATTTCCACAATAGATCTTATACATATTCATCTGCATACAATGGAGGCAGTGTGTGCAAATGGATCTCATGCATATTCATTGTGGAAATTCTGAAAACCTGACTGACTTGGTTGAGAATCCTTGCGCTAGGTAATAAGGTATCAAAACAAGGGCTGGCTTGCTTAGTTAACCAAATATTTTGGTAGTTCTGCATAGGGTTCCATTGAATAATTGATGATGATACAATGGGAGAGCAAAGAGATTGGCAAAGTTTAGCTTGCTGTGACGAGAGAGGTGCCATGGTGCCAGTGTATAGTGAGAGTACACCTTTTTTTTTTGCGTGGATCCGATTCAGACAGGTTGAAGTCCTTTCAGGCTACAGTACAACATGCTGTTTGATATGTAAGTTTCCATGTACAGGTTTAAATTTTTTGCATAACAGCAGAGGAAGAAGTATACTTCTAAGTCGCTGTCGCTTTCACTTTGCAAAGTGCCAGGATTATTGTTTGGTCAATACTATAACATCATCCTGGTGGCAATAAACTGATAAGAGGAAAACAAACATGATCTCAGCTCTTTCACATCCTCTGCTAACCTTCATTTTTGAGTCTAGCTGAACTCACCCCCAGTCTTCCCCCATCTCTCTCTACTCCCCTGTGCCTATTCAAACAACCAAATTTTTTACTCCTGTTTGAACTTCTAAAATCAGTTTGCAATCTCAGCCATATTATGCCTTTTCAAACAACCAGGTTTTTAGTTCCCGTTTTGAGCTTTTAGAATCAGCTTGTAATCTCAGATCCAGAGGCAAATGCATTCCACACAGCTCTTTCTCTAACTTGGCTAAGATTGATGGGGGGTCAAACTGGTGTCATATCCCCAAGCTTATGCTTAGAAGGTCATGCCCAGACATGCAAAGAGCCTGTGGAACAGAGCTGGCCCAGGCCCAACACCGGGACCCAGTCCAGAAGCCATGTCCTAAGGGCCTGATGCCAGAACCCTTGTCCGGGTTGGGACCCGACCTCTGGGCCTAGCTTGGGCTGAGGCCTAGGAATTGGGGACTGGGCCTGGATACGGTGTCTGATTCCCGATGGATAAGATAAGTGGGAGTCAGGAAACTTCCCGGGCTCGGGTCTCTGCCAAGGTTCTGGCATCAGGCCAGGGCCTAGACCGAGACCCTGGCATTACGCTTGGACATAGGCCGGGTTCCCTTGTTTGGGTCTCAGCCTATTCTCTTCGTGAGGCCCCTGCTTCAGGTCTAGACCAGACGGGTGACTTCCCTGCCTGCCCCCATTGATTTTCAGGACGGGACAAAATTTCGTTGGAATTTAAATCGTTCCATTTTGAAAATAACTTGAAATGAAAATGGGAAATTTTTGTCTCATTTCCTATTTTGTTTTTTCCGAATGCCCATCCCTACTGTCTACAATGCTTCTACCACTCCTTCCGTGTTCGCTGGCCATCTGATGCTGTTGTCTGTCTCCTCCTCCTCCAGCGGGGTTGTTCATGACTGCGACCTGGCAGACGCTTTGTGGTTGGCGGCCCCATATCTGAGGAGGGAGTTTTAAGGGAACAAATAACACACCCTCCCCCATATTCCCTTGCTCTTCAATCTCTGGGGGTAGGGGGAAAAGGAGCTGCTTGGGCTTAATTGTCCTGGGCCCCATAACCCTTTATGGTCAGCCCTGATTTGTAGTCTGACCAAGTACAGTAGAGTCCTCCCATGCAAAAGCCACACACTTTTTTTTTTTTCCTGCAGGGGCTTTTGGCGTTCGCTTTTTAAAAATTGTTTTGGCAGTCCCTAATAGTTAGAATCTCATCTACATCATGCACACTGTGTCTTATTCTAATTTAAACCTTTGATTGTGGCAGGCTGAAAGGATGGTGAGTGGGGTATAACTAGGCCATTCTGCTTCCTTAGCCGTTGCAAACAGGAGCATGTTGTGTGGCTGAAAAACAAGAGGAGGAGAACATAAGATAACAGGGACCGTACCAACTTGAAAACACCATCGTTGAGAGCACAATAATCACTGCACGTAGGAGGTAGAGGGCAGTGGAGGTTGGTGACTCACCTGTGAGGGGCACGGAGGCATCCATCTGCTGATCATATTTTGTCCCAGGAAGTGTGCTGTCTGCCAGGTGCCAAAATCAGATTGCTGAAAATCCTTAAGCCTACTGACTACTATCTGATGCTGCTTATCTATATTGGCATGAATGATACTGCAAGGTACCACACAGTATTTAAAAGTGACTTCATGGCATTGGGGGAGAGGGTAAAGTAGATAAGTGCACGAGTGGTGTTCTCTTCAGTCCTAGACAAAGGTAAAGGCCCAGGCAACGAAAGTTGCATTCTGGAGGTGAATAAATGACTGTACAGATGGTGTCTGTGATAAGAATTTTGGCTTCCTGGATCATGCGATGATGATTCAAGGACTGCTGAGCAGAGATAGGGGTCCACCTGTCAAAGAAGGGGTGCAGTGTCTTCCAGAACAGACTGGTAAACCTACCAGTTTTAAAATAGGCTTCTCAGAGATGAGTGAACAAAGCTCTGAGGTAGGTGAAATTACTCGGGTAAGTAACTCTTTACGCACTTATAGAGAAATGAGAAAAAAGGGTAACATTTGGAAAGCTACGTACACTAATGTATGGGAAATAAAGTCCTGTCGTAGAAAAGGTTAATGTGGATGTTGTGGTTGTCACGGAGACATGGTACATGGAAAGCTATGACTGATATAGTTACAGCACACAAGATTAAGAGCATTTCCCACACAATAGAATATTCTCTCTTTTAGAGCTGCTTCGCAAATCTGATTATCAATTTTTTGTAAAAAAAAATTAGCCTTATTTATTCAAACATATTCTTCTTGAAACTACTTTTGACATAATCCTGCTGTTATGATTATTGGGTAGGATGCTAATTGTAATTTTATGTGTTTGTTGTATATTTTTGTGCTTCAAACAGGTCTGGTTTTCAGAATATTCACAATGACCTTCATTTTCGGTTTGTTGTTTTTTTTTTGTTTTTTTTTCCTGGGGAATTGATCAGGATTTATTTTCACAAGAATAAAAACAGGAGAAAATCAGTGTGTAAAATTTTTTTTGGGAGTTTTGAATATCTGAGCCCTCCCTCAATAAAACAATCACTAGGCTTCTCTTCTCAACTCCCTCCTCTCTTTTTCTTCCTGCTTCAGTCTCGCCCCTTCTCTCTCCCCCATCCTCATGCCTTGCTTGCTTTCGGCCTCTGCCTCCTCCTCCCCAAACTTGCTCTCTCTCCCTTTGCCCCACTTCCCTTCCCCCAATCCCCTCATTCATCCTCGTTCACACCCTCCCCCACAACTCCCTCATTCCTTTATTCCTACCCCCCACTCATCTCCTTCACGCCCGCCCCCCATAATTCCCTCACTTTTACTCCCTCCCCCCTACAACCCCCTCACTTACCTTTCATTCCCACACCACAAGAGTACCCTCACTCATCTCCTTCACTCCTACCCTCCATGATCTCCGCACAACCTTCACTCTCCCCCACTCACCTTTATTCCTTTCCGAGTCCCCCCCCCCCCTCCCTTGGAGTTGCCACAATGCCGTCACTCTCCCACCTCCATGCTCCTAAAGAATCGTGGCCTTGCAGGGCCTCTGGTCTATTCCTCCGCCGTGGCTGTCATCGCCTAATGGAGCATAGAGAGGGTGAGTGACCAGGGTAGGGGCAGGGGTGGCAGCAGAGGTGGCTGCTGCCAGGGGAGGGAAGATACAATTATTCCAATGAAGCTTCACTTGTTCTGTGTCTAGCAGAAATTTTAGGGGAGCCATGGCCCCTGCAGTCCCTCCCCCCTGTTTCTATGCCGCCTCCTTAGACACAAACAGAAATACTGAAACAGAAATGATGGCAGCAAAGGACCAAGTGGTCCATCCAGTCTTCCCAGCAAGCTTCTTAAGATTAGTAACTGCCATGCTGTGCAGATTACTCCCTTGTTTCTCTTAAGGGTAGTAACTACCACTCTGTGCAGTTATCCCCAAGCCTTATGGTAACCCATTAAATTTGCAGCTAGCAACAGTTTTTCCTGGGTGATGAGCTTTCTTGAAAATTCAGTCAGAGCCGCCTGATGTGCTTGGCCATAGAAGCAGTCCTGTGCTTTTCTTTCCTAATGTCTGCGTATCAGTACCCCAGACCGGAGAAGTCGGGGGGCCCTCTTGGTTGTTGACTGAATCCAATTCTCCTTTTCTCCTGCCGTCAAAGTGGGGGACCAACGTTGCGGTTGCATTAAAAGCTTCAAGGTTTATTGGTTAAGGTTGGTAATCTCCGTGCCTTCTGCTAAGGGTAATAACTGCCACACCTGGAGTGGCTCCCATGCATGCTTTCTTCCTTTCCTTTAAGACTTGGCTGTAGAAGCGGTCCTGTGCTTGTTCCCTTATGTCTGCGTATCAGTATCCCAAGTCGGGGGGGCCCATCTGTTGTCTGAATCCAGTTTCTCTCCCCCCCCCCCCCCCATGCCATCTAAGTGGGGAGCAGTGTTGCCGTTGCATTCTGTCACCTTGAGAGCAGTTCATCAGGAAGAAACTAGGGAACGCGCCTTTTCCATTGCCTGCCTTTTTAATTTTTGTTGTTAAGGAACTCCCTCCCAAAAGAGAGAATATTAGCAGAACCAAACTTTTTCTGAAAAGCCCTCAAAACCCATCTATTTCAAAAGGTGAATTCCATCTGAGTACTACAGTCATTCGTCATTGATATAGTTGGGCTCATCAGCACAGTTTAACGTATGTGATATTTTTTGATTTGTCATTGTTGACTGGCTTTTATGTAACTTTTTTATTGTGTGTGTTTCCTTGTATCCCCCCTGAATGTAGGAAGGGCGGGTAATAAATATTTTAAAATAAATAAAAATAAAAAGCATCAAGGCATGGGTTAAGGGTAGTGCTCTCCATGCCTTTTGTTAAGGGTAGTAACCGCTGCAATAGCGAGTTACCCCCCCCCCCCCCCCCCCCGGCATGCTTTTCTCATCTCCATCCTCTAGAGATTCACAGTGATTAACCCATGCCCCTTTGAAATCTTTGACTGTTTTTCGCCTTCATCATCTCCTCCGGAAGGGCATTCCGGGCATCCACCACCCTCTGTGAAGAAATAATTCCTGACGTTGGTTCTGAGTTCCCCCTCCCTGGAGTTTCATTTCGTGATCCCCAGTTCTATTTACTTTCCAGTGGAAAAGGTTTGAAGTTTGTGCATCATTAAAACATTTTAGGTACCTGAAGGTCTGTATTTTACCTCTCCTACACCTCATCTCTTTCAGGATATGCATCTTCAGATCTTTCCGTCTCTCCTCCTAGGTCTTCTGATACAGGCCCCACACCGTTTTGGTTGCCCTTCTCTGGACTGCATTCATCTTGTCTCTATCCTTTTTAAGGTACAGGCTCCAGAACTGAACACAATACTCTGAGGTGAGTCCTCTCCAAGGACCTGTACAAGGGCATTACCACATCCTTTTTCTTATTGGTTAAAATCTGTTTAAAATGATTTTTGCCTTTGGAAAAATCCGGGAATTTACAGGTGAAAGAAAATTGGTTAAAACTGAAAAAGAAGGTCCCTAGATATATTTGTGTTCACTGCCTTTCACTGTATGGAAATATGATTCATATTCATTGTGGATATTCTGAAAAACAGATCTATTCGTGGCTCTGTGATCAGAATTCCCTACCTGTGCTGTGCACAGTTCTGGAGACTACACCATCTAAATCATATAAACTGGATGGATCCTCTAGAGGGCGGCTACTAAAAAGGTCATGAACTTCATTATAAAACATATGAGAACAAACTTATCTTAACGTGTATACCCTAGAGGAAAGGTGGGATAGGGAAGATATGATAGAGCCAATTAAATACCTTCCGAGATATCGATGCACTGGAGGCTCAACAGAAAAGACTCTAGAATGAGGAGTCGTGGAATGAGGGTGATAGGGGGGTAGAAGTGTGCATGACAATACTTATTTCATTTTTGCATTTTATTTCTTTTCATTAAATTTTTTTTTTAATTTAAGTATTTTTAGTGTTTGCTAAAAATGAAAACAAAAAATGCTAACAGCCGAAAGTCCAAACATTACATAAGAACATAAGAAAATGCCATACTGGGTCAGACCAAGGGTCCATCAAGCCCAGCATCCTGTTTCTAACAGTGGCCAATCCAGGCCATAAGAACCTGGCAAGTACCCAAAAACTAAGTCTATTCCATGTAACCATTGCTAATGGCAGTGGCTATTTTCTAAGTGAACTTAATAGCAGGTAATGGACTTCTCCAAGAACTTATCCAATCCTTTTTTAAACACAGCTATACTAACTGCACTAACCACATTCTCTGGCAACAAATTCCAGAGTTTAATTGTGCATTGAGTAAAAAAGAACTTTCTCCGATTAGTTTTAAATGTGCCCCATGCTAACTTCATGGAGTGCCCCCTAGTCTTTCTACTATCCGAAAGAGTAAATAACCGATTCACATCTACCCGTTCTAGACCTCTCATGATTACTCAGATGCTCAGAGTAATGTAATATACCATAAAAATTATACCCCAACACTACAATTAGTCTGCTGTTTATTCTAATAGTGAAGAATAATGTAATTACTTTAAATGATCATCATACTAGGCATCAGTGATAGCTTGTGCTTGTTAAACCATCTGCCTTGTGCATAATCATAGATCATATTGTCCCAGAACATTATCTTTTTTTTTTCTGCAACTAAAATTCTCAAGCTCAGTGTCCAAATAAAATTAATGGTACTTATCTAAGCCGTGTAATGTGCTTTTTCTTATTAGTCCTCATACAGAGATAGTATAATATTATGGGACAATATGACCTATGATTATGTAAAAGGCAGACTGTTTAATAAATGCAAGCTATCACGTGTAATGCCTAGTACGATGGTCATTTATAACAATTACATTATTCTTCACCTTTAGAATAAATAGCAGACTATTGAATTGTAGCATTGAGGGGAATAATTTTTGTGGTTAAAGCAATAAAATATTTTTTTGTTTTATTAAAAAAAACAAATGAAACAATATAGACGGTCGTTGACACTGTCATTTCAAATGTAAGCACATCTGTAATAGGGGGGGAGACTTGGAAATAATCTGAGGAAATATTTCTTTACAGAGAGTGTGGTGGATGGATGGAACAGCCTCTCGGAGGTAGTGGAGGTAAAGACAGTATCTGAATCCCAGAAAGTATGGGATGAGCACAGGCAATTTCTGAGGGAATGGAAGGGATTGTATACCTGAGTAGCTGTTGCAGATGGGCAGACAAGATAAACCATAATGGTCTTTTTCTGCCATCCTGTTTCTGTTTCTAACTGCATGTTCGGGAAAGCAGAAGCTGAGGAGCAATGGTTGAGCCTTGAAACAGCGGAGAAAGAAACAGAAGGATATCAGAATTGTTAACATTTGCCACTGTTAAACACTGTAACCAAACAAATTTTAAACTTGTAGTGAAAAGGAAAATTAGTAACACTTCTAAGTACACATGTGCGCACAACATCAAATGTAGCAAAATGAAGCCTGCACTCCCCACCATGACAATATACAGCAGACATACAGTATATACTACATGCATGCAGCTCGGACAGTGTGCAAGGGTCTGTTGTCATGCAACAACTGAACTGGCGCTTATCCACAAAACGGACAGAGCAGCCATGTGAAATGCTGCAACACATTTCACATTTGCATCTGCACAATTACACATGTGTAGTCATTCAAACGTAAGATACAACGGGCAAAACTTAGTTAAGCATGACATGTCGGTGCTAGCTTTCTGTTGATAGGTACTCTCTTACAGTGACTGTGGTACCCTGCCATCTATTGCTTCTAAGCGGGATAATCTTGGGGACAGAGTGCGGTGGCCACTCCCCTGGATAATACATAGGGCCCTGTCCTCTAGCATCAGGCTGAATAATAATATAAAAAACAAGGATAACCATGTCAGGGTAACATATCTGTTAAGAGCATCTTGTAGCATCTTACCCAGTAATCATAGGCTATTAATACAAACAAGCACTAATAAGATACATCAATTGCACATAACTGTTTGTTCTTCTCCCTGCCTCAAACTAAAAACAAAACATATCACATCTTAGTCTAAGATCAAATATAAAATGTTACAGAAATGTACTTAATGGGGGGAAGAGGGCTCTCCGGGTACCTCTTTCAGATCTCTCTGCTTGTCCCAGTGCACAAGTTGGAGGAAAGCATCAGCCTGGATGCCAGGACAGACCAGCTGGTCCTGTGTAGTAGGGTTGCAAAGTAATTTTAAGGTGTTTGGCAGATTTGTTATGTTAAACTTTTATTTTTATTTTTTTAAAATAAAGGCATATAACAACAATCTGGCATACAACTTGTATGAGACTCTAAGAATGGATAGTAGCAGACAGAGAAGTGTAAAGTTAATATTAAATAATGCAGAAAAATTGCGAACTTTGGGGTACTCCAGTGGTAATGAGGAACCAATTGGAGGTGGTGGATGAAAGCCTGATATGCAGTTGCTGGCAGGGACTGACCCAACTATCCTAATATTGATTAGGCAAGTGAGCAGAATGTCATGAAGGAGAGTATCAAAAGCAGATGTGCTATATCATAAGACAAGCATACATGGTGTGCTGGAACTGAAGCCTCGGATGATAGAATTAAAACTTGACAGCAGTTAAGGTTTTGGTACTGTGAAATTGTCAGAATCCAAATTGATATTGTCCAAAATAGTATTGTTGTCTAGAGTTTGATAGCAGAGTCAAGATTGGCAGGGATGAAATTAGTTGAAAATTTGAGAAATCAGTTGTTGCGCCAGTCGGTCACAGACGGCTGCGACCTCTCATGCTCAACTCCTTTTTTTTTTTTTTTTTTCCCCCCCTGCACCGTCAATCATTGGGAGAATGGTGGCCTCCGCCAACCAATGCCGACTTCCCCGGCATCCCTGGGACAGCATGGGCACTGCCAACCGCCATCTTACTTCCGGCATCACCTAGGCGCACGCGTGCGCATACAGGGCCTCCTTATGAATACGTCATGGCGGGAACCTCAGGGGCATCCCTTCCTGATGATGTCAACACCGCTAGTGTACTTATATTGACTGGCCCATTGCTAAGACGAGTTAGCAAGGAGTTCTCTTGCTTGTTAAATCCGCTCTACAGATCCTCTGTTCCAGACTCTCCTCCTAGCATTCGGATGCTCTGAGTACCTGCTCCTTGGGGGCTCTTCTGCATCTTGGCTATCCTCTCCTCGGAGGGCCCTCCTGCCTGGGACGTCCTGACCCGCTCCTCGGGTATCTCTGCTGAGACTTCCTTGTGTGAGTACATTCTCCCACTTCCATCAGCTTACTGAAGATTACATGGCGTACCTCGTTCCTTGGGCCACAACCGTTCTTCAGTCTGTCTACACCAGTGGTTCTCAACCTTTTTTCGGCCGGGACACACCTGACAGATGGTTCTCATATGCGTGACACACTGAACATGTGACCGTCAAGGGGCAAAATGTAAATATACATTCTGCATCCTCAGGAATCCCCTCCACCCCCAAAAATGGGTGCAAAGCAGATCTAGGGCATTACCCTGTACAACTCGCCATACAAAAAAATATATTCTGGTTCTGATGACATCTCAGTAAAAGCAAAACAAACTCTCTTTACTGGCAGGCACAATACCCCTCCTTATGAAAAGACAGTAATTTACCACTACAAATATTTAACCAGGCCCTAAACACTAATACACCTCCTATTAGGAAAACAGAGTAAGCCAAGCTGCTATAGATAGATACCTACTTAGAAATAATTGTAAAACTATACTAATAAATGTTACAAAACAACTGATGAACAGAATAACATCCAACAATTAAAAACTCATAAAAATTATTAAAAATTGTCCAAATATCAATAAAATATTTCAAAACAGCAGACACATCACATAATACCCAATAATTAAAATGGCAGTCAATCAAGAAAAATAAACTTAAAAAGCCGCCTTTACTTACCCTCTCCAGCAACTCTCCTACTCCTTTCCCTTGCAGACCAATAGCACTCACCAGAAGCAGCAGTGGCTGCTGAAGCTCTGTCCTCACAGTCCTCTTCCTTAGGGCCCACAACCAGTCACAACCAGTCTCTGTCTCACACAGACCAGTATCTCCCTAACTAGTATCTCTTCCTCACACTCACACCAGTCACCTCACTGACCAGTCTGTCTCTCTCTCTCTCTCACACACACACACACCAGTCATCTTCCTGACCAGTCTGTCTCTCTCTCATAGAAACACATCACCTCTGACCAGTCTCTCTCTCAATCACATACAAATGTTCTTGCTCCCATTCTACCACAACCCACAAAGCTGCCACTCACGCACCCAGGCACCAATTCTACCTCACACACAAAAAACTGCCACTCACGCACCCAGGCACCCATTCTACCACACACACAAAAAGCTGCCACTCATGCACCCTGGCACCCATTCTACCACAACCCACAAAGCACTGCCACTCACGCACCCTGGCACCCATTCTACCACAACCCACAAAGCTGCCACTCATGCACCCATTGTACCACACACACACAAGCTCTCACTCATGCACCCAGGCACCCATTCTACCATACACACACACAAAGCTGCCACTCAGGCACCCATTCTACCACACACACACACACAAAGCTGCACTCACACCCCCATTCTACCACACACACACACAAAGCTGCACTCACACCCCCATTCTACCACACACACACACCCCCATTCTACCACACACACACAAAGTTGCACCCAGGCACACATTCTACCACACACGGAGTTTCTTCTCATTGTTTTCCCCAATAAGCCTGGCCTCCGCTTATCAGCTGCCGCTGACCTGACTTCCGGGGGTACGCAGGGAATCTCCGCTCTTCAGTCCCTCCGGCTTAGCCTCCAGCAGCGGCGCACAGGTCTCTTCGTTCTTGACTTCAGTCCCGCCGGCGGTGCACGGGTCTCTCCATTCTTCGGCGGCAGCGCACGGGCCTCTCCACTCTTCGGCCGCCGGCGGCGGCGCACAGTCCTCTTCACTCTTCGGCCACCGGCGGCCAAGAAGGAAGAATTCCCGCGGCACGGCCTTTCTTCTTCCCGCGCACCGCGTATCACTTCCTGTTCCAGGTCGGGGGGTGGAATGCAGGCGCGGAAAGAAGAAAATGCCAGCTGCGGATGCCACAGTTGTTTTTTGCACCGCTGCCGTTCCCGCTGGGCTTGAACGTGCTGATAGCCCGGCGGCAACGGCAGCAGGGAAGAAAGAGCAGCGGGAGGGACCGGGAGCCACGCGACACACCTGCCGGTGCTTGGCGACACACTGGTGTGTCGCGACGCACCGGTTGAGAACCGCTGGTCTACACTACTCTATCTGTGCCTCAGGATATTACACCTTCTATACAAGGTCTACAGCCTGGTTCCTGTATCACCACCCTCTGCCTCCTTGGCATCTATAGTACAGCTTCCTTGGCATACCCCACGCTGCGGGCCACTACCGGATCTGCACTCAGAGGTATTTACATCTGCCTGCAGGAATCCCTGGGTGTACCCTGCGCTGCAGACCACTATCGGACCTTCGTATCTACATCATCATCTTGACTACTGTATTTGCTCAAAGACTGTGTTTATTACTTTTCCCACTCCTCTGGTTATGTACTATCTTTTCTCCTTAGTCTTCTCTCACAGCTGTGTCCTACCTCGCTGAGACCAAGCCCACTGACTGTGAGGCCAATGGGGCTCCTCTCTGTGTGTGAAGACATCTCTCGCTTCAGCCTGGGGTTCACAAATTCATCAAAACATTAACATCAGTTTGATCAGCAGATGGGCTTTCCATATTGGTCTTACAGAGGCATGTTTAAGCGTATCAGGAAATTAATTATAGGATAAAGAGAAATTTACAATGTTTGTGATGGGTACAATCTTTTCTTTTTTGGCTACTTTTAAAAGTGCCAGAAATGGAAATGGATTGAAGTGGCATGAGGAGGAGCTCAGGAAGTAACTAGGTGATGCATTTAAAACTAATAAAAGAGAAAAATATATATTTTTTTCACAACACATAATTAAGATCTGGAATTCGTTGCCAGAGGATGTGGTGAAAGTTATTAGTGTAGCTGCATTTAAGAAAGGTTTGAAAAAGTTCCTGGAGGAAAAAGTCCATTATTACTAAGGTGGGCTTAGGGGAAATCCACTGCTTATTCCTGGGATAAGAAGCTTGAAATGTATCTACACCAACTAACCAACAAGGGCATCAAAGGCTCAGCTCTCAGTTGGTTTCAGTACTTCTTGAGCAACAGATTCTATAAAGTCAGGATAAACAACAAGGAATCTCATCCCATCCTTACAGACCAAGGAGTCCCTCAAGGATCTTCACTTTCACCCACCCTCTTCAATATCTACCTCCCTCTCTGCCACCTACTTGCAAACCTTAAGCTTACCCATTACCTCTATGCGGATGACATACAAATCCTTATCCCGATCACAGAATCCCTTCAAAAAACTATCACCTACTGGAATGACTGCTTTCAGCCAATTAAAGACTTACTCTCTAGCCTCAACTTAGTATTGAATGCCAATAAAACTGAAATGCTCATTATCTCCCATGACCCCCTCACCATCTCATCAAACTCCTCTCAATCAATAAACTCAAATAGCACATTCTCACCTGACGTCAGGGATCTTGGAGCCTGGCTAGACAACAATCTAAACCTAAAAAAGTTTATAAACACTACCACAAAGGACTGCTTTTACAAACTGCAAGTCCTCAGAAAGCTAAAACCCCTCCTTTACTTCACTGACTTCCGGCTAGTACTCCAATCTATCATACTATCTAAGCTCGATTATTGCAACTCCCTTCTACTCTGTCTCCCCACAAATACTATCAAACCCTTACAGATGGTACAGAACGCCGCCGCCAGAATCCTCACAAACTCTAACAAAAGAGAACATATCACTCCAATTCTTCGTAACCTCCACTGGCTTCCTATTAAACACAGGATCCTCTACAAAGTTCACTATCGTTCACAAAGCAACACACAAACTTGCTCCTATCATGTTAAGCACACAACTTCAACCTCATACTTCTTCCAGACCAATTAGAAGCGCATACAAAGGCACACTGCATGCCCCGCCAGTAAAATCATCATTGAGCAAACGAGCACTATCTTCAGCAGGCCCCCACCAATGGAACGCTCTCTCCCCCGATCTAAGACTTGAACCAAGTCATCAGGAGTTTTTCCGCCAAGCCTTCCCAGACACTTAATGCTACCTAGATGCTATGATAAACCCATTTATGGGATACCTCATTGAGTTATCTTATTATGACTTTTTTAACTATACTATGATTTTGAGTTCAAACGTTTCTTGTAATTATACTATACTATACTTTGTTTAATTTGTACTTTGTTCTATTGTTCCATTGTTCTATGTAAAGCCCCTCCCCTTTTTTGGGCATTTTACTGTTTTATGTAAACCAGAGTGATTTGTATTTCATACAAGAACATTGGTATTTAAAAATTAAAAATAAATAAATAAACCTTGGGATCCTGCCAGGTACTTGTGCCACTGTTGGAAACAGGATACTGGGCTTGATGGACCTTTAGGCTGACCCAGTATGGTAACTCTAATGTTCTTATGATAACAACATGCAGTACTTCTGCTTGTGATGTTAAATCAAAATCTTCCCAACGTGTTAATGAAGAATTACTATTGGTGATTGATTTTGGAGCATCCAGCGGGAAGGCTGTGCATAGAGTGGAAATTTTATTTGTGAAAAAATAGGCAAATGATTCAATAATGCAGGTGAAGAATTTGCAGGAGGAAGCTTATTTTCAGAGGGAGATATAACTAGATATTTCACAGTATAATACAGTTTGTGAATATCATTTCCACTATTTTTTATGCAGGTACAATAGTATGGTTTAGGTTTCTCACTTAATGGTTTGTTTAGCCCTAAGACAATGGATCTTCTTGCAATTGAAAGAATCATTTCAAATGAGCAATTAAGATATGATTTAATGTTTGTTTAAGGATTCCATATAGTGTCTGTTATAAATATGCAAATAAATCTGGTTACCTTTCCCGCAGTTGAAGGAACAATTTCTCTGTTTCACATCCGCCAGTGTCCAGGTTAGGAAAATTTTAACTTGATCACCCAGTGAAATGTCTGGGTTTCCACAAATCAGAAGAAATGTGGTAACCCCATATTTCCTCTTCAAAATTCCAAAGAGATAGATCCATATGTATATTTGTGGAGCTTTTAATGCACTGTTATAAAACATAATTAAGGAATTATCTGTTTTTGCATGCAATGTGTGCTGTGAATGCAGTGATTCAGTTATAGATTTCTCTATTTCCCAATTTGTAAAGCATGAAGATTTATACCCACAATCCTTAAACATCTTTGCAATATATGCTAAATTATTAAAAAAAAAAAAAAAAAAGTATGTACTTAAAATTGGGTTGTACACACGTAAATGCACTTTACCCGTGTAAGTGTGGGTTTTGAAAGTAGCTACAGTATATGCCTTTGAATTGTCCCTAGGATATTCACATGTAAGTGCACTTTACACACGCAAATGGCTTTTTAAATTGCTATGATAGTATGTTACATTTATGCGTGTAACTCCTTTTACAATTACTTCCTAAACCAAGTAAACCTATCCCTCCATATAACCAATCACTTTTCAGATAGCATTACTGAATTCCACAAAAATGTAAAGAGCCATCTGTCAATTTTATATCTTCTTTTTTGAGAAGTCTTAGTGGCAAGGTTTGGAAAACGTGCATCCATTAGGGGGATAATACCATCTTGTGTAAGATTAACTTTCCCTGCCAGTGACAAAGGCAGAGGCCGTCACTGCTGTAATTTTACATTGAGTAGCGAAAAAGAGATGACACATTTAGCTTAAATAAACTTCGTTGATCTATTGGCAACTGACTCCCCAATTATGTAAAAGCCCTGTAGCCCATTTCAATGGAAAATCTTTGACTTATAGGGGTAGATTTTCAAAGGGGTACGCGCGTACCCCCCGAAAACCTACCCCAAACCCCCCCCTGCGCGCGCCGAGCCTATTTTGCACAGGCTCGGCGGCGCGCGCAAGCCCTGGGATGCGCATAAGTCCCAAGGCTTGCAAAAAGGGGCGGTCGGGGCGTGGCCAGGGGTGCGGTTTAGGGGTCAGGGCATGTCCGGGGGCGTGTGGGCGGTCCAGGGGCATGGCCGAGTGCCCCGACACAGCGGCCTGTGTCGGGGGCTGCTGCGCCGGCGCGCGTAAGTTACTACTTCCCGGAGGCAGTAGTAACTTTTCCGATAAAGGTAGGGGGGGGGGGGTCTAGATAGGGCCGGAGGGGTGAATTAGGTAGGGGAAGGGAAGGTGCGGGGGGTAGAAAGAAAGTTCCCTCCGAGGCTGCTCCGATTTCGGAGCGGCCTCTGAGGGAACGGCAGTGTGCGCAGGGCTCGGCGCGCGCAAGTTGCACAAATGTGCACCCCCTTGCGCGCGCCAACCCCAGATTTTATAAGATACGCGCGTATCTTATAAAATCCAGCATACTTTTGTTCGCACCTGATGCGCGAACAAAAGTACTCGCGCGCGCTCTTTTTTAAAATGTACCCCATAATTTTTTATCCATCTGGAACAATTAACGTTTCTGATTTCTCCATATTTAACTTGAACACTGAAAATTCTCCGAACTCAGACATAATTCCCATTAAGGCACCCAATGATTCTTTTGGATTAGCTAAAAAAACAAAAACTCCAAAATATCATCTGCGAAAGCTGCAATTTTAAATTTTAATTGCTAACTTAACCTCTTGCCCCTCCCTCATCTCCTGTACCCTCCTGAGCAAGAGTTCCATCGAAAGAAGAAACGGGAGAGGGGATAAGGACCAAGTTGGCGGGCCAGTAGATAGGAGCCGCCGGCCACCGGCAGAGACCAGGCTGGTGGGGCCGAAGACTTGAGCTGCCCAGCTGGGGGCCTTTGTGTGTATGAGAGAGCGGGAGGGTGCTTCTGTGTATCTGTAGGGTGAGAGAGAGGGAGGGTGCATTTGTGTGTGTGTGTGTGTGTGTATGTATGAGAGATTGGGAGGGTGGTGGTTCTGTATGTGTGTATGTGAGATTTGGAGAGTGCTTCTCTGTGTGTCTGTGTATGTGTGAGATCAGGAGGGTACTTCTACGTGAGAGAGGGGAGGGTGCTTCTGTGTGTATGTGAAAATGGGAGGATGCCTCTGTGAGTATGTGAGAAAGGGAGGGTGCTTGTTTGTGTGAGAGAGGGAGTATGCTGCTTTGCATGTGTAAGAGAAAAGGAGATTGCTTCTTTCAGTGTGTTTGGTAAGGAGGAGAAAGTTTGGGCATCTAACCTGTGTATGATAGAGGGAGAGAATTGAGTGTGAGAGAACATGAGTGTTCTAGTGTGAGAGTTTGTGTGCATGCTGCTACTGCCCCTGCCTAGTCCTGGGGGAATTTGCGCAGAATTCTCCCCTGCACATAATTGCCATTTTCTGCGCAGAAAATGGCAGAGGAGACCCCGGCATGCCGTGAATGGAACACATGAAGATGAAGGCCCCCCATGTGCTGCGGGATGCTCACTGCGAAAATGAAGGCCCCAGCGCTGCTGTTCTCGGTGAAAATGAATTCCCCATGTACCGCGAATGGAGTGTGCTCCGCTCGAGGCAAAGATGAAGGCCCCGGTGAGAGTGATTGTGTGTGTGTGTGAGGAGAGGGAGAGTGGTGTGAGAGAGGGGGTGGGGGGGGGGGGGAGGATACTTGAGTGTTGGTGCCAGAGATAGAGAGCCTATATGAGGAGATTGTGAAGGAGTGTGTATGTGTGTGAGAGATTGGGAGCTCGTGTGTACGAAAATGGGATCGTGTGTATGTGAGGTGCTAGCCTATGTGAAGGGATTTTGTATGTGTGAGACAGAGCCTGTGTGAAGGGGTGCATGAGAGAGAGTGCCCTGTATGAGGGGGATGTGTGTGTGCGAGAGAGTGAGGGAGCCTGTATGAGGGTGTGTGTATGTGTATTAGAGAGAGGGAGGGACAAAGGGACCCTGTATGAGGGGCTGCGTGCGCGAGAGAGCGAGGAAGCCTGTACGAGGGTGTGTTTATGTGCATTAGAGAAAGGGAGGGCCAGAGGAAGCCTGTATGAGGGGCAGTTCTGAGAATGGGGTCAAACTCTGGGACTGGTGATAGAGTGGAAGAGGTTGAGCCTAGAGGTGGAGGGAAGAGATACTGGCAGGTGGAGGAGTTGCGGCCTGAGAGGGCGGCCAGTGGAGAAGGGAGTGTGAGTGGAAGGGACACTCTTACAGTGAATTTCTAGGGAAATTCTGCTCAAAATATTTAAAATTCTGCATCTCAAGTAATTTTTTTCTGTATTAATTTAAAATGTAATTACTTAGTCATGTAAATTGTGTTATTTTGACCAATATTATGTTTGCAGGATTTTGCAGAATTTTAAGTTTTTTTTGTGTGCAGAAATTCCCCAGGAGTACCCCCCCCCCCCCCCCACACACACACACACATACATGACTGTCTCACAGTGACTGGAAGTATCAGTTTCAGGTATTGGCACAGCTGCATATTTATACCTCCAGTCTACTCCGTCAAATGCTTTTTCAGTGTCAAAGCTGATCATCAAGGAAGGTATACTAAAGTCTACCACTCTGCACCATGGCTGCCAAAATTGTTCTGATGTTACTAACAAAGCCCACCCGACCCTTCAAAACTGAGGGTAGTATTAATACTAGACTACGTGCATTTATTTTGTCAAGTAATTTGGTATCAAAAGTTGAGCAAAATTGGGCGGTTGAACTCCAGGTGTTTAGAATCTGTTCCCACCTTAGGTATTAGTTATCCTAATGGTATTGAACATGTACAGAAAATATCCATTTCCTATCAGTTGTGTACATTTTCCTTTATGGGCCTGCTTATCTGACCTGCTAGTATTTTGTAGAATTCTGTACTGTACCTATCGGGGCATGGAACTTTATACAACTTTTGTTGAATTCATCTGCTAATCTTTTTCGGTTGGTGGGGGTGTTTAGCTGCTCCACAGATACCTTTTGGCAATGTCAGTTTATTAAAACAAAATTCTTACCTAGCCCCAGATTCCCTGTTTCAGAGACATGTTTTATAAAATATTGCAAAAAATGTTGCCATACCTCTGTTAGTATTGTCTAACTTAACTTCCTTGTCTTTAAAGCAACCACGTATTTAGAACCTACCCACTTTTTTTGCCAGTGATGCCATCAATTTGTCTGTTTTTATCTCCATACTTATGTAGTTTTATATTTATAGTAAAGCATAATCTTCCTTGTGTTGATGAATTAATGTATCGAGCACTACTTCTGTTGCAGTAAACTTTGCTTTAGCTTCAGCACATTGTGTAGCCCCTAGAAATTGCTTGTTTATTGCCAGCTGTGTCTTTAGTCTAAAGTTTCTATCCATATCTTTTTTTTTTTCCTTTTAACTATATTTTATATATGCAATAATAATCTCTGTTAAAGTTGCTTTTGCAATTTCCCAGAATAGATTTAGAGGTAGCTATATGCTCACTATTATACTCCACATATCTTTCCCATTTTTCATTTACAAATTACAGCTTCAACATAAGTCCAGGCTTTTGGTACCAAACTGAGCCAAATAATCTCCCCTCCATAGGTCACCCACTACTTAGCAGGGTATATTGGCATACAGCAAATTTTCAATTCATGTAGTTTGGAACAGACTGGCACACATTCTCATCTTTTAACCACAGCCTTTGTGGAATAATATTGAAAAATTAGCACTTTATTTTCATATAACAGTTGTTTGCCTTTCCATATTGCTTGAATTATGGCCAATTATGAGCAAAGTTCAATACTGCGGTCATTGCTCATGGCCTCCTTCTGTATGGATTTATTCCTTGGGCCTAGTTAGTGTGTGCACACTCCACCTGTATTTTTGCCTGTGTAGTCCCATAGACCTAACTCCCTCAGGAGCCATGTTTCGAGGAAACTCTGCAATTCTGTCTTTCACAGTTTCAGGGGTACCTACGATACTTAAGTTATTTCTCTTGGACTTACGGTACTTTCAAAGTTCTCAAGTTTCTTATTCCTATTTACTATTTCTTTTGAAGAAGCAAGGTTCCTCATTGTAGCGTGCATATCATCCTGCAGGTACACTTAGTTTCATCTTTGTGACTCTTACCAAAAGCTGTCACCGTTGAGGTAACATTTTCCAGCTTCTCATATAATTTGTAAAATTTATTTTCTAATGCTGTAACCACTGCTGCTGTGAGCTCAGCAACCACTGCTGTTCTCAGAGGCCCAATTCTGGCCTTCACATTATTCCAAGCCATCTTGGTTTCTGCCTGCTTTGTTTTCTTTCCTTTCTTCACTGTTCTTGAAGTCATATCTTTGCTTAAGTTACCATTTAGTGAAACCAGGGCTTTTACTTAAACAAAAGTTTGTTTTCATTGTAATTCTACAATAATTAATTGCAGAGGATTGGAGTGGATGAAGCAAGATGGCTCCCAGAGTAGAGAGGTTTCATGTCCTGCTCCACTTACTGCATCTTATGACCTACCAATGCAGATTTCTTAAAGAATAGTACTGTAAATGAATATTGTAATTACCATAAGAGGCTTTGATTTTGGGACTAGCATCTATTTTAAAAAAGAACAGTTATTTTTATTTTATATTTATGTACCTCTGTGAGTGTGGTAACTTGGCTTTTAATGTTGTTGCAGGCATGAAATGTCTGTGCTGTTTCTTCTGATGCCTGCAGTGATGTGATATAGGCCATTTCCAAGTTTTATTTATTTATTTATTTTTGTAGATCCTTTTGGAGTTGATTATATGTACCATGTGGAAAAAAATAAATAAAAGGAAAAACTTATGTTTCCAAAATTACAGCCCTTAGACAGTGATTACAAGCTCATTTACATTAACTTGGTTCTTGTCCAATTCACATAGCTGGTGCAGATGTTGAAAAAGGATTTCTATAAAGGGCTGAAAATATATGAAATCTGTATTTACTTATTACTCTGTATATATTGAATGACATGAATCATGGTGGAAAAGGATGAGTATAGGCAAACACCTGGCAGTAGGGATGTGAATCGGGCTTCTGACGATTGAAAATATCGTACGATATTTTCAAAATCGTCAGAAATCGGGGGCTCCCCGAAACCAATAGGAAACCCCCATGAAATTTGTTCGTGGCGGTTCTCTTATCGTTTTGGGGGAGGGCGGGAAAAACGGTACACAAAAATAACCCCTAAACCCACCCCGACCCTTTAAAACTAATCCCTTAGCTTCCCCCCCCCCCCCCAAAAAAAAAAAACTTTTTACAGGTACCTGGTGGTCCAGTGGGGGTCCCAGGAGCGATCTCCCGCTCTTGGGCCATCGGCTGCCACTAATAAAATGGCGCCGATGGCCTTTGCCCTTACCATGTGACAGGGTATCCGTGCCATTGGCCAGCCCCTGTCACATGGTAGGAGCACTGGATGGCCTGCGCCATTTTTAAAGATGGCGCTAGCCATCCAGTGCTCCTACCAGAGCGGTCTTATTTTCTCCATGTTCTTTGCCACCACCAACAGAGACACTCCCTTAAAACAAGTTTATTCAGCAGACTTGAAATGTGTCGTTTTCTTAGGATTAGTGCTTTCATTTAGCTCAATAGACTAAATGTCCAATCCAGTAATTGCATATTCATCCATGCTCATTCTCCAGTTTTTTCTGTCCTTTATTTCCTGGCTAGCCTTCAAGTTCATTTTCCCTGTTATTTGTATCTGCGCTTCGGCCTTCTTGTTATACGTTTTTTTGCTAAGTTAACCCCTAAGTTTGATGTAAACCGGCCTGATATGAAGCTTGTCATGAAGTTCGGTATAGAAAAATGTTACATAAAAGAATCCTTATTTATTTTATTTATTTTCTGCTTTCCTGATACTTTGTCACACATGAGACTACTGTATTGTCAAGACACTAGCTTGTTTATATGAGCTCTTGCATTAGTGAGCTCTTATTACTATTCTGTCAGACTTTCACTGATGATAATTGTTCATGGACATCATATTTTGATTAACAAGTAGGATGTTCTTTCTAATTATGAATATTAGATTGTCTTCAAGTCTGGAAAAATATTAGAAAATCTTAGGTGCTAGTGTGATGGACCTTATGGTCTGTCACCAGTAACCCTTTTGATAGAGTGCAGATTAGCGTGAGGGGAAGGTAGCATTCAAATGCAGCCGGGGTCTTAGCAGCTCTCTGCAGAGAGCTCAGGAGGCAGGCCTTTTAGGTTTGTAAACAGGAGTGTTAGAGGTGCTTTTGCCCTTATTTTTTCAGGCTCAGTCAGTGGAAGCAGGCTAACGCAGCCTGGGGATATTGACCAGGATCGGGTGGGTTTTCCTTCTAGTCTGCTCATTAGCTGATTCGGATACTCCTCTGGGTTGTTTTCAGGCATGTGAGATTTTTCATGGTAGGACATCTGGGCCTTCTTGGGCACATGGTTTGGGGAGCCCTGTATTTGGGGTGCCCAGGGATAGCAAAGACTTGCCCCTGAAGTGGTGGTGACCCACTTCAAGGAACAACTCTGGTGTTATTTTTTTTTCCCCCCCAAATGATATTATTTTGTTAGAAGATCCAGGAGGAAGTTTTGGCTGCCCTTTCTTCCTGTCCGAAGCAAGAGAGCTGCTTGTTGCTATGGGATCCTTCCCATCAAGGATCCAGGGAGAAGAGAGATTGTGTAAGAACCATAGAGATCCTGAAGTTCTGCTACCCGTGAGTAAAGGAAAGCAAACAACCCTGTGAATACCCATCTAGTGTTTCACCACCCTAGGGAGAGAAAAAGATTTACTCTCTCTGCCATAAACTTTTACTAGTTTTATCAGTTTTGGAAGGTTTTTTTGACCATCCTAAAAGACTCTACCCATCTGGAGCTCCAAATTCCTTAATCCAAGAGAGTGGATGTTTCCCTGGCCTTTGATATAAGTAAGTCCTGCACAGATAGAGGGAAGAGACTGCAATTGAGCTGCGAGTTTTGTGGTGCTGCAGGTTCTGTGCCGCGAAACACGGCCATGTCGGGGCTCTTTTGTTATTACTCTTTTTCACTCTATGATTAAATCCTTGTGCACAATTGCTGTGTGCACTTGTCAAATTAAAATACAAGTGTTTTGTTTAAATTGGTATTGTCCAGTTTAGTTGACTGCCGCACATTATTTTGCTGTTGAGGTAAAAATAAACATGCAGATAACTTCAGACAGAAATGAGGCATCAGACAGGGATATAACCTGAGCCCTACCATGTTCAACATCGTAATCCATCTCTATAGTTCCAGAGATGTCAAATGCCTGCTATGTGTAGATTTGGTCATAAAGGAGCCAATGTAATAAACCGTGCTAAGTCTGTGGGTTTTTACTCATGTTCTAGCGTGGACTTTTTTTGGAGTTACCTTGCCCAGGTATGCAATAAGGACTTTAGCGCTGAAAAACCCACAGCATGTTTAGCATGGCTGCATGCAAATTGCACGGTAATAGCCTAATTAGTTATTACCCAACAAGGCAAATAGGTGCATAGTGGGGAGGCTGCCTAGCACATCTCCTATTACTGTGGGTAATTTAAGGGTTGCCCAGCCAGGCCTGGCCTTCCTCCCTCCCTCCCTCCTTCCCCCAGTATGCCAAATCACCACTCCCTCAAGTCTGAACTCCTCCTCTCAGCTCCCGATATATAAAACTAAATCGAGCCATCAACTCTCCAGCCCTTTAAATCCCCCCCCTCCCCACCTGGGAACCCCAGCCAGAGAAGACCCTACCTCTTCTGGCAGGACTGATCCTCTCACTGACATGTCAGAGAACGTTCCAGTCCCGTTTCAGAATTCTATGAAAAGAGAGTGGTCCTTTCACTGACGTGACAGACAGTGAAGGAGTGACTAAATTAACATTAAATGCCTGACAAAACCAAATATTCATATTCTGGTGTTACTGAATGAGAGCGACACAAACTCCCTCCACTACCAGACCACGATACAAAACCCTGGAAAAACACACTGCACCTATGTAGCAAACATGCCATACCAAGAAGGCTGGCTCTGAATGCAGTGCAACGATGGAGAAATAGAAACAGAAATGCATTTCCTCCTGTACTCTGTAAAATACAAACAGGTCTATCCAGTACCGAGCGGTAGGAAGAGCTGCGTTAGTGCCCAGCGCACCTGCGGTTGCCGCACACACAGTGCAGCTCACCTACCGCTCGATCCTGAACAATAATTTTATGCAAATGTAAACCGCGTCTAAGAAGGGTCCGTGTAGCGTTAGGCCCGCGCAACCCATTTTACTGGATAGAGCGCCTATACAGTATCCTGGGTGCGCGGGCCTAACGCTTCACGCCACGCTGGTATCTGTCATTTCAAATGTCATTTGAAATGACAAATACCAGGAAGTCGGGACTGCCAGTCCCCCCTCCCTTCCTCCCGAAGCAGGGCGCGAAAAGCAGCCTTGCTCCGGGAGGAGGGGAGAAGGGACTGGCAGTATGAAGCGGCGAAGCGACTTACTTTTTGCAGCCCCCTCCGGACATCGGACGACCTCTCCTGCCTCCAGCTGCTCGCGAAGATGGACGCCTGCAAAAAGTAAGTCGCTTCGCCGCTTCACACTGTCAGTGTCTCTTCTTCCCTCCTCCCGGAGCAAGGCTGCTTTTCGCGCCCTGCTTCGGGAGGAGGGAAGAAGAGACACTGACAGTGTGAAGCGGCAAAGCAACTTACTTTTTGCAGCCCCGATCGGACCTCTCCTGCCTCCCGCTGCGCGACTTACTTTTTTTGCAGCCGTCCGGCCATCAGGAAGAACGGATCGTGGCTCCCCTGCCTCCCGGGGAAGATGGATGCCTGCACGGGGGAAAGCGGCCCCTGTGCATGCAATTGGCCGCTCAAGACGTGACGTCACATGCCGTGACGCCAAACGTCGTGACGTCACGTCTTGAGCGGCCAATTGCATGCACAGGGGCCGCTTTCCCCCGTGCTGGCATCCATTTTCCCCGGGAGGCAGGGGAGCCACGATCCGTTCTTCCTGATGGCCGGACGGCTGCAAAAAAAGTAAGTCGCGCAGCGGGAGGCAGGAGAGGTCCGATCGGGGCTGCAAAAAGTAAGTTGCTTCGCCGCTTCACACTGTCAGTGTCTCTTCTTCCCTCCTCCCGAAGCAGGGCGCGAAAAGCAGCCTTGCTCCGGGAGGAGGGAAGAAGAGACACTGACAGTGTGAAGCGGCGAAGCGACTTACTTTTTGCTTTTATGTTTTTTTCGCCTTTTTTTTTTTTGCTTCGGGAGGAGGGGAGAGGACTGGGGCTGCCCCGGAGACTGGCACCCATGATCGCGGCCGGGGCAGGTGAGCGGGGGCTGGGGGAAAGCTTGCCGTCTACCCTTACCCCTGCCTCTACCGCAGGGGTAAGGGTAGGCGGTAAGTTAGCAGGTTAAACGTGTGACAAAACGGCAGGGAAAGATAGCGATAGTCGGGGCGCAGGTTACGGGATGCTAGGGAATAGCTAATTCGCTCATTTGCATGCAATATACATGCCACGTGCGGAAGGGGTTGCCTGGGGATTTTAGGACGCGGTAGGAGTAGGTTAAAGGGGATTCGGGATCGCAGGAAGGGCTAACGCGGGTTAGGAGCGGGGTAAATGCGGCCGCACTTTACTGGATAGGCCTGAAAGAGATCAGAGATGCTCATTTCCAAACACTGACAAAGAAATGCAAGACTATCCACAAAAGAATGAGTAAGAAAAACTTTTTTATAATCTGGGGGAAAGAGGAGAAACGGCAGCTATAGCAGCGCAGTGTGGTATCCTGCCACCAGGCCTGAAACGAAACCTAACCAGAAACAATATGGACCAGCACTAAAACTTGAGACCTGTCTCCTGCTGCTGCACCTTTACTTGACTTATTTTGTCACTTTTCTTATCTTTTTCATACCCTTTTATTTTAATCATTCTGTACATTACTTTGGCAGCATGTAACATTCATGCCATTAAAGTAATCTGAAGAAAGAGAAATGTGGTTTGAAGTGGATGAGGAGCCAGTGTAACTGAGAAGAGGACATTCAAAGCGATTTATCCCGCTCCAATTTTGAATAGACTGCAGTGGAAGGAGAGGTTTCAGTGGTGGATCTGCTAAAAGTATGTTACAGTAGTCTTAAGCAGGTCGTTATAAGCAAGTAGATAAGTGTTTCGGTATAATGCTGAGAGAGGAAAAAGCAAAGACTGGTGGTGTTATAGAAGAAGCAACACGTTTTAACAGTGTTTGGATGTGTGTAGAAAAGGAAAGAGGAGTTGAAGATGACCCCCCCAAGGGGGACTGAGGGGTTGGCAGTATTTTCTATAGAGAGAGAAAAAAAGGGAGGAGGAAGGAAGGATGAGAACTTCCGTCTTGGCCATGTTAACTTTTCGATGGTGGTGCTACATCCAGGCTAAGATTTGGCACTGTATTCTTGATGAAAGTTCTGGTGCAGGGGTAGATCTGGGAGCATAAAAAAGGTTTTGAAAGCCACAAGAGAAGATCAGAGCACCAAGGGAACAAGTGTACAGATAAGAAAAGGTGTAGGGCAGTCTGCATATAACAGCTTATAAACTATATGCCCTTTCTCAGAGAATATCACAGTTCTGTATGTCATATAATGGATATTTTATTAGGGGATTTATTAAGCCTCTTACAATGAAAGTTATCACAATAAGCCTAATGATTGTTGGATGCAGAGGGATACGTATTAGCACATTTAAATTTAAAAAAAATTCTGTTCTTTCAAAATGAGTGAAATGCTAGCTTATCAAAGTAACCAGAAACTTGTGCTTGAAAGTTAAGGATTCTAATCACCCCCAGATAGGAATTTAAATGACCAAACCTTCCAGTTTGCAGCCTGAGCTTAAGAGCTCTCTCAAAGGTGACTGGGAATGCTGTTATCCAGTCTCGCTGTGTCTTTCCTTCCTGTCACCAAAAGATTCAGTATGAAATCTGGGATTGTAACACCACCACAACCTTATAATGGAAACCCACATCTCAAAGGTGGCAAGGACCAGATTTATGCACCTGTGCCAGATTTGCCAACTTACAAATGTTTTTTTTGATAAACACAACCTGGCCACTAATACACACTTTAATCGCCAACCAAATTGACTATTGTAATTCTCTGCTCCATATAATCTCACAACACAACCTCAAACATCTCTAACTCCTGCAGAGTATAACTCCCAGAATTTTTATAGGCACCAAAGGATCTGACCACATAAGCCCAATCTTAAGACAGTTACACTGGCTTCCAGTTGAAAATAGAATTTATAGTTCAAACCTCTCTGCTTTGTCTTCAGGTGCATTACTGATACAGCCCCTGGTTACCTTTCCCAGCTTCTCTTCTCTTACACTCGTGCAAGAGAGCTTTCTTCTTCCCAGATGGTCCTACTTTCCTTTCCCCCTCTGTCTTCTGCTAGATTAACTTGCACTAGACTGCATGCATTCAGTTGAATTTGTTGATTTGTTTGCTTTTTCTGGAAAATCCTAAATTCCTCTTCCAGATTTATCTCTGGCTTAGTCCACGATTTGCATTAGCTCTTGTGCAAGTTTGAATTCTTTCAATCCTCCTGATACAGGGGATGAAATGAGTTTAGTTTCATTCCTTGTGCTGATGGTTTGTCCTTTAGTAGGGTGGAATTGTTGATGTAGATTTTAAAGAGGGTAAGACTGAGGCTATCCCTGTCTTATTACTTGGCTCTGCCTGAAGCCATCTGTCTGCCTATATGATTCTTTACCGCTTACAGGAGGGATAAAGAAAGGAAATGGTAGATGACAGCAGAAGGCGGCCAACTGATTCATCCAGTCTATATTTGATACGCATATATTTCAGCTGCCATCCATAGAGCAAGACCCCCCTTGTAAAATATCATGCTTTATCCTGGACAGTGTTTATCTTGTCCTTTGGTATATTACCATTTTGGGTAGATGAGCATATAAGACTCTGTATTTAGTTCTCATCCAATACCACCTCCCTTCCCATGTCTAATTACAAAGCAGTTGCCTGAACATCTGGCCTGCTAGATCACCTGGTTCGCTTGACAGATGGACCCGGCTATGTGAGTGCTTGTATTTTTACTTAATTATTATTCTACTTGCAGCTGGGTCTATCTGGCAGACTAGTCTAAGTTTAATGCTATAAACACAAAAAATATCTGCAGACTGCACGCTTGAGCTTTTGCCTGTACCAGCAGAAAGACAAACAAATGCATGGTGCCTGTGAATCTGTGCATGTTCACAGACCTTGTGGCAGCCTCTGCCCTCCCATGGAATTCCTTAGTAACAGGAAGCCTTTTCGGAAGGAGGAGATAGGGCTGCTACAGGGCTTGTGAGCATGCATAGGCTCACAGGCCCCAAATGAGGATAAGGGGGAAGAGAGGAGCTGGGCAGTGGTATTTTGAGGGAACCCTCTTCACCCCATGTGCAATCTCTCAGGGACTCTACCATCCATCTCCTCTTGTGCCTTTGTACACAAAAATCTTAAATTCAGCCCTGAGACTATTTTAACTTGGTGGTCCTCGCCGCAGTCTTGGAAGCACAGCTAATCAGTCTGGTATTCAGGATAGCCACAATGAAGATGCGTGTTAGAAATTTTCATATGCTAGGTCTCCAATGTGTACAAATAGCCACAATGAATAGGCATGCGACCTGGTTGAAAATCAGACCTATTAGGTATGCCTCAAGGACAGGGTTGAAAACCAGTTTCCTAGAAAGTTTTGTTGATAGCTTATTGAAGGAAGACAAGTGAATATAATAGATCGGAGAAACAGCTCCTATTCAGATAATTCTGAGTGTGCAAGTAGAGACTCGACAGTATCTCCATCCTCTAAGCTCTGAATTTCTGCATTTAGTAGGTTTATATTTAGAAATAAGTAAACTGCCAAATGATAGACATATGTGAATGTATTATAGCATTGATCATGTTGGCCAGTTGGCGAGCATCTTTTCTAAGCACGAATGTCTGCTTTCATGCCAAAAGCAATTCCTGCATATAAAATGTTAGTTTTATAACTTAGTGTTGTGTGTTCATATATAAAATATGAAATGTGTTTAGTATACAATATGAGACTGGTTACACCGCAGTGTTCCCTGTTCTAACTGGGTGTCGTTAGAGAACTGGAAGTGTTGTCTTTGGTAATGAGCATTCCAAGTTATGGATGTCTTGATCTACCCCATTTCTTATTAGGCCTTTGGAAAAATTATCTTTTTGAGGAGTGGTAGCAAATATCTGGACACTTGGAGGTTGATATTCAGTGACATTTACCCAGATAACTTTTGAGCTATCCAAATAACTGCCAATGATATTCAAAAATTGGCATTTATATGGATAGAATTTGTTTGGAGTTATTTGGCTAACTCGAGCCATGGTAAATATCAGGGTTACAGTTATCTAGGAATCTGTTCTCTGATAGCTTTAACCGTTATATTCAAAGAATATAAGTGGTTAAATAGTGATTCAAAGTGTTTAAAAAAGAAAAAGGCTGAGCAGCTCAATCCCCCCCACCCCTCAGAACCAGAGAAACCAATGTTGGCCCTGCTGGTAGATGCCCCCCCCTCAAAATAGTTTAAAATTGTGAGGCCAGTAGGCCCAAAAGGTCTTCCTCCCCCTCCTCTGATATTGTCAAAATATAAAAGCAAAGATGCTTGCATTCTCACCATCCACCCAACCTTAATGCTCTTGCCCTCCCTGGAACCACTGAAAACCCTTACTGTGGCTGGCTCCAGGCATGGCCAACATTGCTCTGACAGCAATGTTGGTAGCATAAGCAGGGGGGTCTTCTGCAGGGGACCTTTTATTTTCATATTTAGTTAATTTGGATGGTGGGTAGAGGGAGCGAAGCTTTTTGGGCCTATTGGCATTCCATGATCCCTAACTATTTTAGGGGGCTTGGAGGGATCGACCAGCAGGGCTGACAGTTTCACTTGGATGAGGGATTGGGCTGCCGGGCCTGCATGGGGGAGTGTGTGTATATATATGTATATCTGTGTGTGTGTGTGTGTGTGTATATATATATATATCAATATAAATGGTCATTATCTGGCCAGGAAGGCACTCGACAGTTGAGCTGGCTACTGATTTCTTTTTTTTTTTTTTTTTTTAATTTATGCATTATACAATTTACAAGCATCCACTTGCTGATGAAATATCCTACAATACAGAATTTGTAATGGATTAAAGAAAATTATATTTATAATTAAACTTCTGTATTATAGAAAAATAGAAGAAAACTGGAGAGCTTATAATAGTGATAAACAAAAAGAATCTAACAGAGAGATAACTGATGACCTGTACAGTCTCCTCTCTATTCTCATAATACACCAATGCAGTAAGCCTATGTGGGACTGGGATGTGAGTCAATGAACGTTCTCAGTTGAATTAGGTCGAAAAATACATAACGCTGCCCCTGATACATCAAACAGCATTTACACGGAAATTGCAGTTTAAAGGTAGCCCCCTTCTGCAGTACTTCTCTCTTCAAATCTAGAAAAGTTTTCCTTCTTAATTGCATTTGCTTTACTAGATCTTGGTAGCACCAAACTTTTTGTCCAAAATATAAAGTTTGATTATTCCTAAAGTACTGTTTGAAAATATTATTTTTGTCCATCAGAAATGTAAATGTAACTAATAAAGGTCTACGATAAGAAACGACCAAGTCCTGAGACGAGTTCAGAAGAGATGTTAAATCAGGTATATCCTGTTCTGCTCCTTCACGGACATCTTCTGTAGGATATAAATAGGCTTTTGAGACCACAGGCTTGAGCTCTTCCAGTATTTTTAAGATCTGAGAAACATACAACTTAAACAAATCAATAGGAGAAATGTTCCTTAGCACTGGAAAATTAAGAAATCTTAAGTTGTGTGATCTTAATGCGTTCTCAATCTTTTCAACCCTTTTATTTGTTTCAGTATCACTTTGAATCAACGCAGTATTTGATTTCTCAATTAATGATACTCTATTTTCCATTCTCTCAATTTTATTATTTTGTGTTGCAATCTCAATGGCATTATTCTTAACTTGATGTTTCACTTCTATAACTTCATTAGCTTTCCATATAGAATTAAGCGATATCTCAGATTCAGATGATAACCTTGTTTTTTGGGAGAAGTCCTGGCTCACTTCTTTACCCACGCCTGCTGCTACTAGGCCCGCGCCATTTGCAAGATGGGCGGATCTCATCCCTAATGCAAGGTTTAGTTCCGTTCCTCCCTCTGCACCTCCGGGTACTACCATATCTTCTTGCATGGTAAGTCCTTCCAAATTACAAACCGGCTCGGATGTCCCGGACTCTCTCCGTTAGGCCCACGGCACTCCACGAAATCCTTTCCTCATTGCGTCCTGGAGGCGCCGGCCTTGTCGGTGATCCAGGGGTTAAAGATGTCTCGGTCGGGAAGTTCTGCTCACGCTCCAGAGCTCGCTCCCCTGCGACCAAACCACCCGGTGTCTGAGGGGTAAAAGCGGCCAAAAAACTCCGAATCCTGGGCTGTGATTCCAAGGGAGTGGAGGAACTCTCTCCACTCCTCACCCGGGCTTTACGCTTAGTATGAGGCATATCAGAAACGAGAAGCAAGTAAAAGAATCAGGAGCTCCTCTCGCCACTACCATTCAGGTCGCCTTCTTGGAAAGCTCTCCTGGCTACTGATTTCTAAGGAGACCATTTTCAAATAGCCTGTGTAGTTGCAAACTGCGTGGGGAGTTTTTTTCACACACGTGGTTCAGAAACCTTTTCAGAGAGAAACTACTTGCATTTTCTCCGTGAAAGTTAGCAAGCGCTGGATGCGTGTGCTGTAAACATTTGCCTTTGTTGCCCCTCCTGTTTGGGAGGGGTGTGCAGGGTTTACAAAACAGCAGGCATACAGTGGAAAATCAAATGCACATGAGCGGTTTTCCTTCTCTGACTTAAACATACCTACAGGAAACCTCGCTTAAAGAGGGCGGTGCTCAGTCAGGAATGGGTAAATATCTTCAAGATTGCTCTCTGTGCATTATAGAAGCGCAGAAATAAGGGTCAATAAACAAGCTATGATGCCCTTCTATCAGATTTACCCAATACATTTGTGGCAAGCTTTCAGGAATTATTCCCCTTTCATCAGGTTAGTGAAGAAGCAGCACAGTTACACTGAGAAAGTTCTGCGTATGACATTACAGCTTGGTAAAGGGATGTGGGGATGTTGATAGATGTGGTAGAGACAAAATTTAGAGTTGTTGGGGTGTTATGTCTCTGAAAATGAGTGAGGAAGCTGATGTCCTTATCAAGGCATTTTGGGTTTGTTTCAAAGTGTATGATCATCTTAATTTTTCCTTCATTATAACCTCTCTTAGGTTGGCTGATTATTATTATTCTAGCTCATATAAGTATTCCCACTGTGCCAGCTCCTGTTTGACATACTTCCTTATCTTAAACTTCAAGAATACTAACTATGTTAAGTTTGCTAAATTTGATATACTGCCATTCATTAATAAGATCAAAGCGGTTTACAATTTAAATCCTAAAGCATTAGTACAGTGCAACTTCAAACTCCTATAATAAACCCATAAGAATCCCTCCCCGACTCCCAAAACATAACTAATACATGTCGTTCTTCATAACAATATATAAACTAAACTTTCAGACTCTAAAATTAAAAATACTACCTTGAGAGATTACTCTGAATAGCATCCTACAAGAAATATACCAAATAAATCATTCTAAAAAGTATAGCTACATCAAAAAGAGACTTAGAGTAGAGATCCACCCAAAGTATGAATCTATAGATTCCAAATCCTGACCTTTTATATAATCACTCTCTCTTCCTCTGGTCTTATAAATTGAGTTCAAGTGATCATCAGACGATCACATGAACTCGTTTGAAAACCTAGACGGATATTAGAGAAACTGTCCTTTTTTGTAAGTTCCAGGTTCAGTACTGTCCATGTCCTTGTGGGTTTGGTTATCATTTGCCAGAGGAGCATCCTTGAAAATGAATCCAGGATCTCTCTCTACTTCTGTGTCTGCAAGTAGGATGCCCCATTAAACATTCAACAAATAGAAATCTCCCCCCCATGTTTTCATACAGTCTTAGGGTGTTTGATTAAATCTCTGTCAGCTCGCCAACTCTTCTTTTCAAGGAAACCCACAGTGCCTTCTCCTTACCTTTATGTTGCCTGCATTTAGGTTGCTTTAATAATAATTTGTATGTAAAGTGCTATTCATATCTCTTAATTACCCATCCCATTCTTAAAGAGGTTCTAGCCCCACATGACTGTTTCCCAGTCCTGGGATTAATTGAACTAGGTCTCTGTGACAACAGCAATGTCTAGATCTGCTTCTGCTATTGGGGCCTGCAAACCTGGAATTTTGTTATTGGGATTCTGAGCATTTGTGTTCATAGGCTTCCAGATGTTAAGTTTTTCCCTTGGTTTGATTCTGTAATTCTTCAGACATGCCCCCCCCCCCCCCCCCCTTGTCCTCTCTTGTTTATGGTTAACATTATGAGAGAACCTGCTTTCACTCATTTCTCTATTCATTTGTTTGTGCAGGGTGACAGCTCAGTTTAAATAGTTCCAGTCTACCACCACGCCTCTTCTGGTTTAAACTTTTGTCGGTGTGTATGATCTGAACTGTTCATGTAGCATCTTGGTACTGCCAGGAATGAATGTATTAGTTGCTACCAAACAAATTTATAGCCAAAAAGTTTATTTTCTTCCTGAAAAGGGAATAATACCCCTTTAACATGATAGGCCATACAATCTTTTTCAGCTATCTAGACTGCCTATCCATACCAACTATTCAGTTTTGTGATCCCTACCCTCCCTCAGACATACCCTGTGCTTGTCCCAGGCTTTCTTGAGTTCAAATACTGTCTTTGTCTCCACCACCTCCCCTGGGGGGGTTGTTCCATTGCCTCCACCACCCTCTCTATAAAGAAATAGTTCCTTAGACTATTTATGAGTCTGCCCCCTTTCACATTCATCCCATGACCCATCCTAGAGCCTCCTTTCCTTTGAAAGAGACTCTCCTCCTGTGTAAGGAAACCTTGGAGATAGTTAAATGTCTCTATATATCCCCTGGCTCCTCAAGGGGTAAACATGTTTAGATCTTTAAGTCTGTCCTCTTGCTTCGAAACGAAGACCACTGTTCATTTTAGTAGTCACCTTCTAGAAGGAGTTGAAAGCTCTGGCTTGCTGTGTAATGCCATGGAGGAGATCTGGCTTCATCTTCCAAGCCCGGGTCCTGCTCTTTGGGCCAGCATTGTTTGGGGTTGCTTTGGAGATAGTGTTCACAGCTTCTTGGGGGGGGGGGGGGGTGAAATATGAAATACCTAACCATCAGGTAATAGTAATATCCACTAGCCAGACTCTGGAGAAGAGGTATGGTCTGCATTGCTATCCAATGACTTTTTTTTTTTTTTTTTTTTGTGTGATGACATTGCTAGACGGAAGGAGAGAAAAGATTAAAAATGTGGAGGTTATGGCACCAGAGTCCAACAGGGACCAGTTCCAGTTGAAGAAGCCCATAGGAGCAGAAAGATTAAATAAAAAAAAAAAAAAAATTGGAGAGCTCTTGATAACACTTTTTATGGGACTGCTGACCTTGCCTGACTTAGTCCCTGTGAAGCCATTTTTCTTTTTTTTGCCTGTGTAACAGCAACAGTTAGGTTTGCAGTGGCTTGCAGACTTTAAAGTGTTCCTTGTCAGATGTGCATTTACTTTTCTTCCTTTCCAGCCTCTCTTCCCTGGAAAGACAGCAGTGTGATCCTGCAAGGCTGCAGCACTTCCCATTCCCTATGCTCTAGGATGTTTCGGTATGATAGGTTTTACCACGGGACATTCTACTGAAAATATAATTTTTAGCCAGAGATGGGCCCAAATCAGGCCCACAATTTAAATATTTGACTGTAGTAAATTAGATTGCAGTGACAGGAGACGGCATGTAATGGTAAATGAAACCTACTCTGTAGAAAGAACGGTGTTAAGTGGAGTGCCACAGGGATCAGTTTTGGGACCGGTTCTGTTCAGTGTCTTTGTGAGTGACCTGGCGGAAGGGATAGAAGGTAAAGTTCGTCTATTTGCGGATGATACTAAGATCTGCAACAGAGTGGACAAGCCTGAAGTAGTAGAGAGAATGAAAAGTGATTTAAGAAAGCTGGAAGAGTGGTCAAAGATTTGGCAGCTGGAATTTAATTGCCACAATCACTACTTGGTAATAATATTTTAACTTAGATATTCACTGAAAACCAACACGATTTTTATTTTTGTTTTTCAATTAATCATAAAAATTTTTTTAGGAGATGGGGATGATTTCATATAATGTATATACGGCAACCCCCTTGGTGCCTTTAACGTTTTAATCATAAACACATCCTCCAACCTCCATTTTTTTATTTTAACAAATTATGTTTAAAAAACTTTTAAAGTTGAGTTTCAGTAAATATCACTTTTTATTCCTTTAATTATTATTAATTTAAATCAATCCTCTTCTCTCTGTGCAAACGCACTACTGGTTATTCATGCAAACCGTCAGAAATAGATGTGCTGTACTTAGCTTTAGAAAGTCTTGAATTAGTCCCGACTTGCGCAAGTTTCGACATAGAGTCTTCATCAGGGTTCATTCGTATGCTTTTTCTTTTTGCCAAGAATCCAACTCAATGTTCATTTATTTTTTATGTTTCCCAGTGCTCTAACAAGCCTCCGTCTAACGCTCTTCCTGACGACGTTCTGCGTTACTCCACTTCCGGTTTAGGTTTAAACATCTTCCTGGATACCAACTAATTTTACCATTAGATCTTAAATTAAAGAGAACCAATCAAGCTGATCGTTTAGTCCCGCAGGTTGTTCTGAGCCAAGTCTAAAAATCCATGCTTGCTCGCGATAATTCAACAAGGACTGATTATCTTGTTTGTCCTCTAGACTGTCAATTACTGTCCATTGCAATTGTGCAAATGTATGACTTTTTTCCATGCAATGTTGTACGATGGGTGCAGATATCATAACCTGCTAAAGAAGAGAAACAGTTAGTGTGCATTTTGCCCCAAAGTACATCCACAACAGCTATTAGGATGTCCATCAAAAAACATTGGCACATAGTGGCGCTTCATAACACGTTGGCAGAAGAACCCCTTATAGTGACCAGAAGAGGGAGGAACGTCAAAGTTCAAGTGGTTCATGCCCAACAAACAAATAAAAAAAAAAGAGAAATTAACACCTTGGATTCACATAATAAGTGTGGGAAATGTTCAGTGTGTCATAATACGATTGAAGGGAACATTTGGATAGACCCAGTAACAGGATATAAAATATACAGAAAGAAGATTACGGATTGTACATCTAAATCAGTTATATACGTTATTGTTTGTCCTTGTCCGAAGGTATATGTCGGGCGTACAAAGAGGGCAATTAAGATACGAATAGCAGAACATCAGTCCCGCATAAATAACGCTACGATATCTGCACCCATCGTACAACATTGCATGGAAAAAAGTCATACATTTGCATAATTGCAATGGACAGTAATTGACAGTCTAGAGGACAAACAAGATAATCAGTCCTTGTTAAATTATCGCGAGCAAGCATGGATTTTTAGACTTGGCTCAGAACAACCTGCGGGACTAAACGATCAGCTTGATTGGTTCTCTTTAATTTAAGATCTAATGGTAAAATTAGTTGGTATCCAGGAAGATGTTTAAACCTAAACCGGAAGTGGAGTAACGCAGAACGCCGTCAGGAAGAGCGTTAGATGGAGGCTTGTTAGAGCACCGGGAAACATAAAAAATAAATGAACATTGAGTTGGATTCTTGGCAAAAAGAAAAAGCATACGAATGAACCCTGATGAAGACATTCTATGTTGAAACTTGTGCAAGTCGGGACTAATTCAAGACTTTCTAAAGGTAAGTACAGCACATCTATTTCTGACGGTTTGCATGAATAACCAGTAGTGCGTTTGCACAGAGAGAAGAGGATTGATTTATATTAATAATAATTAAAGGAATAAAAAGTGATATTTACTGAAACTCAACTTTAAAAGTTTTTTAAACATAATTTGTTAAAATAAAAAAATGGAGGTTGGAGGATGTGTTTATGATTAAAACGGTAAAGGCACCAAGGGGGTTGCCGTATATACATTATATGAAATCATCCCCATCTCCTAAAAATTTTTTTATGATTAATTGAAAAACATAAAAATAAAAATCGTGTTGGTTTTCAGTGAATATCTAAGTTAAAATATTATTACCAAGTAGTGATTGTGGTAAAGAAGTTTTATACTTGGTGTATAATCTCTGTTGTGGAATAGCTGGAATTTAATGGCAAGAAGTGCAGAGTCATGCATCTGGGGTGCAGCAGTCCAAAAGAGCTGTATGTGATGAGCAGTGAAAGACTAATGCGCACAGACTGGGAGAGGGACCTTGGTATAGTAGTGTCTCATGATCTGAAAGTGGCAAAGCAATGTGACAAGGTGATAGCTAAAGCCAGAAGAATGTTGGGCTGCTTAGAGAGAGGAATAACCAGTAAGAAAAGGAAGTGATGCCCTTGTACAGGTCCTTGGTGAGGCCTCGCTTGGAGTGTTGCATTCAGTACTGGTGCCCGAATCTCAAAAAGGATAAAGACAGGATAAAGGTGGTCCAAAGAATAGCGACCAAAATGGTTAGGGGTCAGCATTGGAAGACTTATGAGATGAAGCTGAAGGATTTGAATATGTATACTGTGGAAGAGAGGAGGTGCAGGGGAGATATGATTACAGACCTTCAGATACCTGGAAGGTTTTAATGATGTACAGATGTCAAATTGTTTCCTTGGAAAGAAATCAATAAAATTAGGGGTCATGAAAGGAAACTCCTGGGAGGAAAACTCAGAACCAATGTCAGGAAATATTTCTTCATGGCGAGGGTGGAAAATGTCTGGAATGTCCTTCTGAAGGAGGTGGTGAAGATGAACAGTGAAGGAATTCAAAGGGGCTTGGGATAAACACTATGAGGTAGATCTTCAAAACATACGTGCGTGTGTACTTTTGTTCGCGCCACTGGCGTGAACAAAAGTACACCAGATTTTATAAGATACGCGCATCTTATAAAATCCGGGGTCGGTGCGTGCAAGGCTGCGCAAAATCGGCAGCCTGCACGTGCCGAGCCACACAGCCTGCCTCCGTTCCCTCCGAGGCCGCTCCGAAATCGGAGCGGCCTCGGAGGGAACTTTCCTTCCGCGTCCCCCCACCTTCCTCTCCCTTCCCCTATCTACCCCAGCCCTACCTAAATCCCCCCTACCTTTGTTGGGCAAGTTACGAATGCTTGAAGCAGGCGTAACTTGAGTGCCCTGGCACAGGCCGCAGTGCCGGGGGACTCAGGACCGCCCTCCCGGACCGCCCCCTGCCCCCGGACACGCCCCCTCCCGCCCCTTTTACGAAGCTCCGGGACTTACGCGCATCCCGGGGCTTTGCGCGCGCCGGCGGCCTATGCAAAATAGGCGCGCCGGCGCCCTGCGCGCGTAAATCCGGCAGTTGCTACCCTTAACAAATAACAGAATCAAGGCTTAATACAACTCCATCATTGCTCTCTGCTTCAACAGGATTGGGAAAAGGGGGAATTGTATTTAGACAGCAATCGATGAGGGCCCCAACTTTTATGGTCTGGGAAACTGATAAGCATGAGGGTAACCTGCACAGTGCAGCAGATACTGGCATAAACGTTTTGGGCAGACTGGGTGGATCAGTTGGTCCTTTTCTGCCGTCATTTCTATGTTTCTATATTCTATGTTTTGATTATAGACCACAATAGGAATCCAGGAATTTGAGGAATAAGACAGACCTTGTGACCAGAGGCTTGGGATTGGGGGGAATGGGGGCCCCTCTGCCCCATCATTTTTGGCTTGAGCCCCACCCCTAGCAGCAGGGTCAGGTCTAATCTGAGTCAGTTCCTTAAAGATGTGGGTGTTGGAGGGCCCACAGGCATTAAAATAGCTGCTAGTCCACGATCCCCTGCATCTTTAAGAGGGCTAACTTGAATGGGGAAGCACCTCTGCCCTTGGCCTAGATATGTAAAGTTTGGATAATGGGTAAAGGGGCTTCTATTGATCACGAATTATGATTACTTTTTTTCATTTTTTTTTTTGACCATTTCTAATTTTGACTTTCTTTAAACTTTTGAGTTTAGTAAAAGCATCAGTTGATGCAAGAAGCTTAAATGGAAGAAATGTAATGAGGCTAAGTTAAGCTCCTAATGCTATGGACAGCAGCTACAGCAGCACATGCCTAGGATGTCGAGCACCAGAAAGTGAAATCCAAATATTATTTTTTAATAACGGCAGCTGTGTGCGTTTAAAATACCGCAGTTAATTAAAAAGACAAAGAATGTCTGCGTTCAGCAGCTTTTTATCAGCAGCACGGCTTAGCACTTTTGTTGCCACTGGTGCAAGTTTCAGGACTGCGCTGATAGATGCCGAAGATAGGGTTTTTTTTTTTTATTTTGGCTGACGTATGTTTCTGTACATAGAGCCTTCCGTCCTAGGTACTATCGCCACAGTGTCGTGTTATCTTCGGCAGAGGAAATTGCTTTCTGAACTCGGTGAACAGCCTGGGAGTGCCTGCGGAGATTGGTTGGCTGGGGAGGGGTGCGTGCTGATACTGAAAGGTGCGCTGCTTTCTTCCTGATCAGGATAAATTATTACTCTGAGGAGGAAAGTCACTTGCCACCAATCCGTAAAAGTACAACTGTGCAACAGCTGCAAGTCAGTTTCTCAAAGGAAAGCTTTTTTTTCCTTAGAAAGCGGAGGAGATTGCAAACCACCAGGCTGAGGGAAAGGAGGAGTTGGATGTGGGAGAGAGAATCACATTTTTTTTTCCAATAAAAACAAAAAAAAGCAAAAGCTGCCAGAATGGACCTCAGGAAAAGATTGGATGCAGTTGTGCCTTACTATACAAGTGACAATGTAGTCGGAGAGCTTGAAGATGTCTGACTACTTTACAGTAAATTTATACTGACTACTAGGCAGATATCTTGTGACTTTGAGTTAACACTGCAACCAAAACATCATTCACTATTGTACTTCTCTTGCTCTCTGTTTTTATCTCCAAAGGCCTTTCTACACCTCTTCGCCCTCTGTACATCTCTTGCCACGTTGCCTCTATTCCTCGCAGGACTGCATCCCTTTAACCCACTTCTTGTCCTTCTCCTGCCCTTTCTCTGCTTTCTTTCATTCTGTCTTGTCTGGAGCCTGCACCTCTCTTGTTGATATTTTGCTGTCATTGGTCAGATCTCACCTTACGATGCAGAAAACACCTCCTGATGGCATTTTTTTTAAATGTATTTTTATTTATTTTATATTCTGCTTTTCAGCACTTCAAAGTGGATTTCATTCAGGTACTGCAGTTATTTCTCTGTCCCCAGAGGGCTCATGATATAAGTTTGTACCAGAGGGTAAAGTGGCTTGCCCAAGGTCACAAGGAACAGCAGTGGGATTTGAGCCCTGGTCTCCGCTGCTCTAACTACTAGGCGGCTACTCCAGATTGCATGAATTTATCTATATCCAGTTTTTTGGACTACCTCTTAATATCCCATTTATTTTTTTTTCCATGGGACAGCTGTTTACTGATAGTATCTCAAACCTATCTTTGTGTGTGGATTTTGCTGCTGGTTCCTCCCCGTGTGCCACTCGTTAGGACTCCATTCCCCCTCCCAGATGTTTTCATCAACATTTATCTGTTTATCCCTCCTTTTTTGAAAGATATTGCAACCTCCTTGGGGTGAAGTATGTTAGTCATTTGCCAGCGTGGCTGAAGATGCCTCACATAACTTCTGGATTTTGTTTCTGCTATATGTTTTTATTGTTGGGCATCTTCACCTATATTATAGTAACTTAGAAAACCACGCTAGATCAGGCCCATCTAAGTCTGTCCAGGGTCATGCCTGGTGCCTTGGCAGAAACCCCAGCTCGGCTTCAGCTTTCCTGTCACTTCTTTGCAATTAGAGATCCTTGATGCTTATTGCCCCATATTACTGCTTTTGCCACTGGGAGTCTATTCCATGCTTCCACTGTCCTTTTCATGAAGAAAATCAAATATTTCTCTTCATTTTACCTGCTTTGAGCCATGCATCATGACTTCTTGTTCAATAGAACAGTGATGATTTCTTGCTCATTACATATATATTTTGGGGAAAAGTTGTCTTTCAGCAGCTTTTATCTGTAGTTTGTTCTATACTGGGCAGAGCACACTGAAAGCACCAAATACTTCATAAAATTCTGAAGGAAGGCTTAAACTTTGTCCCGTACTCAGCCTTCTGTGCCTCGATATTTTAGTTGCTCTTAATAAATGGGAGCTGCTTTTGTCGTCAGGAGGCTTGAAGAACCCCTTGGTGCTGCCAAACTGTCCAAATCATAGACTCATACATAGTGCCCAAGCAGGAATACACATAAAATACCAAAGATCCCTAAACCACAGATAGGTGATATCCTGATACAAATGCCAAATATTATATAATCTCCTAGTGTACCATATTCACTGAACTCATCTATTAACCAAAACTTTTTTTTTTTTTTTTTTAGAACAGTTGGAAAAAATCAACCCTTTAATAATATTAACACACAATTTTGTTAGAGCAGTTTAAATATTGTTGTTAAAAGTTTATTTAGAAAGGGGGCTGTTGGTTTCATACATGTGCCACTACCCCACGGTCGGTAATGTCGTACAGTATGTTTTTGTAATCATTAACTGTCAGCCTCCTTCCACTGAATGATTTCTGTCATTAAAGTGCTCTAAGTGCAAAAGAAAAATATTTTTAGTGAATCAAACTGAAAACTAAACACTATTGAGAAGAATCTTTGCACAGCTGTAATTAATGTAAGTAGCTGACGTGCGACACACTAAATCAGTAAGACACATTACTTCCCTCCCAACATGGCCATGTTTCAAACCCGCAGCCCTTCCTCAGGGGGTATTGGAAAATCAGTGTCTTAATGCATGTAGTCCTTCCTTGCGTGCCGATAACTAAATATAATATTTCTTTTTAATAGTGTTAATGTTATTAAAGGGTATGGGTTGATTTTTTTTTTTCAGCCGTTCTAAAGTGCGAAGGTTCCTCAGTTCTTCAGTCGCAGGAGAGATCCAAATTCATTGGGCATCAATACTTGCATGCAGAAATGGCCAGAGGACAAGCTGCTGTTTGCTTTTTCCCCATGGGCTCATGTTGGGCAGAATAGTTTGGAGGGTTGAGAGTCAGAGGGATGATGCCCAGGAGCCCATGGTATGTGGATCTGCAAAGGCTCCTGGTAGACTCACTCCCTCCCCCCCCCCCCCCCCACACCGGTTTACGGCGCACAGGGATCTGTTGCTGTAAGAGCCAGTTCTTCACGAAGATCTGACTCTATTTTGAATTACGGTGTGGCCCTTGAGAAGGCTCACTTGCAGAAGCATGGATATTCTACTTCAGTGATTGCCACCTTGCTACGAGCGAGAAAGTTCTCCACTTCCTTAGTCTATGTGCGGGTTTAGCGACGATTTGAGGCTTGGCGTGAAGATCGAGGGGGTTCATCCTAGTCAGTTAAGATCTTGCTCATTTTGGAATTTTTGCAGGATGACTGAATAAAGGGTTGGCCCTTAATTCCTTAAAGGTATAGGTTGCGGATCTTGTCTGTTTCAGGGGTCAGGTGATTGGTGGTCCCTTGCCGGTTCATCCAGATGTGGCTCATTTCTTGAAAGGAGTGAAACATCTTCGTCCTGACTTGCAGTTACCGGTACCCTTGTGGAGTCTTAATCTGGTTTGTATTTCTTAGCGGGCCCTACATTTCAACTGATGCGTAACTTTTCCTTGCAGTTACTAACCTTGAAAATGGTGTTTCGTCTTATGATTTGTTCTGCATGTAGAATATCCGAGCTGCAGGCCTTCTCTTGCCGGGAGCCGTTCCTTCGAGTGATTCCAGGGGTGATACAGCTTTTTGCCAAAAGTGGTCTCAGATTTTCACTTGAATCAGTCCATTTCCCTGCCATCTCTGGTTTAGTAGAGGGATGCAAAGGAATATTGCCTGTTGCGACCCTTGGATTTTAAACGACATATTGTGAGGTATCTGGAGGTTTCTAGACCTCTCAGGAAGATGGATTGCCTGTTTGTCCTCCACAATGGAAGTAAACAGGGCAAGCTGCCTTCACGGGCTACAGTAGCTCACTGGATTAAGGAGGTAGTCACAGCCACGTATGTGGATGCTGAGCAGCTGTTGCCTAGTCAGATTAGGGCTCATTCCATTAGGGCTCAGGCACTGTCATGGGCGGAAGTTAGATTATCTCCCATCAACATTTGCCGAGCTGCAACAGGGTCTTCCTTATACACCTTTTCCAGGTATTATCATCTAGATGTGCAGACCCGGTAGGATGCAGCCTTTGCATGTGCAGTTTTGACTGGACCATGGGCAGCCTCTTGCCCTATTTGGGAGTAGCTTGTGTACATCCCATTGGTTCTGGATTCATCTGTCTGGACACTAAGAAATGAGAAATTACTATTTACCTGATAATTTCCTTTTCTTTAGAACAGACAGATGAATTCAGCTTCCTGCCCTTGGTGCTGAATGATTGTGCTGTGTAACCACACCTGAAGACCATGTTCCAGGGGCTACCGGTAAGTGTTAATCCAGTCCATAGGCTAGTGTTAATACATTCTTTGTCTGAGCTCAAGTGTTTCCTGTTGACTGAGTACTGGAATGGTTATCTGTTGTTAATCAAGTTTTTGTTAATCTGTCCACAGTTGGCTCTTGTAGAAAAACTGGCAGGCTGATGTCACTGCAGGAGTATATATACTGTGATGTCAGCTTTGCTCTGTCTCCATCTGCTCGTAGAGGTACATTACTCACTGGTTCTGGATTCATCTGTCTATTCTAAAGAAAAGAAAATTATCAGAAAAGTAGTAATTTCTCCTTTACCAGTGTCCGTGCCAGTTGTACACTATTAACCTTTGTAGCTGCACCTTTCAGTTTTTTTTCTATCTTTCACATTTTATCAAAATTTCCCTTTAAAAAGTTTAGAGCTAGAGCCGTGGATTTACATATTGTCCCCCTTCCAGTCATTAATTCAAATTTGATCATATTATGATCACTATTGCCAAGTGGCCCAACATCATAACCTCTCGCACCAAATCCTGCACTCTACTAAGAATTAGATCTAAAATAGCTCCCTCTCTTGTTGGTTTCTGAACCAGTTGCTCCATAAACCTGTCATTTATTCTATTCAGGAATTTTATCTCTAGCATGTCCTGATGTTACATTTACCCAGTCAATACTGGAGTAATTGAAATCTCTTATTACTGCACTACCAATGTGGTTAACTTTCCTAATTTCTCTTAGCATTTCATTGTTCATCTTATTTTGGCTAGGTGGATGGTAGTATACTCCTATTGCTATTCTCTTCCCCAACCCACATGGGATTTCTAGCCATAAAGATTTTGCTGTGCATTTAGTCTCTTGTAGGATCTTTAACCTGTTGGACTCTATGCCATCCCAGACATAAAGCACCCGCCTACCACCACCACCACCACCAAGTTGCTGCTCCTTATTGTGATATAATTTGTACCCTTGTATGGTCCTATCCCTTTGGTTATCCTCCTTCCACCATGTCTCCGAGATGTCACTTAAGTCTATCTCATACACTTCTATACACTCATATCTCTTGGATCTTACTTTTTAGACTTCTGGTATTGGCATACAGACAAAGTGTGTTTTATTTGTATTAACTACCTGTTTTGCAGTTGAGAGGGATAATTTGTAATCTTTTAGCTCTGGTGATTCTTTTCTTATAGGCACATGGACTACTTTTGCGTTTATTGGAACCTCTCTATTGGGATACCCTAACTCTCCTACTTCATTAGTATCCTTCAAAGATACCTCTCTCCGATCCAAGCGCTGCTCAGCGACTGTTGACTTTCCCCTTTGTTCTAGTTTAAAAGCTGCTCTGTCTTCTTTTTAAAGGTTAGTCAGCAGCCTTTAAAAACCAGCCTGGTTCCACCCTGGTTAAGGTGGAGCTTGTCCCTTCAGAAAAGACTCCCCCTTCCCCAAAAGGTTCCCCAGTTTCTAACAAAACTGAATCCCTCTTTCTTGCACCATCGTCTCATCCATGCATTGAGACTCCGGAGCTCTGCCTGCCTCTGGTGACCTGCGCGTGGAACAGGGAGGAATTCGCAGAATGCTACCCTGGAGGTTCTGGATTTAAGCTTTCTACCTAAGAGCCTAAATTTGGCTTCCAGAACCTCCCTCCCACATTTTCCTATGTTGTTGGTGCCCACATGTACCACGACAGCCGGCTCCTCCCCAGCACTGTCTAAAATCCTATCTAGGTGAAACCTGAGGTCTGCCACCTTCGCACAGGCAGGCAAGTTAGCAGGCGATCCTCATAGCCACCAGGCACCCAGCTATGTATGTTCTTAATAATCGAATCATCAACTGTGATGGCCAACCTAACCCTTCCCTCCTAGGCAGTAGTCCTGGGAGATACATGCTTGGTGTGAGAGGACAGTGCATCACCTGAAGAGCAGGTTCTTGCTACAGGATCATTTCCTGCTGTACCAGGATGATGCTATCCAACCAGGAGACCTTCCTTCTCCAAGGCAGCAACAGGGCTGCCAGACTTGAGTTGGTACATGGCTACTATATCCTTCAAGATCTCATATATATACCTTTGTCCATAGTAGCACAGATTTCCCCCAGGACCTTAGAAGTATACTTTATTACAAGATGTTTAAAAGGGACAATCTGTCATCAACACCGAAATAAAGCAAAGAATGTTTTTTATTTTGTCCAGGCTTGATTCCGGGTCAGTTGGTGCCCCGGGCACTCTGAAAGGTGGTGGTTGAGTTGGTGAGGGATGTCTGGCCTCCTCTGATGATAGGGCCGCAATGCACAGAGACCCCTTCTCTATGAAGATTTTTATGGGACCAATTTTCCATCTTTCCACATTGGGACGAAGTCTGTGGGTACTTCACTTTGAAACTTGCCACTGATGCAAAGTAAAAAAAAAACATGCGTGGACTTGAAAACAGTGTTGTGTTATTTTCCGATCCCACCCAAAAAGCCCCCAGGAACGCTTTCCTTAAATGTGGCTGAATGTATGCGCACTGTGGATTGTGCACTCTTACCGCCAAACTGAGGGAGGGCAATTCCCAGAAATTGCTTTGAAAATTATCCTCAGGTGCAACTACAGCAAAAATCCTATTAGGTTCAAGTCACCCAAATTAACTCACAAAAATTTTCATCAGAGAGCCATTTCTTGCCTTCATCGCCATTCCATGCCATTCTTGATATGAAGGTGTCCCAGATCACGCTATGCTCAACTTTCCTCTGTTGTGCCCACATTATCCAATTTTGACTTATTTTTTATATGATTGCCCCAGACTGCTGACTACTTTTCTATCTTTTTGTTCTCTACTATGCCCTCCTGTTGGCAGATGAGCTGATTTTAATATTGAAACTTTTGAGTACATGATCAGCAAATCTCATGTTTCTTTTGGCTGGACCATCTACCAGGGTTCTTCTACCTCCCATCATCTCCTGTACCTTTTCATTTGAGATAATTTCCCTCCAGTTAATCTACAAAACATTGTATCGGTACATTTCAAACATATGAGAGAAGAAAGATAATGCATGCAAGTCCTTGTTTCATGTCTTGAAGCTAGAAACATTAGCCAATTCTTCAGTCACCACACTACCTCATAATGCCCAAAAGTACTTATGCAGCTTAAAGTTTGAGAGATCCATATTCAGTAGCAGAGCGGCTAATTAAGTTAGCCAGATATAGCTATCCGGCTAACTTAACGGGGTATTCAGCGGTGTGTATTAATGGCTAATTAAGTTAGCCAGATATTTATTTATTTTATTTATTTGATGCCTTTTTTATACCGGCATTCATGACAGTCATATCATGTTGGTTTACATAAAACTGGGAAACAATAACCTTAAATACATTAACATAGTAAAGAAGTAAAAAAGTTACAATAAAACGGGGGTAAACAAAACTGGGGGAAGAAGAAGACAGAGCATAGGAAACTAGAAAATAGAACCAGTTATTTGGAGAGTTCTATGAGTTCAAGAAATGTTCATTGTGGTGAATCGGGGGGCTTAGCTCTGGTAATCAGTGAATTTATGTAAAGGCTTGTTGAAATAACCAAGATATAGCTATCCGGCTAACTTAACGGGGTATTCAGCGCAGATGAATATCCCTGACTATCTCTTTATGTCAAACCGGCTAACTTTAGGAAAGCTCTCTGGACAAACCAGAGTTAGCCATATTAAAGTGGCGAACTCCAAATATCAGAGTTAGGCCATATCTGTCCCTTCCACTTTTGTCTGCTCTAATGAAGCAAGTGTAGCATACCGTGAGAAATATCCTGAATCTTAATTTTAGGCACATGGTAGCAAAATGTGTGTGTTAAAGCATGCAGCAAAAAGAAACTTGACAAAATGAAAAAAAAATTAAAATATATACTATGCTTTTTTAATACTTTTTATGTATAGGAGTTTTGCTGGACCTTGGAGGCAGTATGATGGTGGTTGGAAAGACATGAATTAAGTGTGAATCTCACACTTGTTCAAACGTGGCTGTATTGATGCTTTGAGGATTTTTTTTTTCACTTTTTTTTTTTTTTTTTTTTTAAAGAATAGTTCATTTGATTAAACAGTTTTGGTTTTCTTTGACACTTACCACCATTTCTTTCTCATGTTGTCGTGGTTGCTGATTACTGTGTGGGGTGTGTGGGTTTTTGTTCTTCTTTTTTTTGCTTTCCTTGAATTGTTTTTTTTTGGCAGAAGGAATCTCACCTAAACAGGAGCATGCAGGAAAATTCCATCATATCTTTTTCTGAACAGTTGCAGCAGAGTAGAGTAATGCTGCTTCTTTGGCATAAGCTCTCAGCATGATGCAATAGTTATAGTTTTGTGACTGTAGACTGCAAGTTCAGCTATTCAGGCTCATTCAGTATTTGGTATAGTAACACTAGCAATTTTTCTAACAACTGAGGATTTATAGTGTGAAAAAATTCAAAATTTCTGGTAATTGTGTACTTTTTATAGTTTTAGCTTATAACTGTAATGAAGAGGAGCATTGTCCTGTGCCAGCATCACTGGTATGCAAATTGAGCTCCACCCCCTATATTTTCCTGCTCTGCCCCCTCTCTTTGTATTGCCACTTCACTCTCTTCTACCACACATGGAAAATGAGAGCTCCAAGCCCTCTTTCTGGCTGTACTTTCTAGTTTTCTCTCTCTCTGTCTCGTCCACTCCCCTCTGTACTACCACACATCTCAGTTGTGCATTTCCTACACACTCTACTACCACACATCTCTGTTATGCACTTCCCTCACTTTCTACTACCACACATCTGTTATGCACTTCCCTCATTCTTTACTTCCACACATCTGTTACGCCCTTCCCTCACTCTCTACTTCCACACTTCTCTGTTATGCACTTCCCTCACTCTCTACTTCCACACTTCTCTGTTACGCACTTCCCTCACTCTCTACTTCCACACTTCTGTTACACACTTCCTACACTTCACAGTATTTTTCCGTCCTTACATAGTATGTTACTACTAATTCATTTCTATTTGTTTCATTTTAATGCATCTGCAATGGCATTAATAGAAAGAGTTTGATTTAACAAAATATTTTTCATGCTAAACCCTTGTTTAAAAAAAAAAAAAAAAGAGATTTCTTATATTCCATGACTATGGATGTAAGGGTGGGAAGGGGAATCATTTTTGATCACGTTTAAAGTCTTCAGCTAGAAAATTGGCATTTTTGCAGATTTAAAAAGAAAATATTGGCATAGGGTCTTGGTGGCAAGGCTATGTGGAACACCTGAGTTTGGTTCCAGGGTCTGGTTTCCTCCCCCCGGGCCGGTTGAGACGGGGGTGCTGTAGAGATGACACCTAGAATGATCCACATTAGCTGGGCTCTGGAAGGAGCTGCATTTGTGGCCCCTGGCCAAGGACTATCAGTGTGAAGGCTGGCCTTCATTGGGAGGGGAATCTAAAACAAATTAAATAAATAAATAAAATAAGAAATGGAACACCCATGGATATTTTCAAATGAGGGCTTATGGTCCTGTAGCCCAATCGAGGCCAGTTCCAGTTGAGCTGGAAACCCAAAAGAGCGGGAGAAAACTGCCCCAGGAGGGGAATATGATTTCAGGAAATCCTAAAACCTAAATAAATAAAGTGATAGGCATTTCTTGTTCATTTTTTTTTTAAGCATTTTTGTAGGAAATACTGAGGAATGCATTATGGCACTGCTGATTTCTATCCATGTCCTTTTTCAACATATGCACATGAATTTCAAAATTATGCACTGGAGTTCCACGGCATTGGGAAAAAAATGGGTGCATATGTCAACTCTATTGGATGTAATAAAATGGTGAACATTCCTGCGTCCTAAAAAGTATACGTATATGCACTTACATATACGCACACATATACAGGTACATATACGCACACACATATATACGTATATATACGCACATACACATATACATACTGACAGGAATGATGCAAGGGTATTAAGCGCCCTAGTCAAACCTTAAACTTTGCAGGCCCCTCAGCGGTGCCTTCCCCACACAATTAAAAGTTATGCATTTATGATAGATTTTGCATGAAAAAGCACAATCAAAGTATAGTCTGGTGATACCATTAAACCATCAATGTCTCTTGGAGTCCAACGGATCTGGAAGGTGCAAGTTTCAAAATTGTGGGGCAGAATATTAGAGCTTTGCTTTAATGTAAACATTTGTAGAAACATCTGTGTAATCAGTGGGAAGAACTCTGGGCAATACTAGAGTAAAATCTTGAATATATCTGCCTTTAAGCCCATGGCTTCTATTGCAGAAGATGCCAAGTGACTAACTGGGTTAGAAACTGGTTGAGTGGGATGTGGGTTGAGTGGGATGTGACAAAGTGGAAAATAGAGCCGACTCTATCCAAAGAGGATTATTAGCAGTATACCACAGGGATCGATGATTAGATTGCTTCTTCACGATATTTTCCTAAGTGATATTTGATATTGGAAAAGGATTATTGGGGAAAGGTTTTTCTTTTTATGGATGATTATAAAAACCTGCAACAAGGTAGACAGTCAGGACATAGGAGGGATCTAGCAAAGCTTGAGGAATGGTCTAGGGCTTGGCAGCCAACATATAATGCAGTCTCTTGCATTTTAGGCTGCAAAAAATGGAAGGGTGGAGAATAGGGGATGAAATTTTAAGCATGAAACAAGAATAGGATATAGGGGAGACTATACCTGATGATTTCAAAGTAGCCAAACAGCTGAATAAGACAATGGCAAAACCCAGCAAGATGTTTGGGTGCAAAGGAAGAGGAATGGTCAGCAGAAAAAATGGAGGTGATATTGCCCCTGTATAAGTCCTTAGTGAGGCTTCATTTGGAATAAAATGTACAATTCTAGAGACCTCACCTTCAAAAGGATATAAACAGGATGAACTCTGTCCAGAGAGTGGCCACTGGCTATTAAAATGGCCAGTGGTCTTTGTTCTGAAGTGTAGGGGGACAGACATAAATATCTGAACATGTAGAAGAAAGGCGAGATAAGGGAATATATGATAGACATTTAGATACCTCAGAGGCAGGGATGGATTGGCCTATTGGGGCTTCGGGCATGCCCCAGTGGGTTAGTCAGGCCAGCCACGTGGTTATGGAGCTAACTTTATGCAGGCTTCCTGCAGTCAGGGCATCATTAGCACTGGGTACACGGGGCTTGTTCCCAGAGTCTCAGCCACTGCTCCCCTCCTATGCATTTTTAAACCCCCAATTTATCCCCGACAATTCCTCATTGCTCTGCTCCAGATTAGGGACAGTTTGAGCAAGTTTTGCTCCACTGGGTCCCTCATCCCTGTGGAATGAAGAGAAGGCTGCTATGTCTGTCGGGCCCATGCAGCAGCTGAATTGCCTGGCTCCACGGCCAAAAAGAGAAGACTGCTGTCAGCTGGGTCATATGGTGGAAAAGAGGCAGCCCCTGTCTGTTGGGCCACATGGCCTTCTCTTTTCCACTTCTTGGCCCAGCTGATAGGGGCCTCTTCTCTTCAGCCTCGCAGCCTGGCTGACAGGAGCCTCCTCTCTTCAGCTGTGTGGTCCAGCTGACAGGGGCCTCTTTTTAGCCGTGCTTCCGAAGTGAAGAGGCCCCTGTCAGCTGGGTGATGAGGTGGTAAAGAGAAGGCTGTTGTCTGCAGGTCACACAGTGGAAAAGAGGCTGTTGCTGGAAGCTGTGCCAGTTAAGACTCTTGCACACCTATAGGGCTGCATGGCCAAAAGATGCTTTTGCTCTTGTGAGCTGTGTGGCAAGGAGGCTGTTACATTAGTGGGGCCACAGATCTGAAGAAAGAAGGCTGATGCTGCCTGAACTCTGTATGTTCCTTGAAGAGTGAATGAGTATGTGTGTGAGTAAATAGAATGTAAGACAGCATGTGTGTGTGTGTGTGTGTGTGTGTGTGTGTGTGAGACATTGCACAGGCCCAAGGAGCAGGCTGCTGTTATTGATATGTCTTGGGAGAGAGTGTGTGAGAGAGCTTATATGTGTGAGCATATATGTGAGCAAATAGCATGTAAGAGAGCATGTGGGTAAATGTGTAGGAACACATGTGCATATGAGCAAATAGCATGTAAGTCTGCATGTTTGTGTGTGTGTGAGAGAGAAGCTGTTCAGGCCTAAGGAGGCTTCTGTTTGTATGTTCTGGGGAAGAGAGTGTGTGTGCATGAGAGAGAATGTATGCATGTATGGGTGAGAGAGAACGTGATACCATATGTGTATGAGAGAGCATATGAGAGAGAATGTATGTGAGGATGTGTAAGCAAGCAAGTGTGTGTGTATTGGAGACTATGGATATGTGAGAGAGGAGAAAGTTGTACTACTCCCTTCCCGAACTAATTCATGATAATCTCAGGGTGACTAGAAATCAAAGGTTCTCAGGTATGGAGAGCAGGGGATTTTTTTATCCTTATTAGTTTTAATAGCTAGATGTTTTTTGATGTCTTCTGTTTTTAAATATTTTATTTGCTTTTATATTCTGCTTTTAATGGTATTTGGGAATAATTAAAAATAATTGGGTATTCTTTTCATCAGCTGGTTTGAAATAGATATTCTTTTTATGATTATGGTTTTACTATTATGATGGTTTATATATCTTGATTTTATTGTTTAATGAGTGGCGATTCTGGTTTTCTTTTATTGCACTGATTACGGTCTACTTAGTTTCCAATTCAGTTTTTCTGTGTATGTTTCTAGTTATATTTTATTGTCTCTCTATTCTATATTTGGTGAGGGTCTGTCTGTGTTCTGCATGTGTGACTGAGGTGAACTATTTTGCTAGCGTTTTAGTTTCTGTGTAGGGATCTATAAAAGCTTGGCTTGTTCTGTTTCCTAATATCAGGTGTACTGGTGTTTTAGGACCTGGTGTAATATTTGAAGTGTTGCCTTTTCATAGGTATGGTTGTTACTGTTTGAGTGCTGGCAATTAGTGCTGTTTTCATATGGGAGGTTTACTATATTGTAATTAAGTTTACTTAAAGCTCTCTGAGGGCTGACATGCTTTACAATAGTCCCTATACCATATGACTTCAGGTGTCCTTTTTTTTTTTTTTTTTCGCAGTGTTTTCTGGTTAGTGCCACAACAGTGCATGTAAATACAGTTTTAAGTGATATTTTTACCTTAGAATACTGGATATTCTTTTGCATGTAAAATCTGTTCCTATAAATGCATAATTTTTAAATTATTTGTGGGAAGGGTGGGACCAGGAGTCTGTGCAAGGCTGTAAGGTTCACTATGATACCCAATACTCTTGCACCAGCTCTGGCTGCATTGGCTCCACAAGCAAGAGCAGGATTCCATTGGGTGCTGTGCTACTTCTGGGATAGTGGCTTTTCCCAGTCTTGGCCAGGGCTTAATTTTTACTTTTTATAAGCCCATGGAACAGTATGGGTAATTTCTGGTCCCCTCTCCCCTGGAGTCTGTAGCAGAGCCGAGCCTGGGGAACCATACAAGCAGACTGTAGCCTGCAGTCAATGGAAATGCATTAGAGTGGTGGGAGGGCTGCAGAGAAGTGGAGGCAAGCTACAGACACAGGAAGGAAATAGGTAAGCCACGAGAAAGTGCCTATGCAGTGATGGGGAGGCTTCTGTCTGAGGTGACTGTACTGAGCTCTGAGAGAAGCAGCTGGCCCTGGAACCAGTGAGTCTCTTAGAGAAAGAGATTGGGAAAGGGAGGAGGCTGCTGCAGAATGGGGAAGGGCTGGCAGCAACCAAGAACTTTACACCATGATGCAGCAGTGCTGGACTGGGGACACTCAGTGTGAACACACAAGCAACAGTACAACAGGAGCATGTCAGAGAGTGTTTGTGTGTCTGTGTCAAAGAGAGTGAGAGAGACACACACACCCCCATAAACACAGTATCTTTATCTCTGACACAGACTCACACATACACACACACACACACACACACACACACACACTTTGTGTGGGTGTGTCTGAGAGAGTATGTGGCTTTGTGGGTTAGTGTGAATGTGCCAATAAAGATTCTCTAATCTAAAAACCGTTTGTGACTGAGTGCGTGCGTGTCTGACACTGGCTGGCAGTGTCAATACTTGCAACTGGTTCAAGAGCCAGACTGGGAATCCAGAATATATCTCTATAAGAGATATAAGCAGATGTGTAGGGAGTCCAACCAGTTTGCATGGATGGAGCAGGGACTGCAGCTGTGCTCACCCCTGGTCTAGAATGTGTTCAACTTCTTAGTTATTTAAGAAAGATGAAGCCTATTTTAGAGATATTTTGTCTCAGTTCTGCTGGGTTCCAGGGTTGACTTAGCGTGCTTTTGGCAGCTGTTGACACGTGCTGCAGGGAAAAGTGCATGAGAGCATCAAATGCCCCATGGGCCAGTTTTGAAAAAGTGCTCCGGGCCAATATATTCCTGCAGTCCACCCCTGTTCAGTGGTATCTGAGGAGGCAGGTCTTTTTCGACAGAAAGGAGACTCTGGAATTGAGGGGTCATGGGATGCGGATGAAAGGAGGAAGACTGAAAAGTAATCTAAGCCTGTGTTTCTTTACAGAAAGGATGGCGGCTGTATGGAATAACCTAGTGGAGGTGGTAGAGACAAGGACACTATCTGAATTCAAGAAAGCATGGGACAAGCAGAAATGTTCTCTGAGGCAGTGGTAGGGATTGTAGATCTGAGCAGTTGTGTAGTGGGGCAGACCATAATAAGGCCATATGGTCTCTTTCTGATGTTATGTTTCTGTGTTTCTAAAACCCCTGCCCTCCAGCCTTTTCACTTTCCTCTGTTCCCCCTGTTTCCCAGTTGCGTGGTTCTACTTAGTACAGCTTGAACATCTTTTCCTACCTCAAAATTATAGTTAAAAATATGTAAGAAGGATTGGTAGCTGTGAGTTGAAAAGATGCAGCTGAAGGGCTATATGCAGGAAGAAAAGAGTCTCTTAGTATTTTTATGTTGCTTTTCCTTCACTCTGAAGGAAATAGGCAGACTGGATGGGCCAATTGTACTTGATCTGCTATCATTTACTCTGTTAACAAATAGCACCCGTTTTGTAAGGCCTACTGATGTGCTGGACTGGGTGGAGGGTGGGAGATGGTTTTCCCAACTTGTGTGGGGTTTTTTTGTTTGTTTGTGATAAAGAGCAGTATACCACACCTTTTTTTAAAAGGCCAACAGGAATTCCAATGCATATTGTCTCTCGTAAGATGCTATCATTTGCAGAAAACTAAATCGAAATGCTCAACTTAATGGGGTTCTCTTGTGCAGCTGGCATGAGGTATCATCTCTCCGTCCTGGCATGGAGTGACAGAGAAAATATGATGAACGAGAAGTCACATCATTTATACCTAACATCAAAAAATATTCTGTGCCTGACCATGCAATAAAATGCATGCAAATTATTTTGCCAGTTCCCTATGAGGGAGCTGTTGATGCTGCTTCATACCTAAAAACCTGTATTTGTGTGTATTGTATCTTTTCCCTGTTCATCCCAACCATTTCTTAAGCCTTTGATCTATTTCAGTCTATGCAATTCCAGTTATTTGGGGGGAAAAATAGAACTTTGGTGGCTACCTAGCGCTGCAGAGTGTTTCTGTAGTCATTTGTAAGTGGAGCTCTGTTTGCTCGTTTCTAATCTTATAGGCTTGTCTTGTTTTCCAAACTGTAAGTTCCTTCTGTAAACCTCTGAGTTCTGACAACAGACTTTGATCCACTACAGCAAAATCAATGTGCTTGTACATGTGACCTTTCAGTAGATTTCAGTTTCGACATTTAGTGCTAACTCCTCAAGGCCAATGTAATATCACATGATTAAGATTTGGCAGATGATAGATTGGCTAAGAGGTGAGGCCACGAGTAGGAAAAAAAAAAAAAAAAAGCAAGGCACTGTGTTAAGCTCCATATTGCCCCCAGTCGGATCATAGGTAAACATGTGGGACATAATCCAGCTGTCCAAATGCATTAGTCCATTTTCTGCTCATGTCACAGTTGCATTTGAAAATCCAATTTCGTACATCTAAAAATATTATCACTGTAGATGTTTTTTTTTAAATTGTTTTATAAATTTGCAAATAAGACATTCAAGTAAATTCAAATAAGGAAAAAAGAATATAACAGCACACTAGTAATTATACAGTGCAATAAACAAAAGAAAACTAATAACCATATAATGCTATGTTCACATCTGACCTAACAAAACGAGATCCAAATAGAAAAAGGAGCTTCATAGTAAATGACAGCAGAAAAAGACCCAAGAAGGCCCATCCAGTCTGCCTAGCAGGCTTTATTTATTCTTTGAATGTATTTATTTTTATTCTGTTAAGTGTAGCAACTGCTGCTTCTGTGCAGGTTACCTCCACGCCTTCTGTCAAGGGTAGTGACTGCTGCTCCAATCAGGTTACCCCCCTTAACCTCATTTCCATCCTTTAGCCCCTAGGGATCCTCTGTGTTTATGCCAAGCTTTTTTGAATTCCATTACAGTTCTTGTCCGTACTACCTCTACCGGGAGGGCATTCTATGCATCCCCCACCGGTTTTGTGAAGAAATATTTCCTGACATTGTTCTTGAGTCTACCCCCTTGGAGATTTATATTATTATGACCCCTAGTTCTACAGCTTTCCTTCCATTGGAAAAGGCTTGATTACCATGCATCATTTATACCCTTCAAGTGTTTGAATGTCTGTATCATATTCCCCACCCTCTGCAGTCCTTTCTCTCCTTCAAGGTATACATATTTAGATCCTTCAGTCTCCTCTCATATGGCTTTTGATGCAGACTGCACACTATTTTGGTTGCCTTTCTTTGGACTGTTTCAATCCCGTCTCTATCTCTTTTACGATATGGTCTCCAGAACTGAACACAGAACTCTGAGGCCTCACCAAAGACCTATACAGGGCAATGTCATCTACTTTTCTTGCTGATTATGCCTCTTGATGCAGCCCAGCATTCTTCTGGGCTTAGCCACCACCTTGTCACTTTGCTTTGCTGCTTTCAGATCATCTGACACTATCACCCTGATGTGCAAGGCCTGGGAAAGAGACATCAGTCTCTCACCTCCCATCATGTATAGCTTCTTTGGATTTCTGCAACCAGATGCATGACTCTGTATTTCCTGGCATTGAATCCCAGCTGTCAAACCTTAGACCATTCCTCAAGCTTTCTTTTCTCCGTTCTCCATTCTCATTCTCTCCATTCCTTCAGGTGTGTCCAATCTGTTGCAGGTTTTAGTGTCATCTGCAAAAAGAGAAACCTTTCCTTCTATTCCTTCTGCTATGTCGCTCACAAAGATATTGAACAAAGCTGGCCTCAGAACCGATCCTTGAGGCACTCTACTTAGCACTCTTCTCTCCTCAAAAATAAATTTTTTACCAACACTCACTGTTGTCTGTCTGTCAACCATTTTGTAATCCAGTCTACCATCTTGGGATTCACTCCCAGGTTTCTTATTTTGTTCATGACCCTTCAGTGTGGGACAGTATCGAAAGCTTTGCTGAAATCCAAATAAATCAATTCACTGCTCTTCCTTGATCCTGTTCTCTAGCTGCCAAATAAAAAAAAAAAAAAATTTGTTTGACATGACCTTCCTCCAGTAAAACTATGTTGCCTTGGATCCTGCAACCCATTGGATTATAGATAGTTGACTGTACTTTCCTTCATCAGCATTTCCATTAATTTTCCCACCACTGAGGTAAGACTTACTGGCCTGTAGTTTCCAGCCTCCTCTCTTCTCCCACTTGTGCAGTTTCTAAGGATTTATTGAACAAGCCTTTCAGTGAATCTGCCAGAATCTCTCTGGGCTTCCTTTGTTTCCTGGGATGTATCTCATTAGGCCTCATGGCTTTGTCCACTTTGTTTTGCTAGTTCCGTCCAAACACAATCTTCTGCAAATAGGGTTGCGTCTACTCCATTCCCATCTGTACGCTTGTCCACCACCAATGGTCCTCCTTCAAGGTCTTTTTTGGTGAACACCGAGCTGAAGTATTGGTTTAATGATTCTGCTTTTTCCTTTTCTTTCTCCACACATAATTCAGGTCTCTGCTCAGTCCAGTCTTATAATATCACTTCTAGCCTTCCTTCTTTCTCTGATATATCTGAAAAATCTTATCACCTCTCTTTAACTCTTTGACTAATATATAAACAAAAATATGGGCAATATTTCAAACATAAGAAAAAGAATACTAAACTAGTGACAATTTTAAGTATCAGTGATCTTAAATATTGAAGGTAGTTAGCCTGACTCTATTTGAACTGTCGTATTAATTTGACTTGCTTTAGCATCTAGAAATTCTTTTAGCTGACCTAGTTCATAACCCCCCCATAAGTATTGTATTCATATTTGATAATGCATCTACAGGGAAATCAGAGCAGAAAATCCCCCCCCCCCCCCCCGAAGTAATTTGCTGTCTTAAGAATCAAAACTTTCTGGCATCTCATCTGAGTTGTCATACACAAGTCCGGAAATACTCAGATCTTATGATCAAAATATGCTGTATCTTTATAATGAAAAAAAGCTTCAAAGTCCAGTAATAATCATACTTTAGTGGAAAGGTAACTGTAAAGGGTTGACTCAGCTTCCACTTTCTCTTCTGAATGTCTAACAATCCTGACAAATTCAGACTGTCCGCTGAGAGATGTTTAATCTCTGTCCCTCTTTCCTGCATTTATTGGGGAGTTCATGCAGGCAGATAGAAAGTTTTAGTAGTAGAATGGATAGTTTCAGGTGGCGCCTTCAAAATCTCTATAAAATATTTCCTAAGCATATTTTCAGGAGAAATAACCCAGGATTTATGAAAATTGAGGAGACTCAAATGTCTCCTCAATTTTCCAAAGTTTCAGTCTTCCAATGTATTTCATAATTATCTTTTAATCAACATAGCATTGCTACTTCGAACATCTCAAACTTCATTATCCAGTTCAGCCAGCCTTTCTCCTGATCTTCTAGTACAAGCTCATGTCGGACTTGAATATTCAAATCCCCAGAATGGGTTACCAAAAGCCTATTCCAGGGAAGTTATGGCAATCCATAAAGACTGTAGCGTGTCAGCCTGAGACACAGATGGCTTGAGACCTTGTTTCTTTCCTACATCCGATTGATTTGATGAGACAAAGAGCCCACCTTCCACAGAGGAAGAGCGAATATCTTCCAATCCATTCCTTCCTTGCGTTCCACCACCATCAGATCTTATCAAAGGAGCTTCTGAAGGCGGCCGTAACTGAGGATAGGAGCACTCTTCCCCACAGGTCCTCTGCTAGCTGCAGCATACAGCTGTACGTAAGGGCTCTGCCTTTCTAAAATTCGCCAGAGAACAACTAACTTTGGGGCTTAGCAGTGCTTCCGTTTCTGGGCCAGAGGAGGGTGTTCCATAATCAGTCCTCTGTACTGAGGTTAAATTCTGTGGACCTGAGGTGAAAAAGCCCCGACATGACAAGCATCTGAGGTACGAGTGTGTGATTTTTTTTTTTCAGGGGGAAACCCTTACCCTTACCCATACCCTGTGCTTCACCATACTAGCAAGAAAATCAAAACCAAACCTGGAGCTCTTCCAGATCAGTGCAAGCAGCCCAGCATCATCTTGGATCTCTCATCTGTAGTTGTATGTTTTGACATACTGATGTTATACTGCAATGCAAAGAAATCGTTTTGAGAAATTGGAGATGTCAAGCATCGTTGAAATTGCAGACTCCTTTATTGAACACTGCTTACCTTTCCAGGCTGGTGTTTATTTAAAAAATGTTTTAAAGCAATAGTACTCTAGATCATCTTTCTTTCATTTAGTTAAATGGTTTCCCCTGGTTATACTGTAAACCGGTACGATAAGACTTGTCTTGAGCATCGGTATATTAAAAGAATTTAAATAAATCTTCAGAATATTAATTTGTCTCGAGTTTATTGCTTCCTTTGGTGGTCTTATTCTTAGCTCTCCTTTTTATTTTATCTTTCTACATTTTTATAATTCCTTTTTATTGTTTTGAAAAACAAAAAAATCTTGAGTTGAATAGTCAGTTCATGCCAAACTATGGAGTGCCGATGAGGATCAGCATAGCAGCACCGCAGTTTATGCAGATTGATAACCATTAAGAGTAGCTAATGTGGAAAGAACTTTCAGCAATTTGAAATCCTGATAATTCATTTAGTTAAGTTCCTACTTTTTATTTGAAAAGAACCAAAAGACATCCAAGTGCTGCCTAATCTCCTTTTTCCTCCTGTGACACTTACAGATCTTTACAAAGCAGAGAACTTTTTTCTCCTATCCCGTGTGCTGTTTTTCTCCTATCTGTGTGCTGTTGGAATCTTACCAGGTGCCGGGTAGGGTGAAAATCTGTAAATGCATTCTGGGAAGAGCATTTAAAAGAGCAGTTTTTCCTTTAAGTGGAATTAAAGATGATTCTTTAATTTTTGCTGTGTGTTATTTGAAATGTCTCTAGCTGGTAGCACAGTGGCTTCTCCAAACTAGGATTATTTGGGAGCTGGTTGAAGGGGGCAAGTTAAAGTGACAGTTTCACATCACAAACATCTCGGTTTGTGAAATCAGAAGATTACGATTGAGAAACAACTGATTGAAAGGTTTTTGTAGTTAGATTTTGAAACCTTTCTGAAAGCAGTCATTGAAAAATGGAGTTAATGTTAAACATTTTTAATGTTTCTCCCGCAAGCCCTCCCCCCATTTTTTATCACTGAAATTAACTGTTTATGTACTTTGCCTATATTTGAAAATGTGTAATACTTGTTGAGATCCTAAATATGAGTGTAAATACTAAGCTAACCACTCTAGCTTCAGATATACTTCAACTAATGTATGGTCTTGGATGGGTAGTAATTTAAAGAAACTTTTAATTGTTCAGAGCATTTTTTCACAGCAATTCAACAAGCTCATGGAACAAAATGAGAGCAGCAAAACAGGTGAAACAGTATGACCACCCATATTTCCAGATATTTTGTATTTCTAATCATTTGGATTTTTAGAAGTTAATTTTTGGCTAGCTGGCAAACCAAAAAAAAAAAAATTATGCAGAAATTTTACACAAATATTTACATTGTAGTATTCTTTCTCAGTTTGATATTGAGTGCTTTAACAAATCCTTTATAATAAAAAAAAAAATAAAAAAATAAAAAATTTTATAAGTGCTGCTATACTGGGACAGACCACTGGTCCAGCACCCTCTCTGACACTGGCTAATCCCAGAGTCCCTACAGGTATTCAGCAGCTCCAACTGGAGAGATCCATGTTTCTCACTACCAGAAGTAAAAAGTGGCGAACCCCAAATCTGCTTAATGCAGCAGTTTCCAACCTGTGTGTCAGGCCAGAAGAGCTGGGGTGCAGGGCAGTGCTATCGCCACCTGAGCTTTACCCTTGTTCTCCCCCTCTCCCCCCCCCCCCCCCCCCAGCTGCTGTTGTGAGAGAACAAGGGGCGAGCCAGCCTTGCAGCCGTGACAGAGAAGAGGGGCATGCTTTAGCTTCTCTCGCCAGCGGGAGTCGTCCGCGGACCAGCGCTGCTTACCTGCTGCTGCTGCTGCTAGCTCCTCTGCAGCAGAGCCGCAAGGTCTCATGAGACCAACTGGCCTTGCCTGGTTCGGACTGTAGAGGAGGAGTCCAAAGAGGAGTTTCTGCTGCTGAGGACTTTACATTCTGCTATTCTCGAAGAGCTGTTACGGGCAGGCAGCTTTGCTTTCTCCATTTGCCCAGTAATTCCGTGCTTTACAATAGCTTCCGACATTGGGCTCACCTGTCTTGTAGCTTCCTAGGTCACTCCTTTAAAAAAAAATTGCTGTTAAATTGGATACAATTTCAGTACAGTACTAAATTACAGATTTTAATGATTAATTTATTAGTAGCAGTTCTGCAATTTTAGTTCCTTCACAACTCTTAGGTGAATAGCATCAGTTTCTAGGAATTAGCGACTGTTTGGTTTGTCAGTGGGCTCTAGCAATCTTTCCAGATTTGCAGTAATTTTGCTTTATTTCCTCTGAAATATCACCTGTAAGGAATGGTTCCAGTGTGGGTGTTTTCCCCCAGTATCCACAATATATTAATACAGAGAAAAAGGAACAGATTTGAAAAGATTACCAAAGAAATTGTGGGGAAAAGCAAAGATGAGCATGCCAGAGGGATGACAAATTCCAGTTATTGTAGAGAAGAGGATTGCAGTAGTTTGTGGTATAATCTGGAAGTGATATGAATAGATAGCTGTTTCCACTGGCCAAATGTTCCCCTTAACCTTAGAGAACGCCTCCCTTGCTTTGTTGATAGATGTTACAGTAAAAAAATGTGCAGGTGGGATTTCTGTAGGGTCCAGTAGTATATCTGATAGTGTAACTTAAATCTCCTCCTCTTCAGCATTTTTTTTTTCTAATGCAAATAGCCTCCATTTGGGCAATCTTTGTGTGTATATATATATCCCTCCCCTGGCCCTTTTTGTGATACTGGGATATACTTTTTGAAGATGGGTACCCAAATCTAGGAATGTGTTTATTTAAAAGAAATGGCACACCCAAGCTGAAGGGTCATTTTCAATTGTTTACAAATGGCATGAACCAAAAATAGCCTTGCCCAAGGTGGTTTTTTTTTTTTAAACTGGAAATACGAAAAAACAAAATTGGTCTCCCCAGGCTCCTACCATCAGTTCCCTGGATCCCACCACCCCACCTCCAGCCAATAGGTCAGCACTCAGGCCTGCTTGGCTGGGTTGTGCCAGCCCCATGGACTCTCCACCACTCCCCCTCCTCCCAAGAAATGGGCCAGAGGGCCTTCCTGGCTCCCACTTATCCCTTCTTTGTGGATCTTTACTTGTATATCCCTATTTAGCCTACCCTCTTTTTTTAACTATTCCCTACATTTATTCATGTTATTTTGACGAGTTATTGTTGTCTATTTATTTATTATTTAATATTTAATAATTATGTTCTTATGTTCAGAAACTCTGTTTAATGTAACGCCTCAACCGCGACAGTTTTGTTCTATGTAAACCGACCTGATTTGATATTTGTATTGAGAAGGTCGGTATATAAAAATCCTAAATAAATAAATAAATAAAAAGGGGCCAAAGGGATCCCCACTCACTCTTGCCCCACTGTGTACCTTTAAAAATGGAGAAAGTGATATCAGAATGGTGCTGGTGTCATTTTCTTGTACAGCCATACAGACGTATGATCTGAGACTGGCGCCATTTGATGCCACTTTGACATTTGTTCTCAGAGCCTGTCTGTGCATTTTTATTTATTTATTTATTTATTTATTTAGAAACTTTTATATACCGGTATTAGTGGGGACATCATGCCGGTTCACATATTAACAAAAGATTTAGAAGTACATTTCAACAGGGGAGGCGAACTGGGCAGGGGGTTAACCTAGAGCAGTAGGGAAAATAGATTAAACAACAAGAAATCAACAAGAGGTCATAACAAGAAGACAACAATGTACATTGTGATTAGATTCCTTAATATAAGGAAAAGGGCGGTCACCTAGGGGGTATGAGCAATAGAGGGAAGGGAGGGTCTATTCTGTGTAGGCTTGGTTGAACAGGAATGTTTTTAGTTTCTTTTTGAATTTGATGGCGCAGGGTTCAAGGCGCAAGTGGACGGGTAGGGAGTTCCAGAGGGCGGGGCCGGCAATGGATATGGAGCGGTCACGGGTGGATGAGAGATGAGCTGCCTTCAAGGACGGTACATGTAGATTACCTTTGTTGGCAGATCTGGTGGCTCGGGAGGACAGGGGCGCAGTGAAAGGGAGGTCAAGCCAGTTGGAGTTGTGTGTGTGGATAGATTTGTGTACTATGGTCAGGGTCTTGTAGTGTATACGGAAAAGGATGGGAAGCCAATGTAGATCCTTGAGGACAGGGGTAATATGTTCGTGTATGCGTGTGTTGGTAATGAGCCTTGCAGTGGCGTTTTGCAAAAGTTGAAGGGGTTTTATTGAAGATAAGGGGAGCCCTAGGAGGAGGGCATTACAATAGTCCAGTTTGGAGGTAAGGGTGGCTTGGATCACTGTGCGGAGATCTTGGGTGTACAGCAGGGGTCGGAGTTTCTTAAGAACGTTGAGTTTGAAGAAGCCTGCTTTGAGGATAGATTTGATTTGTGGTTTCATGCTAAGGTTGGGATCAAGGAGAACTCCGAGGTCCCTAACAGCTGGTTGACCTGAGAGGAGGTTAAGTTTAGGGTCATTAGGTATGAGGTCAGGCGGTTGCGAGGAGATGTGGAGGAGTTCCGTTTTGTTTGCGTTGAGGGCAAGCTGAAGGTTGGTGAGGAGGGAGTTGATGGCTGCAAGGCAATTTTCCCAGTGCTCCAGGGCGTCAGATATAGAGCTATGAATGGGAATGATGATCTGAACATCATCAGCATAGAGATAGAATTTGAGTTTAAGGTCAGTGAGGAGCTGGCAGAGGGGGGTGATATAAATATTGAAGAGGGTTGAGGAAAGAGATGAGCCTTGCGGGACTCCTTGTTGTAAAGGGTGTGAAGCAGAGAGGTTGTTTCCAATTTTGACAGAGAACTTTCTGTTTGAAAGATAGGATTTGAACCAGGCGAGAGCTATTCCTGAGATGCCGATGCTTTCTAGCCGTGTCAGGAGGCGGTGGTGGCTGATGGTATCAAAAGCCGCCGAAATGTCAAGGAGGGCAAGGAGGTAGCTGTGGCCTTGGCCCAGACCTCTGAGGAGGTAGTCGGCTAGGGAGAGGAGTAGGGATTCGGTATTAAAATGTTTTCTGAAGCCAAATTGGGAAACATGGAGGATAGCGTGATCTTCAAGGTAATCCATGAGTTGCGAATTAACAACTTTTTCCATTAGCTTGGAAATAAGAGGGAGGTTGGAGATGGGGCGGAAATTGGAGGGGTCTTTAGGGTCTAGGGAGGGTTTTTTAAGAAGGGGTTTGACGACAGCGTGCTTAAGTGAGTCTGGGACCATCCCATGGGTGAGGGAGCAGTTGATAATGTCTGCTATGGCTCTAGCTATGCTGTTTGGGATGGCTATTAGCGCTTTGGTGGGGATGGTGTCGCTAGGGTGAGAAGCTGGCTTAAGTTTACGAAGGAGGCTAATGATTTCCTTAGAGGAAGTGAAGTCAAGAATGGCCATTGTGGGTTGGGATGAGGCGGGGATAGGAGTAAGGGTGGTGGGGGCACAGAGATTGGAGAACGGAAATCTGGAGAGGAGGTTGGCGATTTTACTCTGGAAGTAGATGGCCAGTTCCTCACATTTGGCGGCTGCCTCAGAGTCTGGTATGGTAGGAGGGATGGGGGTGGTGAGGCTGGCGACATAGGAGAAAAGCACTTTGGGGTTGAATTTATAGTCATGGATTTTTTTTGAGTAGAAGTCACGTTTGTGTTTGAGTGTAGATAGTCTGTATTCGTGTAATGCTGTTTTGTAGCTAGAGGAGTGTTGCGGGGTAGGGTCCTTGCGCCATATTCTCTCTTTCTGTCTGAGATTATTTTTTAGGATTTTTAGCTCTTGGGTGTACCAGGGCTTGGAGGGTTTCGCAGAGGTGTTTATGACTCGTTTAGAGAGGGGGCATAGTTTATTGGCTATGTCTTCTGTAAGGCTATTCCAGGACGCTAAGGCTGTGTCGGGGTCAGAGCAGATTAGGTTTGGTAAGGACGAGGCTAATGCATCTGTAAGTTTGTCGCTGGGGCAAGTTTTTCTGGAAATTATGGTAGTGTGATGTGTATGGTTACTAGGAAGAGGTCTCATGGCAGAGAGTCGGCTTTCAATGAGGCAGTGGTCGGACCAGGGCACTGGGGTGCAGGTGGGTGTGGTGGTGGTTTGGAAGCTAGAGTTGATAAACATCAGGTCTAGCGTATGGCCAGCTTTGTGGGTTGGGGTTACTATGATTTGTCGGAAGCCTATGGCAAGGAGGGATTGAATGAAGGTGTCGCAGGATGCAGTGGGGGGGAGAGAGTCAACGTGGAGATTAAAATCTCCGAGGATGATGGAGGGGGTGTCAGTTTTTATCCATTCTACAAAAAATTCAATTAAGGGAGACGGGTCGGACTCAAGGATGGTGGGGGGGGCGTAGACAAGACAGATTTGCAGGGCATCTGCCCTAAATAGACCTATTTCAAGTTTGGGTGGAGTGGCTATGCTGATGGGTTTGAGGTTGAGGAATTTTTTAGCTGCTAAGAGGATTCCACCTCCTCTTTTTTTGGGTCGGTGGATGGGGAAGATGTCATAAAGGGTGGTTGGGAGTTGGTTTATATGGACGGTGTCTGAGTCTTTGAACCATGTTTCAGTGACTGCACAGATGTCTGGTGTGCAGTCCGTGAGCAGGTCATTGAGGATTGGCGTCTTTTTTGATAGGGATTGCGCGTTGATAAGAATGATAGAGAGGGTGGTGAGGCCGAGGAATTGTGTAAGCGGTGAGGTAAGGATGGGGATGAGGGATTTGCGGAGAGGGGGGGTGTGGCGGGGGAGGAGAGATGTGGTGGGACAGGAGCTCCTGACACTTTCTTTTTGCAAGACTCCCCCACTGAAGAGGTAAGTTGGAGCCAGGGAAGTGCCCGGGTCATTCCGAGGTAGAGAGAACGAGGGGTTGAAGGGGCCCAGGAAGCTGCAGTTAGGCTTGACTCAGCCCAGCCAGGTAGTCCTGGTCCCCAGCTTATTGGCAGGGGTATTGGGGGATCAGAGGAGCCAGTGGAGGTACTGGGAAGCAGCAGCAGGTGTCCGGGAAGGTCCTGTTGAGTGTTTTGTTTTTTAAGTTTATTTTGATTTGGCAAAGAAACCAAAATAAAACATTAAAACAAACCAAAATGAATACTGTATCCCCCTCCCCAAGAAATTAAAAAAACCCCCCCAAAATTTGATTGCACATTCCTATCCAAAACTTGAATTGCCTACTACAAATGTTGTCTGACTGACATCTTCTATAGTGGAAGGATGATATTCTCCTTCCTTGCTTGTACACCCCTGCATAGTGCACACCAGTATGTGCCCAGCATTGGTTGCCACTGGCTGGCTTGGCTTGCTATGTCCCAGGTCTTTCCCCTGGTTAGTGCTAGCAAGTGATTAACCCTGTCAAGGTACACTGCACCTGCACAGGTTTTTAAAAAAACAACTTTTTATTTATCATAGGAGATGTTTTGCAGGAAGATGGCATGCATGTGCATAAGGCTACACTTTTTAGTTGTTTGGGTCACTTCCAGCATCAAGCTTTGTATAATCAAATACTTGTCATGTTCCCATATCTTCTCCATTAAGGAATATTTTTTTTCTATAACGATCTCTCACCTCATCAGTAATGGATGTAATTTCATGGATCTAATGTTTCCATGCTCTAATTCCGGGTAGTGATTTCCAGAGTTGAGCAATTGAAAATCTCGCTGCCAATATTAATTGCTTTACTTTCTTTCTGGAAGGCCGAGGCACTGGCTCAGTCTCCCTCCAGCTCAAGAGGCAGCTTTTGGGCGCTAGGGTAATCTGATGCCTGTTAATTGTAGCAATTTGAATCAGATTCCAAAAGCTTTGTATATAATGTCATGGCCGCCACATAGGCAATTGAGATTGCTTTACCCACAACCCCTCCAACCCAGAGCTCAGCTTAGAGAAAAGGCTTGGGTATGCATTTTTTTCTAGGACACAGTCTACTTACAGTAATTCTACTCTTTTAAAGTGTATTGGGGATTTGTGTTCTTCCAAATGAATCTTCAGTTATCAAGGCTTTTGTTTAATTGTGGTTTTGCCCTATACTTGTTCATGGTAAGATTTGTCTTCTAATTGCCTACCATTTCACTAAAGTAGTGGTCTCCAAATTCAGCTCTTCAAGGCTGCAAATCAGTCTGGGTTTCTGGATTTCCACACTGATTATTCATGGCACATATTTGCATGCATTGGAGGCAAGACATGCAGATGCATCTCGTACATTCCTTGCGGAAATCCTGAAAACCAGACTAGTTTGTGGGCCTCGAGGACCAGATTTTGGAATCCCTGGTCTAAAGGGATGTCTTCCTGTAAAATCGGCGAGACCTGCTGTGCATTTACACTTTGACAGAACTTGGTGCCATCTGTAAAAATGGCAATGTTACTGTGTAATTCCTTTCTCTAGATCAATAATAAAAAGATTAAATATCTGTGGTCCCAGATTAAAAGATTAAATATCTAATGGATCCAATTAGAATGATTAATATACCCTTAATTGTGGTCCTCTGTAGCCATTTCTGTAGTCCCTAAGTTCCATGCAAATGTTACCTCCTTAAAACCCGTCTTTTGTAATTTGAACATCAGCAGTGTTGAAGCAATCTTTAATGAAATCCAGATAAAACTATGGAAAGCTTGCAACTACAAATCCCAGTAGCTTAGTGTAGCTGCAGGACTTGTTGCTCCTAATCCTATGCTGATTCTTCCTCTCGATTTCCTTCTTCTCCAAGTGCACAAGCTTTTACTGTTTTTAGGTGGTAGGCTCCAAACAGTAAAAAGGCGTACGTTTCTGCTAACGCACTTCACCAGGAAACATCTTTTGTTAGCGGTATAATACATGCGTACAGGTCAGCACTTTCAGGGTTCGAGGCAGAGAGGTGCCAGAGAGAAGATAGGCGCCTGTCTCAATCCCCTTCAGGAATTTCTGCATAGAGAAAGTGATGGCCCGTTATAGGGACAAATAAGATGGAGTTTTCCTCCTGTTGAATGAGCCATAACAAATGCCGCCCAGTGAAATCCTTGTGTAATAGAAGGAAATAACCATCCAGGAGATTTGCTGATGTGCTCTTGCACTTCTTGCTTAGATCCTGGTCTTCTTTTACCATTTGCTTTGTTGCTTGCTGCTTCTGAAGAGAGAAACCAGAATACTCATGTTCCAGCTTTCTCACTCTGGCCGCGTTTGAAATTTTTTATGGCATGAAGTTTCTTCCTTCTGTGTATGGGGTTTTTTTTGTTCTTTTTTTCTAATTTTCTTTCTTCCTGAATTTCCCCTCATTTGTTGCCCCTACATCTGTAGATGAATCTCAGGGTGGTGTGTTTTTTTTTTTTAATTTAACCATTACAGAGGTAGTATTGTATGAGCCCTGGTTCTGTGCTCTGGAGCCCTTCTGTAGATAGGAGGTGAACAATGACAGGAAATGTGGTTTTATAAACACATGTAAAATTATGGCCGTATATTTGCCAAGCTTTCACCAGGTCCAAGCCAATGGTCATAAAAAAAACATATTTCTGTAGAAGTATAACAACTATTGTCTTCATAGTGTTTGCACTCACTTCTGTGTTTGTTGACCGGCTGTAGGTTTTTTTGTTTTTTTTTAAACTTAAAATTAATTCTCTTCCCATGTATCATATCTCTTTCTCAGACTGGCATCTTTCATTATAGGCCCCCTTTCTGCCTGGAAGGGTTTGTGAAGAACTACATTTGGTAAAGTGTAAAGCTATTCCCAGGATCAAAATACCTGTGTTACAAACTAGTGTTGAAAGCCCAGATTACTGAATTACATAAATAATTGGAGGCTAACAAGGGTATTGCTTCTATGAAAACAATTTAAGCAAATGTGTAGTGTTCAGACCCATCAGTTGTGTTTTAGTTTATGGCAGATTGTTAGCCTATGGCTCATTACTCCTTCTGACAGTGCACTGTTCAAAATGTTGCCTCTGTTGTATTGCAGTGAGCTGTGACGGTATCAGTGGGACTCACACTTTGCAATTTTACTGATCAGATGGTGAATGCCCTCCCTTTGGGGTCCATACCAGGAATGACTTTTCATCATGTTTCTTCCACTTCATTCTTCCTGTTCCCTTGTGCTTCTGTGTCATTTGGTTTGAGTTGAGTGAAATTGATGATCCAGGCAGTGGTGCAGGATTTATGGACCTTTTCACTCAGAGACTCCCAAAAAAGGCCCCCCCCCCCCCAAACCACAAAGCTGGTATGAATAAGCAGTCAGAGAGAAATGTGATCCTGTAAAAATAAATACATTTATGTGAAAAATTAAATTGCCTGGAGACAGAAAATTTTCATAGTATTCATAGAAGTTCTAAAAAAAAAAAAAAAAAAAAAAAAAAAGGAAAATGCACAAATGTATACTGCACACACACAGGAGTTGAAACTTGAAGTTTGAAATGTGCTGGTAGTAGTAGCACCAGCCATCAAGATTTCAGTCCTAGCTAATGTCTATTTCTGCTGCTTTAAAAAGCACAATATAAAATAGCTACTAGAAAAAAGGATACTTTTCTTCTCCCCTTCCCCTAGACTCCCAGGGGTCTGCAACCTTTCAAAATAGAAGAGCCATTTCATGGTTTATTTGTCCAAAATGTATTTTGAGAGCCACAACTCCTGTAGTAAATCGGGAAACTTATGTAAATTGTCTTCTCCTCCATAGTTCTCCCTAGTGATCTTTGTCCCTCAGTCCTATTCATCCCCAGCACGCACTCTCGGTCCCCTCATCCCCAGCAACGTTTCTCATCTCCCCAGTTTCTAGCAGACCTCCTCTCGCTCAGTTCCCCGCTCCCCCCTTCCACTGCAGCGCACACACTCAATCTGCCCCTCATATATCCAGCTGTCTTTCTTGCTCTTAATTGTCATCCCCAGTAATCATTATCTTTCTATCCCTCAGCAGTAACTTTCTCTCTCTCTCAACCATCCCCAGCAGTCGCGCACAATTTCCCCCCTAATTCCCAGCAGTCACTCTTCATTCCCCACCCATGCACTTCTCAGTCTCCTGCATCCCCAGCTGTTATGCGCGCGCTCTCATTGCCTCTTCATCCTCCAGCAGTCTCTCTCTCTCTCGCTCCGGTGTCACTCTGTCCCCAGCTGTCAGTTTCACCGCCACTCCCATTCCCCAGCCATTTTTCTCTTTTTGGCTCATGCTATTGTGCACCCAGCACCCCCATCATGGAGCCGCATTCAGGTCTTCGAAAGAGCCTGATGTGGCGCAGGAGCTACAAGTTGCAGACCCCAGCCCTAGTCAGCACATTCCCCTGCAGACCTCCTTTCCCTGTTGATACTGAAATTTCCTAATGCAAGTCCTTAAAAAGCTCAGAGCCATTATGCCCAGGCTTTCTGATGATCCGAGCACGAAGTGAGCAAATGCAAGGTTTACTTGTGCTAGTCTTATTTGTATTTTAGGTATTTATTTATTTAAAAAGGTTTGTTTGACTGCACTCTCCGAAGTTCAGGGTGGTTTGCAGCAATGCAAACATAATAATGTCAAATATAGAACATCATCTAAAACAATTTAAAATTTTAGGTAATTGAATTATGAATGCATATGAAAGATGGAGGGTACCCAGAGTTAGAAGACTGGCAACTGGTGCTACTGCTCACAAATTGCAAACTTTGTGTTGAAGGGCCTCATCGTTTCTGATGTCATGAGAAGCTTGGAATGGCATCTGAGTTATTTTTTTATCTTCAGTTTTTTAGTGCAGCATGGTTCTAGCACTGTATCCAGTATATATAACAATCTGGCCCATGTAGCTTTGTTTAAAAAAGGATTGGATAAGTTCTTGGAGGAGAAGTCCATTACCTGCTATTAATTAAGTTGACTTAGATAATAACCACCGCTATTACTAGCAACAGTAACATGGAATAGACTTAGTTTTTGGGTACTTGCCAGGTTCTTATGGCCTGGATTGGCCACTGTTGGAAGCAGGATGCTGGGCTTGATGGACCCTTGGTCTGACCCAGTATGGCATGTTCTTATGATTTTTTATTCACTCTTTGTGCTCTTTGATCGATATTTCTATCTTTTATGAACTTACCTGAGGGCTTTTTAAACATTTTTTTTGCCAGTTGTAATTTAGTTTTTTACTTTAGTTGTGTTGTACCTGGTTCTAGCTGCACACTGGGGTGCACAGAAGAAACATGAAATGTTACCCCGTGAGCCGTCGAATCGCACAGGCATTTTGTTCTCTGTAGACTTAATCTGTACAGAGGGGACAAAAAAAAATAGACCTAACTGCTTGAAGAAATCAGCAAGTGGTGATTGAGTGATATCCGTTGATATTACAGATTGAAATATCTCGTTCTTGGGATCTTGCACTGCTTTCAAATGAGTTATGGTTTTCAGACTGTATTTGTAAATCCTTTTCCTCTTACCTTATCCCTGCTTTCTGGAGGTGGGTTTTCTCCTTCCCATTTTCGTGATGGATGAAGTTTATAAATCCTGGAAATTCTCATGTGGCTTTTGCGCCTCAGTGCTTCCACTTTGTAATATCAAATCCCACTGCTGCTCCTTGTGACATTGGGCAAATCACTTCACCCTCCATTGCCTCAAGTACAAACTTAGATTCTTAAACCCTCTGGTAATAGGCAAAATACCTACAGTCCCTGAATGTAATCCACTTGGAAGTGCCGAAAGGTGGAATATAAATCCCAAAAATAAATACTGTGATGGCACAGATAAGTCAAGGGGGGGGGGGGGAGTCTCTTAAATTCTCAAGGCAAAATTGATCACAAGGATGAGGAAGCCTAAGCTGCAGCCAAAGAAAGGCAACATTGCCTGGCAGCAAGCTTTTGCGCCATTTGGTTTCTTGAGGTGTGCCCTTGAAGGCACAAGAGCGTGAAAACTGGGCATCAAAATGGCAGATGAAATTTAATGTGGACAAGTGCAAGGTGATGCATATAGGGAAAAAATAACCCTTGCTGTAGTTACACAATGTTAGGTTCCATATTAGGAGCTACCACCCAGGAAAGAGATCTAGGCGTCATAGTGGATAATACTTTGAAATTATCGGTTCAGTGTGCTATGGCGGTCAAAAAAGCAAACAGAATGTTGGGAATTATTAGGAAGGGAATGGTGAATAAAATGGAAAATATCATAATGCCTCTGTATCGCTCCATGGTGAGACCGCACCTTGAATATTGTGTACAATTCTGGTCGCAGCATCTCAAAAAAGATATAATTGCGATGGAGAAGGTACAGAGAAGGGCGACCAAAATGATAAAGGGAATGGAACAGTTCCTCTATGAGGAAAGACTAAAGAGGTTAGGACTTTTCAGCTTGGAGAAGAGACAGCTAAGGGGGGATATGATAGAGGTGTTTAAAATCATGAGAGGTCTAGAACGGGTAGATGTGAATCGGTTTTTTACTCTTTCGGATAATAGACTAGGGGGCACTCCAAGAAGTTAGCATGTAGCACATTTAAAACTAATCTGAGAGAGTTCTTTTTCACTCAACGCACAATTAAACTCTGGAATTTGTTGCCAGAAGATGTGGTTAGTGCAGTTAGTATAGCTGTGTTTAAAAAAGGATTGGATAAGTTCTTGGAGAAGAAGTCCATTACCTGCTATTAATTAAGTTGACTTAGATAATAACCACCACTATTACTAGCAACGGTAACATGGAATAGACTTAAGTTTTGGGTACTTGCCAGGTTCTTATGGCCTGGATTGGCCACTGTTGGAAACAGGATGCTGGGCTTGATGGACCCTTGGTCTGACCCAGTATGTCATGTTCTTATGTTCTTAAGCGCTGCTGTTGGCAAGTGGTCAAATTCGGCAGTGTTCAGACACCAGCCGTCTTTCGCTGCCCTGCCCCACCCATCCTCCAGTAGCGTTGCAGGCAGCTGATGCTGACCCATGTTCAAGATGGCTCCCTAGGACCCTGAGATGGTGATGTACAAGACTGTAGCCAGGGAGGGAAAGATCACCTTCCGTTGTCGTGGCCAGGAGGGAGGATTCCCTCTGTGTCTAACTGGCTGGTCCTCCAGTGACAAGTGGCACAGGAGTGGCTGCATGTGAGCTTACTTTCACCATAGTGTGGTGATGCTCTGGGCAGTCACCCATCTTGCTCACCCCTTTTGAAGGTCCCGATGATGTGGGAACTCCAGGCTTCCCTGGGAAGAGGAAGGAGGGCTGGGGAAAGGGGGAACAAGTGGCCTGCACAGCTGTGATACATTGCTGAGGAAGGAAATATGTTTTAGTTTCAAAACAACTGCAGCAATGGAGTCCTTCAGGAGCTAAGAGGTTTTCATTTTTGGTGGCCCCTAATAGCAGTTCTCATCTGTTGCATACCTGAATTTAGAGTATAACTGCTGATACAGTTGTGGAGGAGTGAAACAAAATTTTGTTTTCAGATTACAAATTAAAAAAAAAAAAAAAAAGCTGTGATCTTATTTTTTTTTTCTTTGCTTGGGTTTGGTTTAATATTTTATGTCCTTGGCCCCTCTTTTTTTTTTTTTTTTCTTCCCCATTGAATAATATATACCACATGTTCCTCCTCAAGTGTAATATTAATTATTCTGTGCTGAAAATGTGAAGATGGATTCACCATTGATGAGACAGGCCAGTAGCCATTCCCACAGACACAAGATCGAACACTACAGGTCAGACCAAGCTGACCCCCTCCATGGGAGAGCACTTTTCAGACCCTCAGACCTTTGTGTCAATGACCTTAGGATCGGGATAATCCAAAGGAAAATCTTAAACTAGGAACGCAAGACTTTTGAAGTTAAAATAATCAGACTCTTTGGAACTGACAAAAACTGAAGTTTTCTGTCATATGAGCCATAAAATTATACTGCTAGTCACCTTTAGATCAAACACCTTCCCATCCCCTTTGCCTTATCACTAGAATGCTTTTTATGGTTCATTTATTGCAGCCATGCTACTTTATATTTCCTGGTCATCTTATCTCTTACTCATAAACGTAGTAAGCTAGTCCAACAAAAAGGTATCATCTGATATATTTGTTAACTTTTGTTTTGTATTTCTCTGGTTAGCACTGTAGTCCTCCTAGGCCTTCGACTCATCTTTCTTCTTCCCTACACATATCCAAAACACTGCTAAAAACATGTTTTCACCAAAATCTGACCCTTTTTTTCTAAGCACACTACCAAATCCTTAACCACTTTATCATCTCTTGCTTAGACTACTGGACATCTATAAGGAACAGATTGTAAGTTCTCTTCCACTACAATCTATTCAGTATTCAGCAGCAGGACTTGAATTGTGCCAGTGCCACTACACCCGTATAAACCTCTTTTCCAAGTCCTTACATTGGCTCCCCATCTATTTCAGCCTGATGTTCAATCTGTTTTGCAGCCACTCCCTACATCTCGAGACACTTCTCTCATTACACCCCTCCTTGTGAACTCTGCTCATTAGTAATGTATCTATGCCACTGGTTTCCAAACCGATCTTGAAGGACCTCCAGCCAATCAGGTTTTTTTGATATCTGCAATTAAATTTGCATGCAATGGGGAGGCAGTGCATGCACATCTACCTTATGTATATTCATTGCAGATATCCAGAAAACCTGATAACCAGGGGTCCCCCCCCCCCCCCCCCAGGACAGGATTGGGAACCACTGATCTATGCTGCCTTCATGCCAGCTCCTGACTCGGTGCTTTCCACCTTGCTGCAGCATACACTTGGCATAGACGTCCTGAGTTGATGGAATCATGCTCCCTCTCTAACCTTTATTCAAATCCAGTTTGAAACGCATCTTTTTCAGGCTGCTTTTAAATCTTAACCCATGTTCTCCTGATGGCTCTTATTAATCATTTTCTTAATAAATTAAATTCCCAAAATCTTTTTGGTTATATATATTTATCTTGACCAAACTGCAGAGCAGGGACTCTCGCTTGCATATTTGTACAGCTCTAAGCACCAGTAGAACTATAGAAATTATTATTAGTAGTAATGTGGATTACTGCTTTTTCTTGTTGCCAGTAAATGTTATCTTACAGACCTGATCACCCAAAAAATACCTGGTCCAAATTCAAACACTGGTCAGATTGTTGGTATTCTTGCTTGCACTCTTGATCGTAGCTTCCTTGGCTGTGTGTGATTTTGCCAGGCCTGACTGAAGAATTAACGTGTTACATGCTGAAACATTTTTTGTGTTTTGGTTTTCCATTTGTTTGCCCTTGGCTCTTTAGTATATACAACATGCCCTGAATATTTTTTTGCTTGGAAGTTTTCCCCCTGCTTGTTTGGGCTTCCAGCACCATTGAAACTGGTCTCTATTGCGCTACAGTTAGGGCAGGTGCATTAGTATTTGGGACCCTAGGCGAGCCTTTAATCATGCACCCCCTTTCCAGCTTACCTATTGGTGGCAGCTCCAGCACAACACTCCCTCCTAGCAGTGGCTTCAGCACAGTGCTCCTTTTTTTTTTTTAAAGCAGTATTGAATCTGGCACAGCGCTCTCTTATGCCTTCCGCTGCATGATTTTGCCACCCTGGAAATGTTGGCGCTCTAGGCGACCACCTTATTTGCCTAATGGAAGCACCAGCCCTGGCTCTACAGTGTCATGAGCCCTTGTTCACAAATGGCCAGAGGTTTTCCCTTATTATGAATGTTTTTGTCTGTTACCCACACCAAACAACTGTATTGAAGAAAGTGAGCTATAAGCTGCTATAAATAAATGCTAGATAAATTATATCCCCTCCTAACTTAAGTCATTGCAGCAGAAGTCTGCAGCCAGGAGCCAAACCCTGCACCTTCCTGCAGAAGCTGACGATGAGTCTCTGACCTCCTGTATTGCCTTTGCGTGATGGCTGAGACTCCTTTCCTTTAGGGACTGTGGATGCTGCCTTTGCAGTACACCCGACCAGCCCAGGAAGCCGAGTGGCAGCCCGAGAATTAAAGCCAGATCCTCCACCTGGTAGCTTGCAGTACTACCACTAAGTCAGTGGGCCGGGCTCTGGCCTGGAAGATTAGGAATTGCATACATTTCGGATGAATCTCATTGCCTGCTGTTCAACATACCAAGAAGCGGAAGTTGTTGCAGCAAGAGAAATCAAAGGCTTTGAAACTTTTTTTTCATGTGACTGAGGGTTTCTATGAAACTGTTTGTTTTGCCTCCAGCCCCCCAGCCATTCTCCGCTTGATCATGCCGTGCCGTCCTGTTTCTGAGATTCAGTACCCTCTGTAATTAAGACAAAACGTTTGCAGACAAAACATCCATAGGATGTGTGCAGCGATACCCCTTTGTCCGTTTCACACACTTCCTCTCCGATGAAAATCTGAGACAGATCTGAGGTTTATCAGGATTTAGCGTACTTAAGTTGTGCATTTAAGAGGATGCTTCAGACTGGGAGCCGAGAGTTTGACAGTGATCCAGGGATGACTTTTTTTTTTTTTTTTATGCTGGATCATGTTGTACTTCCATCTTTGCAGCGTTTGTTTTCTGTACAGCGGAAAGATAACGAACGTTCCTGTTGTGAGCAAAATATTGCTGGCTCATTCCACAAGAACTGGTTCTCAAAAAAATAATCCTAGCTCTTCAGTCACTCAACTAGCAGCTGTAGCAGACTGAAAAGTTCATTAATCTTCTATTCCATTTTCCACCACGAAAGTTGATATTTTGTCTTGCATCGTCCCCGCACTTGCAGCACTGTCACCAGTTTAGATGTGCATTGGTCTATAAGGGAAAAGCCAAAATCTGAAGGCTAGGGCTTTAGTTTAGTCTCTAAAGGCCATCGGTACCTCAGACCCTCAGTCCTGACATTGCATCTAAAGATTTATGTCGGCATGACACAAACAGTTTGAATGAAGGGCGACCAGGAAGGTGGAGGATCTTCATCGGATGACGTATGAGGAGAGATTGAAGAATCTAAATATGTACACCCTGGAGGAAAGGAGGAGCAGAGGTGATATGATACAGACTTTCAGATACTTGAAAGGTGTTAATGATCAAAAGACAACGACAAACCTTTTCCGAAGGAAAAAAATCAGCAGAACCAGGGGTCACGATTTGAAGCTCCAGGGAGGAAGATTCAGAACCAATGTCAGGAAGTATTTCTTCACGGAGAGGGTGGTGGATGCCTGGAATGCCCTTCCGGAGGATGTGGTGAAGACCAGAACTGTGAAGGACTTCAAAGGGGCGTGGGATAAACACTGTGGATCCATAAAGTCAAGAGGCTGCCAATGAAGAGTGGGTGACTCGCCAGAATGATGGCTACTGCCTGGAGTCAATACCCTTATTAAATAAACATACACAGGCTTACGGTGACTCCAACATCGCTCTAAGCTTCAACAGCAAGAGGAAATGTGGAAAAAAGGATTCACACTCACAAAGAGGGGAGTAGCTGGCTTGTTACGGCGGTTACTACCCCAAATCAAATAAGCCTGATACTTCACTTTCGATGCATATACAGCAAAGTTCTCTGATTCAACGGCAGGGGAGAAGAAAAACTGATACTTCACACATCCAGCAGAGCTCTCTGCTTCAACGGCAGGGGAGAAGAAAAGAGGGTTCGCACTCACAAAGCGGGGAGTAGCTGGCTTGTTATGGCGGTTACTACCCCAAACCAAATGTGCCTGATACTTCACTTTCGATGCACATCCAGCATGGCTCTCTGCTTCAACGGCATGGGAGAAGACTTATACGTCACACATATCCAGCATAGCTCCCTGCTTCAACGGCAGGGGAGAAGAAAAACAACCAATAAGGGCTAATAACATAGTCTGGGTAAAACAAATAAGCATGGGTGCAGCTTGCTTATTGCGGCGGCTACTACCCCTAACTAATCAAGCTAGATATTTCACTTGGATGCAGCTCCATCACTGCTCTCTACATTAAAGGTGGGGGTGGAAGGGAAATAGAACCAAGAGCTAAGAGAAACAGATAAGTATGAGAGAAAATATGTGTGAAGCTTGCTGGGCAGACTAGATGGGCCATTTGGTCTTCTTCTGCCGTCATTTCTATGTTTCTATGTTTCTATGAATGGTTTTAGATCTTTCCTTAAAATATCCCTAATCCATTAATTCATCCAGAAGGGTTGTGACCCTCCCAGATTATATACCCTCAAGAGAAGGGATTTTTGGATGAACATTAATGTTCCTAGATGAAAAGTAGCATCAGACTTATTCCACAAGATACCCATATTTTAGTTCATCTGGTTTCTAAAACCTTTAAAGCTGTCATGAATGAACCCAATTGTCTTGTCTTTTCCGGGTGGTGATGATCTTTCTCATCCCTCTGCTTGAGCTTGTGGCACCATTTTTCTTTAATTGTTGGACGACATCAGACATGGAGAACCCAGAGACTGGGAAAAGTTTAAAAGCTGTTTAAGGACTAATCAAATGCTTAACACGTTCCTCTTCTGCAGTAACCTACTTGCTTTTTTACTACCCACTGGAAGCTAATCATTTTTAAATTTATAATGGATAATAATTTTTAAGGTTCTGACCTATATTTGAATTTGCTGCTGCTTAGTTAGTAATGCCATATATAAGTTGTCTAAAGATGTTATAATATATAAACTTTCCAGAATTAAGACCTTTGAAGAAGCTTTCTATGAGCTTCAGCTCATACAAAATATGGCTGCACAGTCCCTGCTCAATGCCAGCAAATTAGATCAGATCGCTCCTCTTCTAAAATCCCTTCACTCATACTTCTTTTGGCCTTTAAGGCAATCAAGGGCCTGACCCCCTTCCCATCTATGCTGCCGACTCTCTCTTTATGCTCTCCAGTTCTCCCTCTTCACACTTTGCCCAACACCCGCTTGGTGGTACCCGTCCCTAGGGAAATACGGCTGGCTAGCACTAGGAAGAAATCACTTTCTAGCTCTGTCCTTACCACTGGATATTAGGCTAACACCTGATTTCCAGATTTTTAGGAAAAAAAATGAAACCCCGGTTGTTTGAGGCTTTTGGCCCATGAACATTTTTCATCAGCTTTCCACTCTAGATTGCGCTACTTGTATTGCCTTTTACAAATAGTTGTTGATTGCTTTCTGTTCCCCTTTTTACTATGGTTTTTTTGTGATTGGTTTATATTCTAGGTAAACTGTTAATCTCTGCCTCCTTGGCTTTGTTATATTATAACTCACTTTCAGCTCATATGTTGGAAGAGCGCGTAATAAACGATGATGATGAAGGGATGTGTGATGTCTCTAAATCTCATGTACTACAACATCTTTTGTTGGTCCTTTCAAAGTATTGCAGCTTACAAGTATGACTGCAGTTTTCTTTGGTACCAGAATGATTACTAGAATGCCCAAATATAATTCATTTGTGAAGTACTAAAATCATCAGAAGCATACCTGGGGACTAACTATTTTTTTGTTATGATGCAGAGAATTATCTGAGTCTTGCAGCTAACATGTGTTTCACAATTGTGGTCAGGAGTATAGTTGTGTGCTTATATATATTGTGGTAAACCATTTTGGTCTAGGTGCGAATTATGCATTTCTGAAAGATAATAGCTGATAAATTGTGTGTGATCGGAGGACTTCCTCTCTCCCACCAAATGACCCAGGAGGTTTAGGAGTAGATATTCAGCACTGGCCATTTAGGTAACTTAGCTGGATAAGACTAAACCGGCTAAGTTATGATGTATATTCAGCAGCACAGCTATGCCGCTGAATATACTCATATATGTGCACACTTAGCTGGATAAGTCTACCCGGCTAAGTTTAGATCTGCTTTATGGGGTATCTAAACTTAGATGCAAACTTATACGGCTAACTTCGAATATCGGTAGTTAGTTATAGGGCTAACTTGCTCTGCCCCCTGATCCGCCCAGTACATGCCTGCTTTTTATGCATATGTAGAAACATTGAAATGAATGCAGAAAAGGATCAAATGATCCATCCAGTCTGCCCAGCAAGCTTATGCCAGTATCTGCTGCACTGTGTAGGTTACCTCCATGCTTATCAGTTTCCCAGACTGTAAAAGTCAGGGCCCTTGTTAGATGCTATTTGAATCCAATTTCCCTTTACCCTTGCTGTGGAAGCAGAGAGTAATGTTGGCATTGCATCAAAAGTATCAGGCTTAGTGATTAAGGGTAGTAACAGCTGCATCAGCAAGTTACCCCCATGTTTATTTGTTCTCCAAACCATAGAAGTAGAGTCCCTCGTTGGTTGCTGGCTGAATCCATTTCTCCATTTCCCCACTGCTGTTGAAGCAGAGAGCAATGATAGAGTTGCATTAACACTATCAAGGCTTATTTGTTAAAGGTAGTAACCACCACATCAGCAAATTACCCCTATACACTCTTTTCTTCATTTCTGTCCTCTAGCCTTTAGGGATCCACAGTGTTTATCCTATGCCCCTTTTAATTCTTTCACTGTTTTCGTCTTCACCTCCTCCTCCGGAAGGGCATTCCAGGCATTCATCACCCTCTCCGTGAAGAAATATTTCCTGACATTGGTTCAGAGTCATTCTCCCTGTAGTTTTGATTTCATGACTCCTAGTTCTTTCCAACGGAAAAGGTTTGACGATTGAACATCATTAAAACTTTTCAGTTTCCAAAAGACTCTCTTATGTCCCCTAAAGAGATGTGGAAGGAATATGTGTTGAATATTAAAAATCTCTGAGCAAACCTTACCTTTGGTTTCAAGGGTTTATTATTTTCCACCATATAAAAAAGATTTACTGGATGGAAAAGACACGCAGGTTTTGTCACTAATTAAACCATCTACTTTGAATCTTACAGCAGTCCTAGAGACTTCTCAGAGTGAATTAATTAGTCCTGCAACTCTTATTTTCACTTTTCTCCTGGAATTAGACCGAGATTGGGTTTTGAAGCTGTTTTTTACCATAGATCAGAGACTTTCCTAAAATTAAAAGTATGGGTCTACACCGATCTCGCTAGACAAATTCAGAAGAGAAAAAAACAATTTCTCTTATTGAGGTCTAGGGTAGCTGATTTAGGTGCATTCTTTATTCTTACATTTCCCTGTAAATGTCTCATAAAATATCAAAATGCATATGTTTTCTTTCAATCTTCTCAACTTTATTTTTGAGTAAAAGATCTTCTTCTGTGATGGGCTCCTCTCCAATATCTATTAGCTGTCCTCTCAGTGTCCAAGTATGAAACATTCAACTATGCTTAATGAATCCTCCTCTAAGCTAGCTTATCCTTATTTAGAACAATGTATATATTTGTTCTTTTTTCCTGAGGTTGAGTTAGGATCTCTCTGCATTGATGTCAAGGATTGAGACTTGTCTGTTCTTATTTTTGCCTTGAGTCATGGGGGATTAAGCCCCATTTAAGACTATTTTTGAAGTATTGGTTTAGGTTGTATTTCATTATTATAATTTGTTTAAATTGTCTGTTTGCTGATCAAGTGTATTCTTGATATATAGGTATTGAGAGAGATGTAAAATTCAAAAAATAAAATAAAAAATTCAGGCATCTGAAGGTCTGTATCATATCTCCCCTGCACCTCTTCTTTCCTATGGTATACATATCCAGATCTTTCAGCCTCTCCTCATAAGTCTTCCGATGCTGACCCCACTCCACTTTGGTCGCTCTTCTTTGGACCGTCTCTATCCTGTCTTTATCCTTTTTGAAATGCGGGCACCAGTACTGATTGCAGCACTCCAAGTGAGGCCTCACCAAGGACCTGTAAAAGGGCATTATCACCTTTTTTTTTTTTTTTCTTCTTACTGGTTATTCCTCTCTATGCAGCCTAGCATTCTTCTGGCTTTAGCCGTCTTCAGATCACCAGACCAGTGGTTCTCAACCTTTTTTCTGTTGGGACACACCTGGAAAATAATGCTTACAGGCGTGACCCACTGAAAACATGACCATCACGGGGCTAAATGTAAACATATACTCTGCATCCACAGGAGCCTGCTTAGTATTTGTGACCCTCCACATCCTCTTCCCTGTGCTCCCTCTCTCTCTCGTTTGACTCTCCTTACCTCCTTCATCCCATCTCCCTGGCCTACCCAGCTACCCCGACCCCCTTTTTTCCACCTCTTCCTAATCAGCAGCCCCCATACTCCCTTCTCCATTCCACCTTCATCTTCACAGCATCACCAGCCTCCTTTCCTCCACCCTCCATAGGGAGAAGAGATCATCAGCAACATCACTCCCAGACTCAGGAGAGGAAGATTAAAAATTTGTCCCATCAGTCATAGAACAGCCGGAGCTGGCAATGTCTTGCTCTGATCTGGGTGAAGGAGGAAACAGCCACCCACTGGGCTAGAAAGAAAAGAAGGAAGTGAGAGTAGCCTCTCATCAAGCCCAATGTTAAAAGTTAACCAATTCCCATCAGGGCTGATTAAGGAGGCAGCCATCTGCTGGCCCTGCGACACACCTCCCAGGACCTTGCAACACATCAGTGTGTCCTGACACACCTGTTGAGAAACCACTGCACCAGACAATATCTCACAAGGTCCATCTCCCTGTCCATGCACATTAGCCTTTTACTGCCCATCACATACAGCTCTTTTGGATTACCGCACCCCAGATGCATGACTGCAGTTCTTGGCATTGAATCCCAGCTGCCAAATAGTCAACCTGTCTTCAAGCTTTCTTAAATCACTTTTCATTTTATCTACTCCTTCAGGTGAGTCCACTCTGTTGCAGATCTTAGTATCATCTGCAAATAGACAAACTTTGCTTTCTATTCCTTCTGTAATGTTGCTCACAAAGATATTGAACAAAACAGATTCCTGTGGCACTCCACTTTAACACTATTCTTTCTTCAGAGTAGGTTCTATTTACCATTACAGGCAACCAGTTTGCAATCCAGCTACTACCTTGGCACCCACTCCCAAGCTTCTTATTTTATACTTGAGTCTCCTATGTGGGACTATCAAAAGCTTTACTAAAATCCAAGTAAATCACATCGAGCGCTCTTCCTGTCAGACAAATCAATCGGATTTGTCTGACAGGACCTTCCCCTGGTGAATCCATGCTGCCTCGGGTTGATCAACCCACTGGATTGTAGATAGTTCGCTATCCTTACTTTTAACAGAGTCTCCATTAATTTTCCCACCACCGAGGTGAGGTTAACTGGCCTGTAGTTTCCAGCCTCCTTTCTGCTTCCACTCTTGTGAAGTAGGACCATTACTGCTCTCCTCAAATAGTAATGGAACCCACAAGGTGAAGGTGGTATAGGTGGTGGAAGCCCTGCATATAGAAGGGATTTTCGTTCATCCTTGTTTGGTCCTAGGTTCCATAGCAGCAGCACTAGACTTGGTTACTTGGACAGGTGTATGTATGAAACCCTTACAAAAGGCTTGTTGTCAAATTGGTCTCTGCAATCTCAGATATACTCAGAGGTTGGATTTTGCGGAAGTAGGCAGAGTGTGTCTTTGGCTAATTTCAGAGAATCTAGAAGTTGGTGTGGAGTTCGGTCTCCCTCGTAAATCAGTGTCTCTCCAATGCCAGTCTCCATGGTTGGGAAGCACATTACAGAAGAAAAGTGGTCTGATTTTAGAACAGTTTCTTTACTGAAAATAACCAGTATAATTGACCATCTAATATCAACTTCATCCCAATTGGATCTTTGCCCTTTTTATATAATTAGAGATTTAAAACAGAATTCCTATAAATTAATAAAAGCAATAGTCAATAATTAATGGAGGGAAATTTACCATCTTGATTAAAAGCAGCAATTATAAGACCCATTATAAAGGATAAAAAATTGTCCGATAAGGACTTGTCAAATTTTAGACCTATCTCTAATTTCCCCACGATGACAAAAATCAGAGCGAAATGTGTTTTTGTTCAATTAGAGGATTTTTTTGCAGGAGGTTCCTATGCTGGAAGAAGTACGATTTGGGTTTCAGAAAAAACATAATACTGAGTTATTGTTCTCTTTGACAAGTTACATCAAAGTCTGGATCAGAATCATTCAGGTGTTTTTATTGCACCTTGATTTTGCTTCGGCATTTGATACTATATCACATAAAATATTAATTTTGTGGTTATGTGAATTTGTTTTAAATGGAGTCTTTTTTTTATTCTTTATTTCTAACTTTTCCAATACATATAAGTATTTAAACACAGGAAACATGTATAAACCACATGAAACCTCATAATTCGACAACAAAAGTAAGAAATACAATTATCCAATGGGTTATACCAAATCTTAATACAGCACACCAAAGGGGGGGCAATATGAGGAGTACTAGGAAATATTTTGAAAGAAAAAGCATTATCCTGACATACAGATCTACATATTAATTTGGATCCCATATGGTTCAACAATTAATTGGCATATGAATCTAAATAGGCTCTCGGTTGTTCTGGTGAAAAAACATATAAGTTATTATTTTTCTTGAAAATACATTTACACGGGTACCTCAAAAGGAAATAGTCTCCTGTCTCATATTTAGGAACCCTTTTCATCTCTCCTGGGTAACTTTAGAGATATCGGGAAACATACGTATTTTAAAGCCATGAAAAAGAGAATTCAAATGTCGAAAATACTGAGACATTAGCTTACTAATGTCCTGCTCAGCTATAAGAGAAACTAACAAAGTGGATTGATTATCTCTATGCCCAAGGATTCCAAAAAGGTAGTTAAATTCTGGAAATCTAAGGGAGGAACTCCATTATCAGTTGTTAAATGATTCTCTGCAGTAACAGAAGGCAAGAAATAAACTTTATTAATCAGTGGAAACTCTGATTCTGGCAAAAGAAGAACCTCAGAGTGGTACCTCTTAAAAGTGATTATTGGAAGTTCTCCCATAACCTGAGGAAAATTGATCAGTCTTAAATTCAAATGATGGTTCCAGTTTTCCAACATCTCCAGCCTCCATGATAAGGCTGCTGTATTCTTAATCGTTGCCACATTAAAGCTTTTAATATGTTGGATTTCAGATTCCACTTTAGCAACAGAAGCCTTAACAATTGAAAGTGAATTCTCCTGAACTTGAATTTTGGAACTCTAAGAAGCCATTAGTGAGTCCATCTTATTATTACAAGTTCTCACTGCTACAGATAACCCAGCAGTTAATTCCGATAGGGCCTCCAATGTTACAACCGCAGGCTTAACAGGGGGCACAGGTAGCTCATCCGATGTTTGAGGGGTGCTTTCAGAAGGCAATGGAGTAACCAAACCATTAGGAGTTAGTCCTCCCTCATTCATTCTTTTCTGCTTCATGACTGTGCCGACACCAGCAGTACTTCCTGCTGTAGTCCCATGTCGCTGACCTCATCTCTCAGCTGAATCGGTGCTCTGGCTGCCGGTGGTCGTATGTCGGGGGCGGGCTGAGGGAAACCTCCACCCCAGGCAAAGCCGACTCTTCTCCAGACTAAATTGCAGCGGGGGATACCACCCCAGAATTCTCAGCTCCGAGAGTCAGAAAGTTGGTAATTAGAGCCTGCTCGGTAAATTGTGTGGGGATAGAAGGAAAAACCCTCACTTTGGAAGCATCAGTTAACACGAAAAGCTTTTTTTTTTTGAGGAAATTAGTCATGAAACAGAGCATATTCAGGGCGCCATCTTCAAATGGAATCATTTTGAGATGGTTCATTTCATGTCTACAAGGTAGAACACAGCAAGTACAGATTGGAGCCTCTTTTTCAACATGGAGAAAGATGTTGGTAGGGGTTCCTCGAGGTTTCTGTCTTTCTACAGCCCTCTTTAATGTATTTTTGGCACCAATTGAGATTTTGATCAAGACATATTTATATGCTGACTATTTACAGGTTTTTGTGCCGAGCACAGAGGAGGGAAAGATACCAACTGCCAAGGTTCAAGAGAATCTGAATGTGATTTGGGGCTGGCTTTTTAAGTAATGGTTTGTTTTTAAATGTTGCAAAAACCAAGATTTTGTGAATAAGTAAACAATTACCTTTAAAAGACTTTTTAAATGTGCAGTATGATGGTGAAGCATTACATTTATTGTTTCAGACTCTAATCTTGGGGATTTATGTAGACATAGACTCTCGGTTCTGAATACATATACAGCATTTGGTAAGAGTTTCTATTTATAAATTAAAAATTATATTTATAAATATAAATTATAAATTACAATTATAAATTAAACATTAATTGAAATATAAATTAATTTTATAAATTAACATTAAAAATGTTAATTTATAAATGCTGTATATGTATTCTGAACCGAGAGTCTATGTCTACATAAATCCCCAAGATTAGAGTCTGAAACAATAAATGTAATGCTTCACCATCATACTGCACATTTAAAAAGTCTTTTAAAGGTAATTGATTACTTATTCACAAATCTTGGTTTTTGCAACATTTAAAAACAAACCATTACTTAAAAAGCCAGCCCCAAATCACATTCACAATCTCTTGAACCTTGGCAGTTGGTATCTTTCCCTCCTCTGTGCTCGGCACAAAATCCTGTAAATAGCATATAAATATGACACTACATTACATTCTAAAAGCAGATTTATTTAGGACTGTGGCCCAAGCCTTGGTATTAAGCCTTTTAGGTAGTACGTTATTGGTTGGCTTACTGGGCACGTTATTATGGGCCTTACAATTAATACAACATGCTACTGCCAGAATTATAACTGGAGTAACATATTTTGAGCATATTTCCCCAGTTATGAAATCATTACATTGGCTTCCAGTTAAAAGGAGATCTCACTTCGAAGGCAAATCTTTAGCAGCTCATCCTGATGTGTCTCGCTTCCTATGGGATGCAAAGCATATTTGTCCTCCTGGTCAGTTATTTCCTGCTTGGGATTTGAATTTGGTCCTCAATTTTCTCAATAGTAAGCATTCTGGTCGCCGCATCTCAAAAAAGATATAATTGCGATGGAGAAGGTACAGAGAAGGGCTACCAAAATGATAAGGGGAATGGAACAACTCCCCTATGAGGAAAGACTAAAGAGGTTAGGACTTTTCAGCTTGGAGAAGAGACGACTGAGGGGGGATATGATAGAGGTGTTTAAAATCATGAGAGGTCTAGAACGGGTAGATGTGAATCGGTTATTTACTCTTTCGGATAGTAGAAAGACTAGGGGACACTCCATGAAGTTAGCATGGGGCACATTTAAAACTAATCGGAGAAAGTTCTTTTTTACTCAACGCACAATTAAACTCTGGAATTTGTTGCCAGAGAATGTGGTTCATGCAGTTAGTATAGCTGTGTTTAAAAAAGGATTGGATAAGTTCTTGGAGGAGAAGTCCATTACCTGCTATTAAGTTCACTTAGAGAATAGCCACTGCCATTAGCAATGGTTACATGGAATAGACTTAGTTTTTGGGTACTTGCCAGGTTCTTATGGCCTGGATTGGCCACTGTTGGAAACAGGATGCTGGGCTTGATGGACCCTTGGTCTGACCCAGTATGGCATTTTCTTATGTTCTTATGTTCTTATTTTGAACAATTAACTTCCCTATTTGAACAATTAACTTCCCTATTTCTGCTATTACTATAAATATCCTACCATATAATTGCTCTTACTCGCATTCGAAGCGCTATCTCTCCCTTCTTACCACCTCTAATTTAGAACTCCATCCCCTCTGACACCCACTGTCTATATACCAACTCTAACTTCCCTATTTCTGCTATTACTATAAATATCCTACCATATAATTGCTCTTAATCGCATTCGAAGCGCTATCTCTCCCTTCTTACCACCTCTAATTTAGAACTCCATCCCCTCTTAACCCTTTCCCTTAGCTTTTACTTATTCCCCTAGAACCATTTACTCTCTAGTACTGTTTAATTTATTCAGTTAAGTTACAACTATATGATAGTTCTGTCTAAAAAAAAAAAAAAAAAAAGATTCTAATTGTTTGATGTTTAAATATTTATATACTTACCTTTGTTAATTGTATAACGCCTATATAACTCTGTTAAATGTATAACGCTTTGGCGTAAGTTCCTGTTTACTGTACACCGACGTGATATCTTTGATGAGCGGCGGTATATAAAAATTTATAAATAAATAAATAAATAAGAAGGTTTCTGTCAAGTAAATCACGCATACCGGTAAGTCAATTTTCTTGGTGCCAGTTTGTTCTGCTAGGAGTTGCAGGCTTTATCTTGCAGGGAACTTTTCTTAACCTATTTGGACAAAGCAGTCTGTATTCATGCAGTTCCTTCCTTTCTCCCAGAGGTGGTTTCAACCTTTCATCTCAGTCAGGTGCTCTGTTTGCCTTCTTTCAAAAAGAGGCATGTAAGGATGAGTTTGGCCAATTGCATCGTCTGGCTGTCAGAAGGATTTTGCTTTGATTTATGAAAGTGACTACTAATTTCAGAAGATTCAATCATTTTTGTACTGTTCAGTGGTCTTAAGAGTGAGGAAGCTTTGATAGCTCGTTGGATGAAGGAGACCATAGGAGCGCACCCTATTTGGACAGGGGACATTCTCTTTCGAAAGAGGTGAGAGCTCACTCAACTAGAGCACAGGCAGCATTGTGGGCTGAGCTGCATTTGATGTCTCCATCAGAGATTTGCAGGACAGCAATTTGGTGATCTTTGTTCTTGTGTTATTTTTTATGAAGCACACTATCTGGATGTCTGAACCAGGGAAGAGACTGTGTTCGTCTTGGCAGTCTTGAAAGCAGATTTGACAGTGTACTGACCAGTTGAGGGGGTAGCTTGGGTATATCTCATGTGTTTGAAGTGGTCTAGCTGGAAGAAGAGGAGAATGAAATTTAAGTTGACCTAATGATTTCCTTTTCTTGAGTCCAGCCAGACCAGTTCAGCTGTCTCCCAGACCACTAAATGATTTTATATTCTATCTTATGAGTAGTGTTCCATACATGGGGCATCCCAAAAAAGAAGAGTGATCAGGGATGTTTGTGTGGGGCTAGGTTTGCTGCTGATCAGGTGAGTGCATCCTTGATCTCTTTTCTGTTTGAGATAGTTATGTGTTGGTTCCCAGAAGCCCTTGGATTCTAGGCAAGGGAAATTCATTGTTTGTTCATAGCTTGTTACATTGAATACTTGCAGGCTGAATGCAGCAGTATAAGGGGTGACGTCAACAAGCCTTTTGTTCTCTGATTTTATCTGCTAACTGGGCAGGATAAACTATGCGTTTGGACTGGTCTGGCTGGACTCAAGGAAAGGAAATGATCATGTAAGCTTAAATTTTACCTTCATCAGTACTGTCACAAATACAGATTTATGCAGTACTGATCTTTCTATCCCCGACAATAAAACTGTTTTATCGGTCTGACCAAACAGATGGTTAGTATTTTGCTCAGACTGAGGAAAACTATATTGTACTACCATTATTGTTTCATTTCATTTCACGTAATGGTTAAAGACAATGAGATCCATATTCAGTCACAGTCCAGCTAACTTTGGAGGTATATTCAATAGTGTAGGTGGCTATCTTAAAGTTAACCAGATAATTTTATCCAGCTAACTTTAGGACAGCTCTATGGCTGTCAGTTAGCCAGATGACGTTTCTGGCTAACTCAACTCTTCCTAGTTATGTCCCTGAACGCCCTAACTTATCCAACTCATGATCCAGCTAGAAATTAGCTGGAGAAATTCCCAAATATTAATTTAGCTGGATAACTTCTGAGTTATACAGCTAAATGCTTCTGAATTTGGACCTACAGTCATTTAAAAGGGAAAAGTGAATGCAAACACAGATGCAAAAAAATAGTTAGATGATACTACTCAGTCTTGCAGGCAGCTTTGGTGAAGGCTGAATTGGTTGTTAAAAATGTGCCACAGTAATTGTGCTATAACTTGTTGGAAAATGGGAATGCTTTTCCTTTCATCTCATGAAACTGCATCTCTGTCTCTTGAAGTAAATGGTTACCATGGTGTTTCCATGGTTTCTAAGCTTAGAGTTTTCTGGAAACATTCTTTTTGGTCCTGAGCTCAGAATAAGTTTGGCAGTGATACGCAGCTCATTATTTTCTGAAGAGCAGGTAATGTTGGAGCCATTTCTTGGAAAGTAAGATTATTTCACTGAAAGCAAAAAGGTGTATGTTTGTGTATAATATACATTAGCTTGTAGTGTATGTGTCAGGTTGGAAACTCCTACAGTAATCAGTAACTTGGGAGTAGTTTACATCTACTTTAGGCATGACAAGTATACAGTGTAGCTTAAATGCTTACTGTTTGGGTCTAGGCACAATCTGATCCAGGTTAGGTTACCAATAAATCTTCCTCTTGAGCAATAGATACAAGACTTAAACAGTACTTCCACTGAATATGACTTTGACTCCTTCCATATCACAATAATATCTTTACCTAGAGGCTTTCAGAACACCCAGATCTGCTCCAGAATCCAACACGGCTTTGGCCTCCTGGCATTCCAAATTCTGGGAACACCTTCCTGGTGCTCCAGCATTCCTTTTGGAATCCTTGAGAACCAATCTGAATCCTCTGAGAACGATAGTGGCTCTGCATGCAAGCACACCAGCCCTGAATCGAGAGCAGACTCCAGTTTGAGGCTGGCTAAGGCATTGCCATAACACTCCATTTTTGTTACTGACAGAAAGCTTAGTACATAAATTATTTCCCCTTGTAGTTCTAAAAAAAAAAAAGTAAAAATAAAGTAGTCATTCATTTTTTGGCTTTATATTCTGCACTTCCTGAAGCTTGGAGAGGATTAAATAAGTTAGAATAATTACACAGAGAAAAAAAAATACAAAATTGAGATACAGTAACTGTTGTTAGTAGATCACAAAGTGTAATGGGCACAGCTGGTATCAAAAAGAGCACATTGAATTAGAGTAAAACCCTAGGATATCATGGGTACAAGAAGTGAGGAAGACTATGATAAATAAGATAAAAAAAACTGAGAAAAATAATAGGGACTATAATAGCAGGCTCATAGCATCCTGAGGCCTATAATAAAGAACCCCAGCATATCATGGGTATAAAAATGGTGGAGAAAATGCTTGTAGCAAGTATCTAGTAGAGTCATGGGAGAACTAAATGTCAGTCTTATATGGTTGGTGGTTAACTCATATAACATTCTCGTCAATCCTTTGATTATCGACAATATACTATATGTCTTTGACCACTGACAAGTAACTTTTTTAATAAAGCTTGATACTTACACACAATGCTCTAACCTGAAATTTCAGCTGGTAGTTGAACATTTAAAAGGTTTAAATGTAGGCTTGGAGTCCGACTTGGCGATTCAATGGTAGCTAACAGTGAAGCTCAGGTCAGCGGAACCTGGAAACACTGTGGAGGCACGATCACAACTCTCAGGAAAGAGACCTTATGACTACATAAGAGCAGAGATGGGGTGTGGAAAAGGTTCCATGTCTAAAAGTTCATTGTTTCATAAAATTCATTAGTGACAATGAACAGGTGCCAATGCAATATTAGACAAGATTTGTAATTTCATGCTTTGAATTTGTATGATATAGATCTTGAAATACAAACACAAATATTGAAACAAAACCTCATTAAGTGTCTTTTGATTTTCTTTCCTCCCTAATTAAATATTTCAGTTCAACTGCTTGGCTTCTTAGAAAACTTGGAGATACAGCATGGGAAATTAACGCGGTATGCTTTTTTTTTAAACTAAATACATAGGTCAAATAGCATGTCAGATCAGTTCATAAATCTATTTAGGGCATCAGGAAAATTGGCATATTCTGAACGTTTTTCTACAAATTCTATGCAAATGTGAAAATTTTCTAATTCAAAACTTTTTGGAAAATGCAAATCTTCATGCAAGAGTGATATCTGGTCATGTTCAAGGTGCATGCAGATTGAGTTCCAAAGGTAATTGTGGTTTGTAATTCCTAGCAGAGGACTATCAATGCAAGGCCTGGGTTTCAAGGGGAGAAGGGAGTCCTGAACGACCTGGGAGAGAGAATAGAAGAAAAGCAGATTTTATTTTAAAAGAAGCTATGCTATTATATTCTTGGGCCATCCCAAGACCTTTTGGAGGTAATATTTAGACTGGCTGCATAACTGCAAATTCTGTGGATATGAAAATAGACTTGAAACTCAGTTCCAAAGTGAAAGTACATGCTTCCATTGACTTTGAAAATTGTCTAAGGAAGGTTACCCTCACACGTTGACACCTACTTGTTTTATGCAGGTACTTTTTTGACTGAATTTGACATTTCAAAAATATACATATAATTTCAAACTCTGTCCCAACCCAGGCACCCAGGATTTCTCCAGCCCTCTCTTAAAAATGTTCAACTTCATGTAGACCTTTGACAATGGACCTGTTTAATTACAAGCAGATTCCTTCACTAAGATCGCTATGTCTTAAAGCTTTATTCTTTTTAATGGGAGGGAGGTTCTGAAAGCCAAATCTAAGAGTTTAGGTAGAAAGCTGAAATCCAGAACATCCCAGTTGGCATTCTCTAAAATGCTCTCTGTTCCATGTGCAGGTCCCCAGAGGCAGGCAGAGCTCTGGAGTTTCAATGTGTGGATGAGATGATGGTGCAAGGAAGAGGGATTCAGTTTTGTAAGGAACTAAACAACCTTTAGGGGAAGGGGGAAGACTTTCCAAAAGGACGGGCTCCACCTTAACCAGAGTGAAGCCAGGGTGCTGAAACTTTTAAAAAGGAGATATTGTAGTTTAAAAACTGCTCTAAGAGGGAAAGTGACAGTCACTCAGCAGTGTGTGGTTCGGAGCAATGTATCTTTGAAGGATACTAATGAAAGAGTTAGGGCATCCCAACAGAGAGGTTCCAATAAAAGCAATAGTAGTCCATGTGCTTATAAGTAGGGAATCACCTGAGCTAAATAATTCCAAATTATCCATGTCAGCTGAAAAGCAGGTTGTTAATACAAACAAAAATGCACTTTGAAATGTCTGTATGCCAGTACCAGAATAAGAAGTAAGATGGGAGAGTTAGAATGTATAGCAGTGAGAGCCATTGTTGCCAATGCACAGGCTGGAGCTGATTTCTCTTTGTGGAACTGAATTTCCATTGTGGCTAAGTATTCTTGCTCATTACTTACAAGTTTTGTAGAAGGCTTCTGTGAATAATTCCTGTCTGTGTTTTCATTTCTTTATAGTAAGATATTATTCTAGTAAATTAATTTGCTGTTTGGTTGCTCTGCTATAGAGTTAAGATAAAAAAAAACCAAAACACTCCAGCTTTAAATCTATTTCTCTTTTGCAGTTAGCTGGCACAAATAATCTGTTTAAATCTTAATATTGGGGCATAAAGACTGTTTTAAAAAAATTGACAAAAAAGGACAGACAAACTTCTAGAAGAGACCTGATCCAACTGGATTGGGTGTGTCTCAGACCTTGGGGGAGATAAACTTAGAGAAGCAGGAGAGCCATTGTGGCCAGTGCATAGGCTGGAGTATATTATTGGTCTGGTTCTTTTGCTAATTTGTTTGCTTTAAGATTCAGTATACCTGCATTTCTCTTATTGTAGAGCTGTCTTTAATAATCTGTTTAATATTGGCACATAAGTGCTGAGGGATCATTTAATAGATAAAGGACTATTAAAGTTCCAGGAAGTGCCCTGCTTTACCCAGCTTGTCCCAGGTTAAACTGTTTGTTCTCCCAGTCTCTGGTCCTTATAACCTAATTTGAGACTTTGTTGGTCCTGCTCTTAGGACTGTGAATTCTGGTGTCCTTGTCCTGCCATAGTCTTGTTTTTGGTATCTAGTGTCTGCCCTTGTTTTAACCTAGTTTTGTTTTGTTTTGCTGACTTTCTATCTGGTTTTAGTGAGGACTTCTGGTCTCTGTTTTGTAGCAGGTCTGTCCTGCTTCTGTGGACGCCATTCAGTTCCCTGGTATGTGCGTTCTTACCTTTGCAATCTTTGTTCTGCTGGCCCCCAGCATGTAAGGACTGATCCCAAGGAGAAGGTGGCTAGTATAGGCAGAAGACTTCCTGAATCCTGTTCTGCTCCAGCCTGCCTCATCTGAGACCAGCCTTCCTGCTCCTAGGGTCATACACCGGCAGTACACCCTGTTAAGATGGCTATGTCTGGTGGCAGCCTTAACGACTCCATCCCCTTTCCTGCCCCCCCCCCCCCTAGCAGCTCTGTCTCATCTGAGACTCCATACTGAGGCAAACCTGAGGGGGACAATGTAACCGTGGGGGGAGGGTCCTGAGAGGCAGAAGGGAGAGAAGAGAAAACTTAAGGTATACCTGCCTCTAATCCACGCTGACTCTCAGGGTGCTCACAACTCAAAAATTCCCAGGTATATTTTATTTGCATTTATAAAAACTATGATTGAAAATTGCTAGTTTCAAAGACATGTACAAAATGTCTTCTTAATTGCTTCTGTTACATGTTTGAAATGGCAGTGCTGATGTTTTTCAGTATCTGGTTTGTAGAATGTTTCATGCTAGAAACCAATCTTAGTTTTTGACGACCTTGCTTCTTAATTCAGCTGTCTTCAGGACAGTGTATGTCCTCGTAAAGTCCTCTTATGTATATTGGTACAGAACTGTGAAGCCTTTAGTAGTATTAACAGAAATAAATAGTAGTAGCCGTTGTTGTTAAATCCGTGATTTTCATGGCTAGAGAATCTCAAACACTCCTGTTCGCTTTTCCTGGAGATTTACTATTTAGATTGATTTTGTGAAGGTACAAATGCTTGAAAAGGGGAATCCTCAAATTCTCATATTCCCCAGAATCTTTTTAACATTTTTTCATGTTAAACTTGTCTTGTTTAATTGAATCCAGTTAGCAAGTGTGTGCTAGAGCAGAAAGCTGATTTTGTGGTAAAGGTCCAAACACATAGTAAAAAGCTCAGCTAGAAAGTGCCCGAAGAGCCTGAGAAGTCATACTCCTGTCATCTGCTGACTAATGCACATCAGGATGAGATTATCTTTGCCACACTGTTGTTTTTGGATTATTTTTAAAACAACCATTGTGAATACTGGGTTCTACTATGTCAGCTTTTCCAGGACCTTTGACACAGTAGTTGGTAATATATTAAAAAAACAAATACCTATGAGTTATTTTCTCCTAGATGATATTTATTTTATTTATTTAGAATTTTATATTCCATTTTTCGGCACTTCAAAATGTACATCAAAGCTGATTACAATCAGGTACTGTAGGTATTTCCCTATTCCCAGAGAGTTTACAATCTAATTTTTGTACCTGAGGCAATGGAAGGTAAAGTGACTTGCCCAAGGTCACAAGGAGCGACGGTGGGATTTGAACCTTGGTCTCCCTGGGTTGTAGCCCGCTGCTCTTTCCAATAGGCAGAGAAGTTTTAACCAGAGCAAGTTTTCAAGTTTGGTCATAATCAGTGGCTACTATTGATCAGTATTCACTGTTCCTAATTTTTTGTTGTGAAAGGTGGTGGTGATGATGATTTTTGTGGCATTTCTCCTGGTTTAGCTAGCCGCCTGTGCTAAATCCAGAGAAGCATAGATGTGAAAGTGGTTGCTTTTAGTTTTATGCCTCTGATGGACCCGGAGGTTGCTGGATTTTAAGGGATGGGTCTTTTTCCTCCTCCTTCAATCAGCTTCTCAGCAGAGTCTGAACCTGAAGCTAGAGGAGGAGTGTTGAATGTGCCCCTGAATTCCTTTGTGTATGTGAGCAAAGGAGGAAGAGGAGGGCATAAGGGAACTGGTCAGACAGATGTTATCAAAATCATATCGTGCATATACCCTGACAAGTCTATTCAACATACCTTCTGGAAAGGTGGAGAGTGGGGAGGGGGATGTGGACCTTGACCTTTCACTTTATGACCCCTTTCCCTGTTAGAGATAGGAGGGGCTTGTGATTGGGGCTTCCTTGTAACATTTAAGGACTTCTGTTTGTGAAAGGCCAGACTGAGCGAGACAGAGTTTTGCAATTTAATATAATGTGCTTCCTTTCCAACAACTGATTTCATGTGAGCTGATTAAAATGTGTATTAAATTAAGAGGGAAAGAAACTAATCTGCAAAGTTTTTGGAAAACATTGAAAGTCTGCACTGAGTAGATCCAAATATGTTCAGTCCTCCATCTTTATTGCTGAGTGATCTTGTACCCGAAACTAGAACTAACAGAGCATAAATCTGACAGAGAAATAAATCTACCTTATAAATGGCCTGTGACCGACGGCCCGCAAATGCGCAGTAGAGACCAGCTCTACCGCGCATGTGCGGGCGAGCACGTCGCTCTGAGGCAGCTTCAGAAAGAAAAAAAAAATGGCGGCGTCCAGTGGCGGCAGCGGGCGGCGACGGCGGTAGCGAGCGGCGGCGGTAGCGAGGGAGGGAGAAGAGAGAGAGAGGGAGGGACGGACTGAGTGGGAGGGAGGGACGGAGAGAGAGAGTGGGAGGGAGGGACTGAGTGAGGGGGAGGGACTGAGTGAGAGGGGAGGGAGTGGGACTGAGTGAGAGGGAGAGGGGGGGACTGAGGGAGGGAGTGGGACTGGGAGAGAGAGGGAGGGAGTGGGACTGAGGGAGAGTGAGTGGGACTGAGTGAGTGAGAGGGAGGGGGGAGGGAGGGATTGAGTGAGGGGGAGGGACTGAGGGAGGGAGTGGGACTGAGGGAGAGGGAGGGAGGGGAGTGGGACTGAGGGAGAGGAGGGAGGGAGTGGGACTGAGGGAGAGGACGGAGGGAGTGGGGACTGAGTGAGAGTGAGTGGGACTGAGTGAGAGGGAGGGAGAGAGGGGGGAGGGAGTGAGTGAGACTGAGTGGGAGGGAGGGACTGAGTGATAGGAGAGGGAGGGTGGGGAGGAGTGGGTGAGGGAGGGGGTGGTGAAGAGTGAGGGGAGAGAGAAAGAGGGGGAGGTGAGAGACAGAGGGATGTAGCCCGTTTTAACGGGCTTAACGGCTTGTATGGAAATATTTTGGCAGATGAGGACCACAAGTCGCGTCTAGTCTGTCCAGTTTATTCCTGGTGTAGACTCATAAACCCCCAATTGATCTCTGGCTTTCCTTTCACTACTAAGGATACTCTGGGTTTGTCCTGTACCACCTTGAATTCTGTTAATCTGATCCAGTCCCGATTTTGCCCCATGGCATTCATGGCGATGTAGATGTAACTTTTGTATGGAAATGAAACTACAATTCCATACATGCCATGGGCAAAGTCTGAACTGGACAGGCTTCTTGGATTGACCTTCGTAAGGTGGCAGCCCTAGGCTACACATTGGCCGAAAAGGAAAATAAGATGTACTGGTCTTGTAGAATGTCCAGCCAACAAAAGAGTGAAACATCTTGGGGTCGATGAGTTGCTGCTGGTAAGGGGAGTGGAGCAGGATCTCTTGTGCATTTAGTCCTGTGTAGTGAGGAGGAGTTAGGAGTGATTGCAATGAACAATTTTGAGGAATGAAGGGTGAGAAATGGAGACATGAAGCAGGTGAGCTCAAAGGAGGGGAGGTGGAGAAGAACGTGGATCATTAGAGGGCCTGAGGGAAAGCTAAAGGAGGACGACTGTGATGTAGAGGGAGAAAGATGCCTGGCATGGTGCAGATGGAGAATGAGGCCTAGGAGGAGGCTGAGAAGTAGTTGGAACCCCTGGCAGGTTTCAGACACAAGGAGATAGACTGGGAAGGGGTAACAGTCATATGAACTAGAAATCGGGGACAAGCAAAGCAGTCCTTGTGGATTTTGATTTGTCTGTTACCCTATTGTCCGAATGTAAGATGTAGTTTTTAGAATTATTTTTTAGATAACCTCCCTCATACGATATTTGTAGTCTAGCCCAGAAGGGGTGAAGACAATTGGGGAGAGAGTACCTAGCTGCCAAAATTTTCTGAGTATCCTGACAGTCTCCTCCATCTTCTTAGGAAAAGCAGTAGCATCTCACCGGGCCTGGCGGGGAAAGAGACTAAGATACTGAAAAGGAATGCACCTTTTCTGTGCTTAGGCATAGGCACTTTCTGTGTATAGGCATTTCTATAACCCTATATTAATGATTTAGGTGGTGTTTCAAAGAGTATAGGCTATAGTTTCCCCCAAAAAAGCAACTTAAAATAATACGGTAAAAAAACAGAAAAAGTCTATGCAGAGGCTGTTACAGTGGTGGTTGTGAATATGGCTCCTGCAAGGTACACTTGAACACTTCCCCCAAAGAGAGAGGGAGAGGGACAGTGTGAAGGAGAGGAGGATCCCTTTCCTAGGCCCTGAGAGGAGAGAGGATTCGGTCTGGGGCCCAGGGATCTTCCGGTTTTGGGTCCGAATGCTGAGAAGAGTTTATACAAGCCCAGGGTTCTGCTCCACTGTTTTTTGCAGTTTGCCACTTGTTTAGGCTAATCAGGTGTGAGTATAAATATGCAGCCAAATAGGATGTCTTTTTACTGGATGTTGTGACGTTTTCTTAAATTATTGTACACTGCCAATTTAAAATGGCGTAAAAGTGTGTCTACTGTGCCACAGAGTCCTTCCTGGTCTCTCTTAGGCAATGCATTGTTCAGGAGTGTCCCTGACTAAGGATACAAACAGGTTTTTGTTTTTGTATTATTTTGATCAGGTAACAGGTACTGCACGGTTGTTAGTAATGTGAAATGTGTTGCTTTGAGTGTCTCTTCAAAATTATTTCCCAGACCCAAAATACAAAGAGATAAGTGGCCTTAATTTTTTTGGGAGGGGTGGGGGAGGGGGGAAGGCCCTTTTGTTCTTTCATGTGAACACAAAGGTTCCAGCTCTTCTCTTGCCAAAGAGGATTTAATATCCTGCTGCAGCCTGAGCCCTTGACATACCTAATGATGCTGGGAGTTGTATATTCATCCTGCAGTAGTACAGTCTATTAAACGGGTGAGTGCTTAGTTTTGCTCTTGTGGAGAAGCAGATAAGCAATAAAATTCCTAAGAAGGAAAAAATAAACCAATGACACCTGCACTCTGGCCAATTCAGTTATTGCAAGTTATCTTCCCCCCCCCCCCCCCCCCCAGTCCCTAAAAGATTTTTCCTTTTGCGTGGACTTTATCTGAGGGTTCAGTTCTGCAGCTTTGGAAGTGGAATCCAAAACACTAACACACTTGCTCTATGTGTGTGTGTGTTGTGTTGGTATTGATTTGTGGTGTAATTTAAATTTGAAAATGTTTGGGAAGATAGGGATGTCCTTGGGCCTTTTGTGTTTTTAAATAATCATTTCAGACTGACAGAAGGCCTGGGAAGCCATCTGTTTTTCTGCTCCCATCCTAATCTTTGATTCTCCTTTCAGAACACCACCTAATAATCTTATAAACTTCTTCTCAACCTCTTATTTAAGCATGTTTTTTTTCCTTATCCGACCAGACCAGTCCATACACATAAGTATGTGCTATCCTATGTGGTGAGAAGCGTTGGGCCCATACCGTGCAGCAGTATTTTCAGGGGTAGATGAGGCAGCCATTTTGGGACCTCGTGACACCACCGGGGTTGAGTTGGAAGGCCATTCCCATAATGGTGACCTGGCACGAAGCGAATAAGATTCTTCAGTTGCAAGAGAAAGCTGGGTTCCCTAAGACTGGATGCTGTGGCCCAGCCATGACCTCTCTGCACATATTTCTGCCATGACCACTGAAAGGCCATGTCCTTCAAAGAGCAGTGGATCACCCAGGACTGGTGCTATTGATAGTTATGGACTGCGCCAAATGCCCTTCGTGACAAGTTGGAGGGAACCTCTGTGGCTTCTGAGATCCGGGGGTCCATTCCATCACAAGTAGTTTCTCATTGGATTTTCTCTTTTGTGTTATGACCTGGCCCTTCAAAGGGCGAGACTGCATAAGAGGTTACTTGGAGGAAATAATTGCCATACTCTTCAGGGTGCAGAAGAGGGGGTGAACTTCAGATATCTTCTCTTTGAGCCCTTGAAGTAGGTGTCACTCAAGATGTTTTTTTCTAGTGGACTATTTGTTTGGCCAGGTGTGTTTCGGAGATATAGGCCATTTCATACTGGAAGACTTATTTAATTTTATGAAAGAAAAAATTCTCTTCATCCAGAGGTCTCCTTTACTTCTCAGAGGACAAGCAAGATGGCAGTCTTCACACGAGGGTGACGACATCCGATGAAGTCCGAGAACTTTTGATCTCAAAGAATCTAGAGCTTTCAGCATGCTCTACTGAGCATGTGCAACTGTAGTTATCTCCCTGCTCTCTAGGCAGAGCCCTTCAGTCTTTCTTTTTCCGTGGAGCAGTGTGGTCCCCTGTATTCAGCTTTGCTTTCTTCCTCAGCTCCTGCTGTTTTTCTGGAGCTGCAGCTATTTTTTTCCTAATGACCTTTGTTTTCTTTTTTCATAACTTTACTGTAGGGTATATCTTTTCTCCTTTTTTTGGGTTCTCTGCCGACCGCATGATGGGCCTAGTACACTGTGTGGCTGGGGAAACTGATTTATTTTCCTAATGCTGCATCTGCAGCTTATTTCTGTGTCCTCTTCTTAATCTATCTGGTTTGTGCCTTTGTCAGGTGCTAGTGGGACTGGCAGTATGCAGTCCATGTAGGCCTCAGGGCCTGAGTTGTTATCCGGGCAGGAGTTCCATATCATTTTGTCCGACTGCTGGGCATAGAGCTCATCCTCCCCACATTCCTAGGAAGTGTGCCCTAGACAACATAGCCTCCTAGGAAGTGTGCTCTGGATGACGTCTCTCCTCCTGCTTCTCAACTATGACAGTGCAGTCTCCTTGGGAGAGAGGGTGAGCGTGGTCAAGCAGCATTGCTGTTGTACTATTGGTGCCCTGCCTGAAATCAGTTGCCCATGCACGTCCATGCCAGAGTACTGATGGTCTGACACGTCATGGATGCCCTTGATGCCACTGAGGCACCATAGCTGCCGTCAAGAGCTCTGGCGCATTTGGGTGTCGTGAATGCCCTTTAGCGTCAAGGATGCCATTGGCACCATGGAAGTCCTCAATGCCATGCATTCCCTTATCTGTTCAGAGCATTCCTACCAGATAATTCATGGGTGTTGTTGTGTGCCAGGGAGCTATCAAGTTCTGTCATGTGCAGGCAGCAACTTCAATGTTGTAAAGTGTCATGGATTCCATCATGCACATTTGTGACTGTTCACTTGCGACATTTGTGTCCCTAAACGCCATAGGCACCAGAGAGCGATGTCGCTGTCATGGGTTCTGTGCTGTTGAGTGCCCTGGTGTGCCATCGAGTGCTGAGGGCACGGTCTATGCCTTTGAGCAACGTAGGTGCCAGTGATTGTCGAGCATTGTGGGCACTGTTGATGCTATGGGGGCATCGGTGCTTTTGGGTGCCAATGGGGGCTGTCAGGCTATCAACATCTTTGGGTTCTGTAGGCACTTTAGGTGGTGCAGAGTGCCCTTGAAGCTTGTGATCGAATGCCTTAAATGTTGTTGAGTGCCATTGATGTCCTCTGTGCAACATTGTTAATTGCCATAGGTGTGGCTGGTCACAGGCAGGCATTGTGTGCTGTTGGCATCGGGAGTGCTGTTGTCGGATGCACAAGCGGGCGCCATGGGGCATTGTAGAATGCTGCTGCCACAGAGGAGCACCATTGGGTATCTTTGTGCAACATGGGCTTCCCTGGCACCATAGTGCACTTGGGGGTTCCATCGACATCGATTCTTACGGCTGCTGTCTGCTTCAAAGGGAGTCGTCAGGTGCCATAGGTGCTATACTGCTGGGGCGCATAGGTGCTGTGATATCATAGTGCTGTGTACTCAGACTCCATAAGACTTCCTTGAGACAGTGGAGCACAACAAACAAGGTTTATACCAGTGGGGGAGTCTATGCCTCGAAGCACCATGGGTGCCGCCGGATGCTATTGCCACAGTTGATATTGTCATGGATCCCATCGGGGTGATTTCTGTCTAGAAGGAGCCCCTGTGTGTCTGGCATCTTGAGGTGCTATGTGGCATCATTGGGACGGATGCCACCACACACATTTTGCCTGTTTGCAGTACAGCTGCCGGCTCTATCAGATTATAGCCGGTCCAGGCTGTGGCGTGGGGCTAGGCCCATGGGCACTGTGAAGCTGAGTTCATACGTGCCTCCTTTAGCATGACTGGGTACTGCTGCACAAGTGCAGGGCACTGTATTTGCAGGGCGAGGGTTAGGCTCAGGGGCACTACCATTCTAGTTGCCCTCTAGTGTGTGTTTCCTTTTGGCTGGCTTAAAATGTTCACAGTAGTCGTTAGTGCGCTAGACTATCTTGGCTGAGACTGCGCTCCTGGTCACTTCACATTTGGGGTGGATACTAGAGTAGTAGTGTTGGGAATTTTTCCCTTCAGGGGAAGGGTAGGCCTATTTGGCCCCCTCCCATATTGGTTTATGCTTGAGTCCCCTTCATGGGGAAGCTTGCAGGGCACATTCCCTCTCAGGTTTGTTGCTCAGGTTGGAGCCTTGATTTTCATGAATCTGTACAACTCCTTACAGTCCCCTTAGCAGATCTGGGGGGTTGGAGGTGGCAGAGGGTTGATTGTACCATTGTCGCTGACGTCCCTACACTTAATTGCCATGGTGGCCTTTTCTTGTCTAACTAGGTGAGCCCCCAGCGTCTGGTTTTGTTGCCATTTGAATCTCATAGGTTGGTGACTGGAACCCACTCTTGTTCAGAGAGTAGGGGTTATTGTTGGGATCGGGTCACGGTTCATGTTGTGCTTTCCTGTCCCTTCAGGAAGGGGAGATAGTTATTGGCTTTCCTGAGGCAACTCTTATGGGTTCCCTCTTGGGCACCTTGTTTTCCACCCCAGGAAGGGGTGTTCTCTTTCTCTCGTGGCAGTCACACTCCCCCCCCCCCCCCCCCCCCTGCTTGACACAAGACTTCGGGCAGGAATGCTCCTTCCTGCTCTACAGTGATACAACTGTGGGCTACTTTGTAGGGGAGCTCTTCTCATTCAAACTTCCTGTAATATTCAGGGTTCCCTCTCTTGGCTGCTTCCCAATGACAAATATGGATTTCTTCTGCATGGGATTATCTCATCTGATGTTTGCTGAGCTCAACGTGTGTATTTTTGCTTGTGCAAGCTAGTCTGGCTTGCATATAGGCCCTAACTCTGGGAAAAGGGCTCTAGCCCATCTGCGTATATTCAGACAACTCGCCATATCCATGGCTGCATGTCTTGGGGGATGGAGGATCTCGCAGCAGTTTCCGCACCCTTGTTGCAGTCAATTGAGAGTTGTCATTACTTTTTTCTGCTTTAACCCTGTTAGTGGAAGCATTCGTAGATAGACAAGGCGGTTCTTTGTGCCGTTTCCTATACTCTGAAGGATCTGGACTTACTGATTCTTGTCTGGGTTTGCTGTTCAGAAACTGACTGTATTACTTCCTGTGAGTCGAAGCGCTACTTGCCTTGTTTGCAACACGTCCCTTGACTTAGGTTCCTATGCTGTGCTTAGGGGTTTTTGTCTTTATCTGTCCTATGGGTCTCTCTGATGTAGATCCCAACTATTTTCCCTCCTAGACCCCATTTTGGATCAGTTGCCTCATGAACAAAGGGGAGAAAAGTGGTGCCTTTGGCACTATGGGGTTTTCTGTTTGGATAGCCTGTAGCTAGGGATTAGCTCATGTGTGAGGATTGCCATCCTCTGAGAAAGCAGAGTTCTTACCTGTAACGTGTGTTCTCCAAGGACAGCAGAATATCATCCCTTCTACCTCTCATGTGAGTTGGTTTCTCCTTGTTCAGCATATAGCTGCCCATTTACTCTTAGGATTATTCCGTTTTCATCAAGTTACTCCAGCATTAAGGGGACCTGTATTAGCTCCCTATAAAAAGCAGGTGTAAATTTTGTTTACTTGTAATAGTGCATAATCTCCTGTATGAGCAAAATTCCTGCTCGCTGAAGCAAGGTCTTCAGTGCTTTATACCCTTGAGATCGTTGACTTCACTGGACACTCATTTATTAGTGGTACCCATGGTGCAGTAATATAGAAGGGTTCAGTTTATGGCAAGGGCTTGTTTTCTATATTGCCCCGATAATGTGGAACTTGTTTCTAGTACAATTGAGAAAAGTAGTTTATATCAAGGAATTCAGGTGGCAGGTGAAGGCCATATTATTTAAAGAGGTGTATGGTTAAGGTAGATGTTTACTTTATTGCTGTTTTATTGACTTCTTTTATGTAATATTAAATTCCTATTTGAATTTAATGTACATTTTATATTTTGATTACGTAAATTTTTTTGTAACCCTGGTGAAAATATGTTTTTGGAAGTTGCGGGTCACGGTTCATGTTGTGCTTTTCTGTCCCTTCAGGAAGGGGAGATAGTTATTGGCTTTCCTGAGGCAACTCTTATGGGTTCCCTCTTGGGACTGAGGGGCTCTGCCTTGGGGGCAGGGAGATAACTACAGCTGTAGATTCTTTGAGATCAAAGTTCCATAGTGGGCTCTATTGGATGATGTCACCCATGTTTGAGGACTGACGACCTGCTGTCCTCTGAGAACACAGATAAGCAACTCTGCTTTCTAAACTAGTCTATCCATTTCATCTAAATCATAGTTTCGCCTTCAATTTTATTATTATTATTATTTTTTTTTTTTTAAGCCTGATTGGTCAGAAAGTGGGAAAGATCTGCACTGCTTAGATATTTCCAGGGTGGTGTTGTGGTACTTGAGGGTTGCTAGCCTGTTCAGAATGCTTGATAGGCTTTTTATTCTATTCAGTGGTCCACAGAAAGGCCTCAAAAGCCTTATCCAGATAAAGAAAGGAGGCAATCAGCTTAGTGTATATTGGCAGGGGCTTGCAGTTTCCGCAGAGCCTGGGGATACATTCCATCAGAAAACAGGCATCCTTGTAGAAGGAGAAAAAAAATCTGTCCCTAAAGTGGATAGTTGCAGAGTGGCTATCTGGTCTTCCTTGCATCCTTCTCAAGACATTTATTATTTGAATGTGCAGGCCAGTGGGAGCACTGCCTTTGGCAGGGGAGATGTTCTGAGAGTAGCCTTGGCTTCCTCTCCCCTTGTCCTAAAAGAGTCTTGGGTACGTCCCATGCATTCTAGATTGGTTTGGCAGGATAAGGAAAAAGAAATGAAATCTTACCTGTTAATTTCCTTTCATGGAGTCCTGCCAGACGAGTATAGGACGCACACTGGAAAGTCTCTGCAGTCTGTGAAAATTGATGTGGGGATAATCTGGAAGAAAAGCTAAAAGTTCTATTTTTATATTTCTTCTGGATTTTGAGGTTCATTGTTGGATTGTGGCTTCTGCTCCCTCAGGAGCAGGTCTCTGGAGAGAGGGGTTCCAGTCGGATAGCCTTCAAGTGTGTTGGAAGCATTATGGGTTACTATACTCTGGAATTTAGCATTAACACAGGTTTACTTGCGAGGCTTCATGGCTGCACCAGCAAGTGAAATTAGTGGAACTCTTGTTCTGTCTCCATCTGCTGTCAGGATAGTACATGCTCACACATCTGGACTGGTCTGGAAGGACTCAAAAAGAAATGAACAGGTAAGATTAAATTTCTCCTTCCATTGCATGATTTATATATTTAATGAAAGGAATCTTAAAAAAGACTGAGGGAAATGGCCTGGGATTTAATATAAGTAATTTGAAATGAAAACATGGTTATTGCATTTTTGTTTAGGTTTTTATAAAAAATTATTGGGATAATATAAATTGAAAATTGACAAGATGTTATAGTTAATACAGTCTTCTGAAGAATCATGTCAGATTTTTCACTGCATGCTTGATTATTATGCATAGAAATATAAATTAATATTCTGTTTCTGTAGAGGAAAAATAATTTGAAAGTGAAATTTAACTACTAAGTTGTTCTTCATTTGGATCTCTTTGATTCTCATATGGTCTTGGAGATTCTTGTTTGCAAACTTTATAAAGCTGCATTACCTGTTATTTTCTTAATTTTTTTACATCCATTCCAAATATTAAAACCCATACTCTTGAAAGTTTAAGACTTAAATTAATACGATTGAGTCTCTTAGACTATTTTCACTATTCTAAAATTTTAGGGGGCCTTGTTGAAATTTGGTGAACCAACTTCATGGCTCCACCCTTACTGAAGAGTTATATATGCAGAAAAGCTGTCTGGTCAGTCATATTACTGTATTTGCCTCTTTCTGGAGTGTAAATTCTCTCCACCCTAAATGATGATATGTAATGTAATTTGTTTTGGAGCAGGACAGGTAGGAAAAATGAATGGATTTAGGTCAGGCTCTTGGAGTGAAGAAGGACAGGTCAGAGTGGGGTCTGTAGATCAGGGAGGAGGGGTAAGGGGCGCTAATGTGACTTCCTGATTGGGAGAAGGATTGCTGGTGGTAGTAGTGCAGAGTGAGTTTTTACTTCCCAGCTGCCCGAAAATCAGATATTTTCTACCAGTTGGCACAAAATAGTTTGATGGTGGTAGCTGGTAAATATCTGGCTGGTAAGCAGCGTGGGTCAGGAAGGAGACTGCTGTTGCAGAATGCCAGGAACAGGTGCCTTATTTGCCAGTTGCTAAAACTGCCCTTAATGCATTAGGTGTTTCCTTTATTGCTTGGAAAAAGCTGGAGATCTCACCCAGCCCTCGAGAATCCTGCTTGCAAGCTTGTTAAATGTAAGCTGCTTTTCAGGTACTGTGAGAAGGGATAAAGCTAATGGCAGGGAAAGAAGATGCCCCTGCTACTGAGGGGAGGAGAGGCCAGAGGGTTGAAGGTAAAGAGGCTGAAGCAAGACGGGGGAGCAAGAAAAATTTAAAAGAAGAAATGAGGGAAAAGCCTATAGCGCATGGTGGGGAAGCTGGTAATGAGGTAGCACGCAGGTGAAGAAGTGCATAGTAGTGCTGGTATTTTCCCTCCTGCTAGGAAAGCTTGAGCTGTTGCTAGCAGGATTTTGATGGATTCTTGCGGGCTGTCTCAAGCTATTTTGCACTGTAAAATGGCAATAGAATGCAGTGATTAGAACCCAAAACATGAAACCTTGTGTTACAAATTCATCTCTAGAACGGGTAGATGTGAATCGGTTATTTACTCTTTCGGATAATAGAAAGACTAGGGGGCACTCCATGAAGTTAGCTTGTGGCACGTTTAAAACTAATCGGAGAAAGTTCTTTTTTACTCAACGCACAATTAAACTCTGGAATTTGTTGCCAGAGGATGTGGTTCGTGCAGTTAGTATAGCTGGGTTTAAAAAAGGTTTGGATAAATTCTTGGAGGAGAAGTCCATTACCTGCTGTTAATTAAGTTGACTTAGAAAATAGCCACTGCTATTACTAGCAATGGTAACATGAAATAGACTTAGTTTTTGGGTACTTGCCAGGTTCTTATGGCCTGGATTGGCCTCTGATGGAAACAGGATGCCGGGCTTGATGGACCCTTGGTCTGACCCAGTATGGCATTTTCTTATGTTCTTATGTTCTTGCCCTCCACCACCCATCTGAGGCCTCTGTTGTCTCTTAATCACCTTTAAACTGGGGCACAGCCCATGCAATTATCTTGCCCATTGTTATATATATATATATATATATATATAATATATGTATATCACCCAGTCCATAAACAATGTGAAGTCAACCTTTCCTTTAACATTACTTTGCTTTTCTTTGTAATATTTACATAGAAAGGAAGACAAAACAGATTTGGAGTTGAGGGCCCAGATGTGTCTCTTGGCATTGGAAGACTAAACATAAAATCATAAATTTTGTCTTAGTACAATTGTTTCTTCATAGTTCTGGAAAATGACTCATCTGAGTAGTGTATGCCACAGATGGCTGCCAGAAAATGATCTCACATGGAGTGCAATTCAGAATCTATTTAGAAAGTCTGTCTCTCTCAGGTATCTAGTGTCTGCTACCTCACTGTATTGCTATTAGTCTGCTTTACTATTTGGAGGGAGGTATCTGATGGCTTTAATATTCTTTGGGCTTTATCGGATCCATATTCAGCCGCATTTAGCCAGATAATGTGCGGTTTCTGAATACTTTGAGCACTTATAAAGCTTTAGACTGAATTCTTACCTGGCTAAAATTTAGCAGGATAACATTAGGGGGCGTTTCAGGAGTTTTTCTGAGCAGAGTTAGGTTAGTTGGATAAGTTATCTGGCTAACTTTGATATTCAATAACTAACTCTGTTCATACCATAGAGCAGTCCTAAAGTTAGCCAGATAAACTTAGCTAGCTATCTTTAAGATAGCCGGCTATATTCGCTGGTGTGGCTACATCACTGAATACCGCTCCAAAGTTAGCTAGATAAATGTATCCGGCTAACTTCGCAATCCAGCCAGTGACTGAATATGGACCTCTGTGTCTTGGCTAAAAAATGTGCAAACTTCAAAATATTTTCATTAAAAAGTTTGGTGAACTTGGAAAGGTTTTGAAGGCTAATTGAATTTTTTTAATGAGCCTTTTGGAAGAAATTGGAAGTGGATTTGTTGAATTGGTGGATCTACTTCAGATTTTTTTTAAATTTTCCCCAAATCCTATGGTAAAAATAGATTTTCCCAACAGATCTGGAGAAAATCCAAAAAATCTGTTGCACTCAAATCAGGACGAAATTGGCCCGATTCAAGTTTGACTTTCCATTGTTTGCACATCTCTCCAGTCCTGATAACGCTTTCAGGACAATACATAAGTTATTGACTAAAAGGGTCCTGCGACTGCAGCCTCGGAAAGCAGGAGTACAACATGGGAGGAGGGAGGGGAAGTTCCTGGCGGGGGCAGAAGGGGTGGGGAGAGAGGGTCAGGTTGCAGGGATATCCATGGAGCCAGGTAGGAGGGGTTAGGGAGGGCCTAAAAGGGCTGGGCTGCCCCTTTTTCTCCAGCATTGAGGTTTTTGCAGTGCAGGAAGTGGCCCCAGCATGAAGTCAGGTGCCAGACTACACCTTCCTGCCACGTGATTGCACCTAAATTTGCCAGTAGCTCAGGCAGATACACTGGCAGCAACAGACAGCTTCAATCTATAGCAGCCAGCCTCCAGCAGCGCGTAGCCTTCGAAGGGTAAAGTGACTAATAAATACTCGTATCGTGCCGGCTCGGAGATGATTAGACTATAGGCCCCTTTTAAAACAGTGCCGTGAATTGAGGGCGGCATTTACAGCTTTCTTTCTTTTTTTTTTTTTTAAATACCACGTGAGCAGTAATAGCAAAAGAAATTGGAGCCGCTAGGCCTCAGGGGGAAGAGGTGTTTCAACGATCACACGCTACCACAATTGAAAAAGGGGGTGGGAGGGGGGGATTGCGGCCTAGGTGAGCTAAAAAAAGGATGGGAGATAGTAGCGGGCCATTCTCAGACTTGGGACAGCGTGTTGTGGGACCTGGAGGACAAAGACTGGCTCCAGGGCAGGTGAGAGATCAGTCTGTATATAAGCGGCCATTTGCAGTGGGGATATTGGATGCGCGCTCCTACACCCCCCCTAGTCCCACAACCGAAGCGCCGCCACAGATGGCCGGAGCAGAGGGAATGCCGTGCAGCAGACTTCGTTAGCCATGCTCTACCCTAAACTGCTCCCGCTACAAAAATAAATAAATAAATAAACGGCCTTTTTGCGCGACTGACAAGAGGAAGGTCCGGAAAAGAAGATTTGGGGTTTTAGTGCATCTCTGCGGCCACGTGGTAGGGGCTTGTCCAGGTAACCAGCTGGGGCCCGCATTAGAGGACAGACAATGCCATAAGCAAGCAAAGACTTAGATAATGGATGCTGGGGCAGAAAGGGAGCTTTCCTCTGGTTGGTCCTTCCACAGGCGTATCCACAAGACAAATAATAGCGAGTGTAATACGAAGGCAAGGCTGAATCTAATGGCCCAGGCGCTAGCTTCAATAACTATCTTCGCTACTACCACCCCTGGTGACGAATCCCAAAGATTAAAATGGGGGAGGGGGAGGGGAAGAGGTTTTCTGTGTGCAATGCTGGGTTGAGTGCGTGGTATTGGCAGAACCGGGTACTTGCAGTTAACCCTGTCGAGGGCTGGGGACACGGGATTGACTTGTGGGCAACTCTTGCTCAGGTAATGTTAAGGAAACCAGCAGCTTCAAGTGGACTCTTCTGTATTGATGTCCTCAGTTAGTTTGGACAGCGATGGCAGTTCCTGTTTATATGCTTCTTCTGAGCTCTGAAGTGGAAGAGAAAATAGTCAGTCTGAGGAGCTCTCGAGAATGGCGATACCTTAAGTGTTTTTTAGAAGTTTGTTAGGCTCCAGAGACTTGGAATTTCCAGTTTCTTGTGATTTTTGAACTGTAGGACTGTGCTTCTTGTGAGCTAGGACCTTTAAGACTGAAAAAGGAATATTACAAGAAGGACACTTCATCTTGACACCCCCTTCCCCCTCAAAACAAAAATAAAACAGAGGCTTGCACAGAGGGGTGTGTGTATTTATTTATTTTTTTTGTGAGCTAAGCTTTGGATTTGACCATGTATTCATCTGAGTGAATTGGTCTGTAGTCTTCCAAATTGCCCTTTTGAAAAAGGCAGGGCTCTTGGTTAGGCTTCCCTGGATACTTGGTTCCCAGTTGAAGCCAGAGCTGGGATCCTGGCCACCATGAGCCTTAATTCACAGCTATGCAGGCATTATTTTTTTATATCCTTTCCAGGCTCACTTAGTCCAAACCTAGGCCAAGCGGATTTCCCAGATGAGTACATGGTCAAATTCATACCTTAATTTGTAAAATATCCCCAAATAACCATGTAAGCCTTTCCCTGTTCTGTGCTTATTTTCAGGGAATAGGAAGCCTAGGGAATCGTAAGTCATTCTATGCCATAGCAGATTCTGGTTTGCACCCTTTGATGGTTAGGACAGGGGTGGCCATAAACAGGACTTGGTTTTCAAGATATCCACTATGAATATGCATATGAGAGATTTGCATGCACTGCCTCCATTGTGTACAGATCTCTCATGCATCTTCATTGTGGGTATCCTGAAAGCCTGGCCTGTTTGTGGCTCTCAAGGACCGGAGTTGGCCACCCTTGGGTTGGGAAATCATCACTTCCACATCCACGGCCTTTTGTTGTTGGGAAAGTGTTTACAATTTTATTTATTTAAAAATCTGTATACCGCATCCAGGACTCTTGAGCAGGTAACAATGCATACATTCACAATAAGCATAACCCATATAAACAAATAAAATCAGAGCAAATGTGATAAAGCCTCAGGGTAACACATTCGTAGCTTGGAAAACCATTACTAGGACTTTAAACTTGACTGATGAAAAATACAGAAGCCAGTGAAGTTTTTTGCGGTGTTGGCGTGATATGCTTGCGGGGAAGTGTGCCAGAAAGAAGACGCACAGGAGAATTTTGGACTATTTGAAGTGGTTTGAGCATAGATTGAGAGAGGCCTAAACATGCGTTACCATAAACTAATGGCGTTCTAAGGATTGCTTGAACAGTGGCCCTGAGATTGGTGGCGTTCAAGGTAGGCTTCACGCTCTGGAGCAGCCAAAGATTGAAAAAGGAGGTCATCACAATACTTTTAATGTGAGAGTGCAAAGTTAGGGCAGAATTTAGTAGAATACCCAAAATGCAAGCTTGACTGGCCATGGGGATCTGGGAGTTATCCAAAAGTAATGAATGATGAGAGCAAATACCGCCCCACGTTCCTTCCCCAGAGAGGGAAAAGTTATGATTGTGAGACCAGGCTTCCTGCCTCTGAAGCTGGATCCTTAGCCGCTATGTGTGGAAGGTGCTCCTGACTGCTGTTTCTTTTGAAGGGTGCTGCTGAAAAGAGAATGGAGGCATCTTTGAAAACGATGGATAGGACCACTAGTTTATTGCCTTCCACTGTGCATTTAGCATGTGTATTTATGGCCATGATTAAATATTTGAACATTCAGGATATATCATTCATAAGCCTAGCATGGCCATAGGAGACCTAATAACATCATTTAACTTTAAATGTGCATCAGTGAGTTTTGCTAGTAACATCTGGCTTTAATAGAAAATATGGAGATGACTGTTTGAGCATGCATGAAGTATTAAAGATCATCTATGGTAGAGGTGGCCAGACCAAGAGCCAAAAATTGAGAATGCATAATGCCAAAGAACCACATTTAAAAAAACCCCAAAACATTTTAACACTTAATGCCATTAAAATTATAACATTTTTATCTTTACCTTCTTAGCACATGCAGCCTCTCTTCTGTTGGGGCCGAGGCAAGCCCATTCTATCTTTCTCTTCCTATTGGCAAGGGGTACCCTTTCTGCAAAAATCTATTGGCTATACCTTGAGATTGCTGTCTGTTATTTTACTGTAGTGCAGTGACTCCTTAATCATAAGAACTGTTCTCTCGGGATGTTTTTCTGCAATGATTTAGGATAGAAACTGTCAAAATCCCATAGGATATTTGTGTTACCTTACTATATATAGGTATTATGAAACCGTCTTGTAGCGTTTTTGTACCAGAATGTAAAAAAAAAATATATATTTCTTGACCACAGTTGTTGCATTGAAAACTGCAGATTTCAATCCGATTTATTCAATCAATAAAAAAAACTATGTAAAGAATCCACAGAACCTTTCCAAATAAAAACACATTATCAATAAACCACTTTCACAGTTTAATCCATGTATATACATCCTGATTTTCACAATTAGTAACAGGCAAATATATTATAGAGGGTGCCATCATGGCACCCATCGCTCTTCCTTGTATGTGGTTTTTTTTTTTCATTTGTAAAAGTTATTTGTGAACACAAGAACTGCCATACTGGGTCAGTGCAAGGGTCCACCAAGTCCAGTATAGTGTTTCTAACAGTCACTGAATCCAGATCATAAGTACCTGCCAGGGTACCAAATAGTTTCTATTCTGCTTATTCACACGGATAAGCTTTCCCCAAGTCTACTTGGCTAATAGGCTATGGACTTTTTCTCCAGGAATTTATCCAATTCTTTTTTAAACCCAGCTACATTAACTGTCTTTACCACATCCTCCAGCAAGGAATTCCAGAGCTTAATTGTATTATTAAAATTAGAAGTTGCACCCATATTGGTGCATAAGAATGATTTTCCAATACTGGTTTTTCTAACAATAGACTCGTCTTGAGGCATATTTGTATATAAAGAAGTAGTATCTAACGTGCCAGTTGCCAACCTGAATGAACATCCCTTTCTTGTTCTAATAATTGTATTAGATGGGCTGAGTTCTTAATATATGATTTTGTTGTAGATACAATCGGTTGCAAAATTTTTCCTCAAAGTGAAAAAAGAGGCAAGTGAAGAAGTAGTGATAAATTACCCAAAGAACATTCACAAATAGAGTATAAAACTCTATGCATCATCCATAAAATGTTATATGGGGAAGTCACTGAATGGCTGAATGCCTCAATCAGACTGCATACTCCCCAAAGAAACCTACGGTCAAGCAATAAAGGCCTTCTTACCATTCCAACCATACAAACGGCACATCTAACACTAATAAGGAATAGAGCAATCTCCATAGCTGGTCCTAAAATATGGAACGAACTACCTGAAAATCAAAGACTTCAGCAAAATATTCGAGAATTTAATAAAGAGCTAAAAACATGGCTCTTTCACAAAGCATATAATGAATATCAGCAGACTCAGTACTTGAACACAACAGTGAGCAAGAAACTAGCATAGCGCTAAAGAAACAGCAGTTACCTTATCCACTTACGTTAAATTAAGAGCATAAATAAAATATCATTTTAGCTTTAACTAACGCATGTGTTTATCTTATATTTTTTTATAATAAGTTTTAACATCTTATAGTTTTATGAAGTATTGTTATATTGTATTTACTATTTACTGTTTTTTCTATTTTTATTATTTTATAGATTTTATTGAACGTGTAAACCATTGTGATGGATTTTATTCTTAATGACGGTATATAAAACCTGAAAAATAAAAATAAATGAGTGAACAATTTTAAATGTACAAGCTAATTTATAGCTTAAAGAGGAAGAGACTTCGCACGTAGATTTTAAAAAGCTTGCGTGTGCCCATAAACGCACGTATGTGTGGAGCCTTTACGCGCGTACTCGCACGAGTGACCTGGGGAAGGGGGGGGGGGAGCGCATTTGTTAGACAATCTGACTCTCTATATATCTTCTACTGGAAGAGGGGCACTTTCAACTCAAGGTGGGTAGGGGGGGGCTGCGATGTTACAGGGGCCTACAGACTCTTGTTCCCTAGGTAGACCAATGTAACACTGCCCCCCCCCAAAGTGCCCCTCTTACAGTGGGAGATATATAGAGTCAGATTATCTCTGTAACAGAGGCGCTCTCTCTCCTCCACCCCCTCCAAAATTTCCAGACCTGCACCTCATTAGGACCAATAGTAAAGTTATGCAGGTAACATGGCACGCGTTTCCATGTTCAGCCTTGCAGAATTTGAGGGTTGTGTGTGTAAGTCTCGGCCCCACCCCAGAACGCCGTGCCCCGGCCCTTTTCTACCTCCTTATTCTTGACGCATGCACAGATATGTACGCACGCACTTCCTGGCTTCTTAAAATTTGCGTTGCTCGTGCACAGCCCACATACATGTGTATGGGGCTGTTTTTGCGTGAGCAACGCTTTTAATATCTACCTGTTTGGTATTATGTATGTGAAAATTCAGATAAAGCATAGTAGCTTGGTTTTAGACCAATGATTACACTAGCTAGTGCATTTAAAATTGTTCATTCTGATTGTTGAAGGTTTTTTGTAAAACGTTTCCTACATATATTGATAGTTTCGGGCATTGGATCTCTTTTGGAACCATCAGACGATCAATTTTGGAATAACTTTAAGAATTGTACCCATGTTGTAAATCACTTTGACAAATGACAATCTCTTATGTGCCTCTGGTAGAGTGCTAAAATGTGAAATCTTCCAGCTTGAAGGGTTCATTAGAGGGTCAAAGGTGTTTGGAAGGGTCCTGCTATCTTTTACAATGAGGAATCTTCTAGTCAAGAAGGTTCATAGAAAGTTCAGTGGGTTTATGTGAACGATATCAGAGTGACAAGTGTGGTTCTTACCCTAAAGGGGATGGAAATTCTGAGGGATTTAAAACTGCCGCCCACGAGACAGGAGGAGTTTGGGGGAAGTTTTGAGGAAGCTTTTATTGAGAGTTTTTGAAGAAGTGGAAGTCTAGTGCTGGGGCTGTCATGGACACTCAGTGAAGTCTTGAAGGAGTTTTGAGAAGTGATGCAAGTGAGCAGGAGCTATGCTGGGGGCCAGAAGAGACAGCAGGAGGCTGTGTTCCTGTCTTGGAGCTCCAGTGGAGGATCTGGGAAACTTTAACTGCCTGAAGAAAGAGGGGAAAAGTTGTTTTGGTCCTTTTCTGAAACTGTTGTGAGTAAACTGGGAATTCTCAGAGACTTTTCTACTAGATTACTGGAGCTATAGGAAGCCTGGGACATAAGAGCAGTGTTGCATCTGTCGGTTGCAGACGGCTGTGACCGCTCTGCCTCGCTTCTCTTTTATCATTCTCCTCCTCTCTTGGAAGGATGGCTGCCTCTGCTGCTGGTTGCCGAAACCCTCGGCATCTCCAAGACAGTATGGGCATCCCCTTCCGCCATGCTTCTGCCTGAGGCCTCCTAGGGAACGCGCGCGCACACTGCCTACGTTTTTGAATACGTCATGGTGGGAACCTCGGGGGCGTCCCCACCACATGACGTCAGTACCTCCGGGTATTTAAACCTCAGCTCTGCTCCAATACGAGTTAGCAAGGATTTCGGTTTTGCTACTCTGTCCGCTTCTAAGCTGCTCGCTTGGATTCCTCACTACCCTCCAGGGTATCTCGCTCCTTCAGAAGCTCTGGGTACCCACTCCTCAGGGGCCTCTCGCTTCTACCTGCCCTTTGGGGTTCAACCACCTAACCTTATGGACACCCGCTCCTCGGGAGTCCTATCTGCTTTCTTTCAGGCACCCTCGGCACTCCTAGTTACTCGCTCCTTTCGGGCCTATACTACCCAGGGTATCCTGCACCTCGGACCACGGTTCCTTCTCTACTTTCTACTACCAAAGGAAGTTTATCAGCACTGCAACTTTGTGAGTATCTCTACGCTCCAGCTCTTCCTATTCCACCCCCCAGGTTCACGGGTTATCCCGCGCTGCGGAACACTTCCGGACCTTTGCTACATCTGGGTGAGACAATCTACTACAGAGACTGTCTGAGCTTACTGCGATATCACTGGACTACAGTACTGTCTGTTCCTTGGACAAGATTCAACCCTATCTACAGTAGTATAATAAAGCTTCCTTTCCTCAGTGTCTGCTTACTAAGAGTCTAGCCAATCGTTGTGGTTCCCCACGGGGCCCCTCCCCATGGGAGGAGTCATCGCCACTTCAACCAAGAGTCTGTAAATATGCCACAAACCCAACAAGCAGAGTGCTCAATTTGGGAGTATACAAGACCTGAATTTTAGAGATTAAATGAAAGGGTTTTGGACAGCGTGTGTTTGGTTTTTTTTTTGTGCCTGAATTTTCCTGCTGTTTTGCTCTGGAGTTTGAATTTTGTTTTGCTGCTGAACTGGCTCTTTTTAAAGTAAACTCTTCTGTTTTGAGCACCAATTTTTGTGTGGATATTGAGTTCTTTGGTGATAATTTCTGCCCAGTTGACCTTGCAAGAAAGCCTACCCCCAATCCACAGGATGCAGAGAGTATTCCCCTACCCCATTTGAGCGAATGCAGTGCTTTCTGAGTCTGGGGGAGGATAGTTAGTAAGAGTCCTTGATGACAGAGTGTCATCTTATTTTCAAATTTCCCAACGTTTATCAGATGGGAACAGTGCTCAGTCACTATAAATGCAATAAATGATAGAATGTGCTCATGTATTGGAGATTAAGTAGTCATTCATCCTTGTTTGTATGTAAATAAACTGCAAATGTTTATGGATTGTAATATTGAACAGTTTGTTTTTTTTTGCAATATTAAGTCCTTACCAGCTGATTTTATATAAAAAAAACAAAAAGGAAAATTAAAACTCTGATTCTAGAACATTGCAGGAATATATGTATGGGTACAGAAAGAGGGTCCTTTGCTTCAGCATTTGCGTATGGAAGATTTAAAGCTTTTTGTATTGGAATGTGTTTCTTTACAAAAATGAAGTGATCTATCACAAAAATTGGTGCGATGAGAGCAGCAATACATCTTTAAATGGTAAACACTTCAGTTGTTGGGTTTAAACTCTGAAATGTAGGGGCAAGCCTAACATGATCAAATAGTAAGGTGTTTTATACCGGTTGATTGTAAAGAAGATATGGCTTGAGGTTGAGATTGGCTGAGGTTGGTCATGTGATTCACAGCAAGCAAGCCGATAGGTGGATGTGACAGCATGTATAAGAGACTGTGGAAGCTATGACGTGATCTCAGCATTTTAGAAGCAACAGCCATTAAGAGTGGAACAATGAATGTTATCGGAAAGGTTCAGTAGACACATTAGCATAAGGTATATTTTTTGCCATTGGGTCTAACCATGGAAATTTCTTTTCTGGATATATTTCAGATATTGAAAAATCTTGTTGAATGATTTATATTTTTTTTGTAGAATACATTTGCATTTGCACTTGCCAGTAACGGGAAATAGATCATTGTTTCACTTTATCTCTTTCGTGGAAAAGCTGTTTATGGTGAAACTGTGTGCCAGGGCAAAGATGCTTTCCAAGCAGTAGCAGAGTAAATTGTTCATAAAAGATGCAAGTATTTTAAATAGTGGCAAAGTGCTTTTAAGACAACAGTGGGGAAAATCATCCATAGAAAACACCAGTGTTTTCACACAGTTTGTGTAACATTATATACATTTGACGATGTTATGATAAACACAATCAGAGCAAGTATTTGGAACACAGATTTTAAATTTTCTATTAACATGTTTAGGAAAAACTTTCAGTGACCCTTGGAAGTAGCATCTGTTATGCGTGTCACTTTTTTTTTTTTTTGTGCAAATTTTCAATTATGGAATTTTGTTTTAAAGAATATGTCCAAAATTTATTAAGTAGGTTTTTTTTGGCTGTGCAATGAGGGGCAGATTTTCAAAGGCTACGCACGTAACCTGAGGAAATCTGCCCCTGCGCGCGCTGAGCCTATTTTGCATAGGCTCGGCGGCGCGCGCATGTCTCGGGGCTTGCTAAAATGGGCGTTCCGGGGGCGTGGCCGAGTGCCCTGACACAGCGGCCTGTGTCGGGGCCTGGCCAGCCAGCGCACGCAAGTTACGCCTGCATAACTCCATCGAACAAGGTAGGGGGGGATTTAGGTAGGGCCGGGGGGTGGGTTACATAGGGGAAGGGAGGGAAAGGAGGGGGGATAAAAAAAAAAAAAAAAAAGTTCCTCCGAGGCCGCTCAGATTTCGGAGGGGCCTCAGAGGGAACGGGAAAAGCCATCGGAGCTCTCCTTGGGCTCGGCACGCACAAGGTGCACATGTGTGCACCCCTTGCGCATACCGACCCTGGATTTTATAACATGCACGTGGCAGCGGGCGCATGTTATAAAATTGGGTGTACATTTGTGCGTGCGTAGGAATTAAAATCGGCCCCTGATTGTGCTAATTTCCAACTATCGACTTTTTCCATTATAATTAATGACGTTGGGCTTTTTCACTTAAATTCTATTTTTATTTAACAGATAATTTGTTTATATTTTTTTGTAGTGTCACTCATTTTGAAGCATCATGTACTATGTCATGTTTATTCTTTCAATTGTTATGTTTTGCATTTGCTACTTTATAACTATTACTTGCCTTGAGGTTTCTGAAATGGAAAGGTGAGAGAGCCGATGTGAGAGGGAAAAAAAAGTCCATCTCACATAATGGAGCAGGAGTAGGCAACTCCTGCCCTCGAGTGCCACAAACAAACCTGGTTTTCGGACATCCACAATGAATTTGCTTGAGATACGTTTGCATACAATGGAAGCAGTGTGTGCAATGTTTAGAAGACTAGTTCTCTAAGCTACTGTGAATTCTTCCCTATGAGCAGGAGCTACAAAGAATCCCAATTTAAGCTAAGAAAATCTCTCAGATCTCATCCTTGGTTCTTTGATATGCCAGCTCTGCTTCTACTCAGTCTGTGCTATGACTGGAATTTGGTGTATAACAGGTGCTCTGTTTCCTTTTTTTATGCATTCCTGATTTATGGTGCTGACTGTGCCGTGAATCTCCAAGAAAGGTAGAATTTCCACTATCAACTCAATCGTCCATGATCCATTAAAATCCTTCACCACCTCTGAGATATACCCCATCTTAGATGTTTTTTTTCTTGAAAAGCCCTGGTAAATGACTGATCTTGCCTTAAGAGCAGTTGGTAGTTCTAGGGAAAAGTGAATTCTTTGCAAGTTGTGATGGCCTTTATTGTAGTGGTTTTCAACTCAGTCCTTAGGACACACCTAGCCAATCTGGTTTTTAGGATAATCATAAGAGATTTGCATGCAAAGGAGGCAATGCCTGGAGCTGTATCTTATGCATATTCATTGACGATTTCTTGAAAACCTGACTGGCAGGATGTGTTCCAAGGAGTGGGTTGAGAAACTCTGCTTTTTTGAAAAAAAAAAAAATGAGAAGAAATCAAATGTTACAGTATACTAGCTTGAGAACACATAAGTAATTTCTTTAGATATGTCAGGGGTAGGAAACACTGGTTCTGGAGTGCCACAAAGAGGTCTAGTTTTCTGGACATCTGCAGTGAAGATGCATGAGATACATTTGCATGCAGTGGAAGCAGTGCATGCAGATATTCCTTATTCATATTCACTATGGATATTCTGAAAACTAGATCTGTTTGTGGCACTCCAGAACCAGACCTGCTTGTGTATTTCTATGACGTGGGTTAGGTATTACTTAGAATGCTTGCATATAGTTTAACTAGAGCGTGTCTTATTTAAAATGACGTGTTCTTAAAGACAGGATGCTGCAGCTGCAAACTCTTTGAAGATCTTGTTGGTCAATGGGGTTGTATTCATTGTGCATTTTTTTTTTTTACGCAAGTATCTGTTCCGCCAAAAAGTTTAAAATTCAGTCATTTAGAAGCAATAAAAATATTAAGATTTCAGTACTTCTGGTTTTAATTCATTCTTGAGGAGAGAGAGAGAATGGTTTAAGTTTAGAAAACACCTCCTACTTAACATCTGTTGCTGTTCTGGATATAGGAAAATGTGGGAGCTGAAGCTACTGCTAGTGGCACTCCGATGCAATTTGGAATAAAGATACGCTTAAAAAGTGGTCTTGGAGAATAATTCATAAACCAGCGATGTGGCCCATATAAGTGACACATGCATGAATTGTATTCTTCAAAGACCTAAGACTGGATCTTAAGAACAGGCAAGCTAATAATAATTTCAGAAATAGTGGCTGTGCTGCTCCTGTGAAGAGTTGATTTTTCATGTGTGTTGGCAGAGCTTGCTAGTGATGACATTTATAATTTTGAGCTCCTGTCATTTACCCAAGGGCAACAAAGCATCCATTTATGTGGAGAGCTGGAAGAAAATGATTAGCTGGAGAAAGTATGAAGCCATCATAGTGTTATAAATGTTCTAATGGCAGTATATTACAATGTATTGTTTTCTGGCATGTTTCTATTCAGTAGGATCGTGAGGGAGCACTGTCTTGACCCCCTCACCAAAATAAATAAAATTCAAAATCAACCATACTTATAAAATATATAGTTTGACAAAGAGATGCTCCTCTGTTTTCTCAACATTCCTGTTTTGATGGAGAGATTCCAAATTTTGATTGAGTGGGTAAAACTATGAAATTTAGTAATTGTTGTACCCTGACTGACTCATAACTGGCCTTTTTCTGCACCTCTTGTCAGTATGGTTTAGCACACTGGAGTGCTTTGTTTTTAACAATTGTACCACTGCTCACTGTCAGAAATGACTTTATGCTGGAAAGTGATTATTTGTTGCTGCATGACAGATAGGGTTTCCCCATGGGAGAGCAAGATTCATGATGTCAGTCAGCATTATGGCTGTCAGAAACAAGAGGGAAAATACAGATCCTACACTGCCTGGAACCAGGATTCCTCTTATTTTTGCTCCTCATATACAGAATTTGTCTTTTCCAGCTCCCACCATAAGCAACATCTGCAATGAGAAATGAGGAAAAATGCTGTCAGTTTGACTTCTGGGGCACACAGGAGAGAGTTTCATTTATTAAACACTTCTGAGAAGATATTATTTATTAAAACTCATTGCAGTGGAAGCCTAATAAAGCCCATTAGCTGAAAGATTTTCTTGCCTTGAACATGGATTATAATAATTTAAATGGACAATTTTCTCAGTGGAGGAGGGTGGGCAGTAGAGTGCCTCAGGGATCTGTACTGGGACCCGTGCTTTTCAATATATTTATAAATGATCTAGAAAGGAATATGACGAGTGAGGTAATCAAATTTGCAGATGATACAAAATTATTCAGAGTAGTTAAATAATCGGATTGTGATAAATTGTAGGAGGACCTTGTGAGACTGGAAAATCGGGCATCCAAATGGCAGCTGAAATGTAATGTGGATAAATGCAAGGTGACGCATATAGGGAAAAAAAACCCATGCTATAATTACACAATGTTGGGTTCCATATTAGGTGCTACAACCCAAGAAAGATCTAGGCATCATAGTGGATAACACATTGAAATCGTCGGTTCAGTGTGCTGCAGCAGTCAAAAAAGCAAACAGAATGTTAGGAATTATTAGGAAGGGAATGGTGACTAAAACGGAAAATGTCATAATGCCTCTGTATTGCTCCATGGTGAGACCGCAGCTTGAATACTGTGTACATTTCTGGTTCCGCATCTCAAAAAAGATCTAGTTGTGATGGAGAAGGTACAGAGAAGGGCGACCAAAATGATAAAAGGGGTGGAACAGCTCCCCTATGAGAAAAGACTAGAGGTTAGGACTTTTCAGCTTGGAGAAGAGGCTGCTGAGGGGGGATATGATAGAGGTGTTTAAAATCATGAGAGGACTAGAATGGGTAAATGTGAATCGGTTATTTACTCTTTCAGATAATAGAAGAACTAAGGGGCACTCCATGAAGTTAGCATGAGGCACATTTAAAACTAATCGAAGAAAGTTCTTTTTTACTCAACGCACAATTAAACTCTGGAATTTGTTGCCAGGGGATGTGTTTAGTGCACTTAGTATAGCTGTGTTTAAAAAAGTTTTAGATAAGTTCTTGCTATTAATCAAGTAGACTTAGAAAATAGCCACTGCTATTACTAGCATCAGTTGCATGGGATATACTTAGATTTGGTTACTTACCAGGTGCTTGTAGCCTGGATTGGCCACTGTTGGAAACAGGATGCTGGGCTTGATGGACCCTTGATCTGACCCAGTATGGCATGTTCTTATACTTAGTTTTCTATAGGGAAGCTGTCTGCCCTGCCCTTCACTGCAAAGTATTCTGTTTCTTTTCTACTGCCATGACTTTTGTACTGTTCATTTAAATTTCTGCCACTTATAGAGCACCTAGTAGCCCAAAAAGGCCCAAACACGTAGAATCCCTTTTTCTTGTTACCAGAGTTTCATGTTATATGAACCAATTAAGCTGAAAGCTCAAGGAGGTCAGAGCATTTTTTTTTAAAGCAGCCCTACCATTGATTAATACTTGTGGTCACCTGTGAACTATGCTTCTTGCAAGTTTAACACATCTCTGCTGTTTAATGGTGTATTTAGCACACAGAAATTCACATAGCAAATGTCATAATCACGTGCATATTGCTATACTGAAAAGGGACCTAGTTGTTATGAAATATTCACACTTGTTAGTTGAAGTGCTGTGAAATTCCCTTCCCCATATGGATGTGCATTTTTTGGATACGGAAGTATAAAACATGGCAAATAATCCCATTTTTGTTTCACTTTAAATAAACCCCCCCAAAAAAGAAAAATGTCACAGTTTTTAGTCTTTGGGGAAATAGTGTACACTAATAATAGGGTGGCCTAATTCCTGAATATTAAAAAATATTAAAAACCCTGAAAACGAAAAACAAACCAAGAAATCTCCCAAAATTGAGAGAATGAAACAAAGATGAAAGAATTTGTGCGCACATCCCTGCTTCCCTTCATTTATATATGTGATATGTATACACACATACACTTTTAAGACAGTTTGGCTCCTATGTTGTATCTTATTTTTAAAAATATTTCAGCCTTGGAAGTACTCTTTTAATATTCCTGAAAAAATAAACCATCCTTGGATAGTGAAAGGCATTAATATAAATCAAATAAGCAAGGAGATCTTTCAGCTTTCCCTTGAAGGTCAGCACTGCGGTATTCTACGTCTTCACACTCATCAGAACTCGCCTGTGGATTCATTTTACATTACCCTCATTTTCTGCCTCATCTACGTTTGGTTCTGAATCGACTTTATAGTGATTTTGTCTTCCCATTATTATATTTTATTGGCTCAGTAATTTAATCCTCCCCCTTTGGGCTTCCATTTCTGTTGTAATTGGTCTCTGTGGGCTACGGCACCACAAACCTTCTTTTTATAACCCCTTCCAGTTGACTCGGCCCAGCCGTTGCAGTGACCATCCTTAGCTAGGGGCTTACAGACTTTGGATCCCTTCAGGATGTGGTAATATGGACTCAGTCTGGCCACTAGATGTCGGTGATCAATGACTAATATCAACGTCACCTCCCCTCTTCCCAACAGGCTGTGAACACTGCCTTTGCAGCATCCCCTGCTGCCCCAGGAAGCAGAGCATGCACTGGAAATCAAACCCTGGTTGTCCATATGGAAGTTCTGGCATGTTCAGACCAATTTTGGTCTTCATAGTTGTAATGCAATTTAAAGTACACACAACCAGGTGAATGATCTGTTTTGCTACATGATGCAATATCGGGCGGGGGGGGGGGGGTGCGGCTCCCTTTCCATTCATGCTATTTGTTGCCCACCTCCCCCAAGATGGATTACTATCTATCTGTCTATACACATATGTGTGAAGGGTGTTCACCAGGCAGCCACATTGCCAACTAGTCCCCATTTTGTTTCTTTTCAAGTTGCACTTGGAGGCACAGAAAGACAGACAACTCATACTCAGACACACAGAAAGAAACATACCAAGACAGACACCCTACACCCAGATTGAGAGAGCTCAAGATAGACACCCAAACAGACACACAGATCTCAATAACAGAGAGATAGGCACCCCACGGAGAGAGAAAGAGAAACCCAACACCCAGATAGGCACACCTAGACAGAAAAACACACACCACTCTTGACAGAAGACAGATACATAGAGACACCACAGGCAGACATGCAGTGTGACACCGCACACAGACCAAAACCCACTAGGCAAACACAGGTATGCATTCTCCACAACACATCCACACACTACAATGGTAAAGGCTGGAAAAGTTTTCAAAAAACTTAGGTACCAGCCAAAATTTTAAGAGCTGAGAAAAACACCATCCTACTGTGTCCACATTTTTATTTTTTACTTTTTCCACTAATTTTTCCTATTTCTCTATTTTTTAGTTTCTTTATCTTTTTTTCTCATGTTTTAATTAGCTTATTTAACTTTTTGCTTTTATTCTCCTTTCCTCCCTCTCTCCCACCAACTCCTTGCTCTCTTTGCTCACTCCCCTCCCCTACCTCACCATTGCTTTTCCTTCAGGGAGGCAACAGCTGTGATCTCTCCCTGAGTTAGGGACCTGGCAGAAGCAGGAACTCTTCCCGGGTTGTGGAACACTGCAGGGACTCCTCCCATGGCCGGCTGTGCCCCAGACTAAGCGGCTCCCCCACCGGGCCCACCACAGCAGAAGCAGCTCCTCTCCCTGGCCCACTGAAAGAGATGCATGGCTAAGCCATGGCATGCGATGTCGTCACCTTCTGGCAGCTCCCTCTCTCCTGAGCTTGCAGAGTCTCCAGGAGCAGGAACAGACTCAACAGCATAGCCATTTTTCCTTCCCTGGCTGGGCTGCCAGTGTGGTCCCCCCTTCAAGTCTGTTCAGGAGACCCAGACACACTACACCTTACAAATGCAATGGTTGGATGGCTCTAGGGAATTGCCTCAAACTTGGGAGTCCTGTACCTTTTGGATCATTGTGTTTGAAATATGGCTCAAATTAATAGTGATCAAAAGTTAGTACTATATTAAAAGGCACTTAATTGTGTCTATAAAAAGACTTGGTTTATCTCCGTCCCAGTTTCCAGCAGACACGTCTACATCCCCTAAAAGCCACCCATGACAATTTGGAACTAAATGGTATCATTGTTAGCTGTCTCTGCAGAGGTGGCTATTTCAGAGCATATGGAGAGTCTTGCAATGTTATTGCCCATTTAACTGTTCTGTGCGTATCTTCAGTTTCCAGTGCTGTCAGCGTGCCAATCTTTCATGAGCATTAAAATGTTAGAAAATTGTGAATATATATATAATAAACAAATTCAAGTTGAGTGTTAAAGCCTCTCCTTTAGGCAATACTTTGAAAGCTGTGAGCATTTATTTCTAAAGCAAAAATATTTCAAAGCTCTCATTATTTACTTCTGTTTGGATTTGAATTTTAAAAAATGGTCCAAGGCCTTAGGACTGAATTAATTTAAGAGAATAGAACTGGCTTTTGACATGTTTTTGCTAATGTTGTGACATGGTGACATTCACCCTGTGAGACACATCTTTGAAATATTATTCTACTACTATTAATTAATATTTCTATATTGCTACTTGATGTTCACAGCACTGTACAAAGAACACATAAGAGACCTCCCCGCTCAGTAGAGCTTACAATATAATCAAGGCAAACATACAGGTCAAGAGCCTTGGAGTTTCATATCATTAGACAATGGTTAAAATTAGTTAATGAGGCTGAAGACATGCAATCAGATTTAAGATTTAAAAGCAGCTTCAAAATGGTGGTTTTTAGATGGGATTTAAACAAGGTGAAAGAGCCCATTGTGCCAGCTCAGGAGGTCCATTCTAAGTCCATAGTATTGCCAGGTGGAAAGTGGAGTCAGGAATTGGTGGTAGAGTTAGATGGGCATAGATAGAAGTGACTTGTCTGAGCAGAGTGCACAAGGAGGGATGTAGAAATAGATGAGAGGAGAGTAAGTGAGGAGTTGCAGCGTGATGGCTCTTATAGGTGAGTAGGAGGAGCTTGAACTGTAAGCGGGATTGGATAGGGAGCCAATCCAGTGACTTCAGAACAGGGGTTATATGGGTGTATCTTTGTTGAAAGATAAGTTGCGCAACTGAATTTAGGATAGATTGTGGTGGAGAGATGACTTGCTGAGAGACCCGTGAGGTGCAGGTTGCAATAGTCTAAGCGAGAGGAGATGAGAGTAGATAACGGTTCTGGTAATGTGTTCAGAAAGGAAGGGATGGATTTTGGTGGTGATATAGAGAAAGAAATGGCACATTTTAGCAGAATTTTGGATATGTACCGTATATAGGAGAGAGAGAGAGGAGTCTGACTCCTAGTTTATAGACTGAGGGACTGGGAGGGGATGTGTGGTGTTCCCAGAAATTAAAAAAAAACAGAGGAAGAGGGGATGTGGACTTAGGGGAACGATAAGGAGCTCTGTCTTGGCCATTTTGAGTTTAAGGTGGGGATGAGACAAGCAGGCTGAGATCTGGGACTGGATTTCTGATGAAATTTCTGGTGTAGAGAGGTAAATCTGGGAGTCAGCATAAAAATGGTATTGGAAGCCATGAGAGGAAATCAGAGTATCAAAGAAATTATAATACAAGAAGAAGAGAAGGCGGCCCAGGACAGAACCCTTAGGCATAGCGGTTGATAGTGGGAGGCAGTATAGCAGGATGCACCAGAGTAGACACTAAAAGTGCGATGGGAGAGGTAAGAAGAGAACCAAGGCAGGGCAGAGTCCTGAAATCCAAGCAAGGGCAGACTATCAAGGAGTAGGTGGTGATCAACCGTGTCAAAAGCAGCAGATGAGTCAAGGAGGATAAGGACTGAATAAAGACATTTGGCTTTAGCCATAAGCAGGTCATTGGAGATTTTGGCACTGTTTCAGTTGAATATAGAGGGCGAAAACCAGACTGGAGTGGATCAAGAATGGCTTGAGATGCAAGAAAGTCAAGACAATGGTGGTGAGCAGCATCTCAAGTAATTTGGAGGCAAAAGGGAGGAGGGAGATGGGACAATAGTTGGAAGTACACGTAGAATCCAGTGAGGGTATTTTTAAGGAGTGGTATGAACACAGCATGAAATGTCTTTCCCAGTGACATGTGGCACAAGTAAGCACCGATATAGCCCGTGTTTTATATGGAGACTTGGGAGCATATGCTCATATGTTTATCTAATATTCAAAATGTAATAGCCCTAAATTAGTGTTTCCCAAACTTTTCAAGTTCAAGGTACATCTACAGTGTAAAAAGAAAAAAAAAGTTGCGTGACACACCAACCTCCATGTGACTGACAATATGGAAAAGGCTCCTGACTGTTAATTAAAAAAAAGTAAGCAAGCACTGAAAGCCCCACCAGTCTCTCTTCCAAATTTTAAAACAAAGGGACCAGTTCCCTCTATATACAGTATGAGTGCAGCAGAAAGGAGCAGTCAGTGTGATGTGGGCAGTTACCTTGGCTGCCGCATGTGACTGCCAGAGCCCCTCTACCGCTGCCGCTCCCGACGCTCAGGACAAATATCTCCCTGACTCACTCAGCCAGGGGATAAGACACAGAGGCTGGCAGGACTCAAAGGGGGGGGGGGGGGGGGGGGGGGAGAGAGACAAGGAGGTGCCATGCAAAGCGAGTCCCAGCAGTCTGTGCCCATTAATTACCACACTCGGGGGCTCATGCTGCGGCTGGGAAGAAAAGGCAGGCATGGTTACACGTTCTCAGAAATGAGATCCTCCGGGTTTAAGAGCCACCACTGTTGATTTTTTGTTGCTGCAAGGTGCTGGGAGCAGAACCCAGGTGCTGCTTTGGACCCAAGCATCAGTTCGTGGTGACTTTTCCATGACACATTTGACCAGGTCTGAAGGCACCCCAGACTGCCATGGCACGCTGGTTGGGAAACACTGCCCTAAGTACAGAATCCTTGGAGTAAGTAGGTGATTTCAGTTTTATTATGACCCTTTATGCTAAAGGCATTTTCATTTGCATATGTCATGAAAAGGAATTTGATTTTGCTGCCTGTTCTATGAGGAGCTCAGCTGCTAGACGCATTTTCCAAGATAATGGAAGGTTAAAGCAGCAGCAGAAGGGAAAATGGTCAGGTGGTGGTTAAAACAAATTTTAACAGTAATGAAGAGGCTACTTTTTAAATGTGATTTTAAATCACTTCAGGAGGAGACACTGGAGTTTACATTTTTCCTAGAAATCACCTTCTCGATGATGGCTCGGTTTGTGAGGCCTCCAAGAACATTTGTCATGAGAACCCTTGTCTTAGATGAAGAAGGGTCCTATGTGGTCTTTAAAGCTTATGTTCTACCACTTTAAAAAAACAAACCACGGGGTCACAAGTTATCACAACCCGCAGAGATTCAGGTATAGATGATATCTGAACGAAAAGTTCCGCTGGAGCTCAAATGTAAACTATACAGTTGTGGTATGGTTTCCATTTTATCTTTGATTCTAGTGCACTCAGGGGCCGATGCAATAAATGAGCGCCTCCTTTCCTAATGCGCTCCCAGGCACCTCTCCTGGATGTGCAATTCAATGTAAGTGAAGGGTTGCGCTGCCGAGGAGGCGCTAGGGAGAAGTGCACACCCCTAGAGCCTCCTAGGCAGCAGGTGCCCAGGAGAGGTTGGCTGTCAGCGGGTTAGGGAAATGGACGCTCGTTAATTGAGCGTCTGTTTGCCTAACCTGACTGCAGACACTTTTTTAACTTTTTTTTTTTTCTTAAACCTTTTGGTTCCTCCGATTTAATATCACCATGATATTAAGTCAGAGCATCTGCAAAAAAAGCAGTATTTTCTGCTTTTCTGAAGAACTTCTGGGGCTGCTCAGAAATTAATGCCTGTTTTGTAAACCAAATCTGGGATCGATTAGGGTGGCCCTTGCTCAAGATAAGGGAGGTTTTCTCTCTTGTGCTGGAGAGGAGCGAAGGTTCTCATAAAACTTAATTTAATCCAGCCGGCATGTCTCAGAGGCAGGATCACGAAGTGATAATGACTAAGATAAGCATGTGCAAAAAAAAGTTACATTTTACTATCTCATATATTTTCTTGAATATGTAAAATTTGCATACTTGTGTGCATAGTGTCCATAGACCCGAAAGGAAAAATTTCCACGTGAAAGGCAGAAAATGCTGAAATTTGCCAGTTCTGTGGCTTTTAGCCATTTAAAAAATGGAAGGGGATTGCAAATACATGGAAAAGGTAAATCATGCTGTCTTTCTCTTTGCAAAAAAATAAAAAATTTTTATTTTATTTTATTTTTTTTTGCTATCATGGAATTGCATGGGGTAAAACACTCTGGATTTATAGTGCAAGGTTTTTACACATCTCTGAAGTGGGATGTTAGTCTTGTGGTGATCCTGGAAATTACAGTATAATGAAGCTGCAACAAACTCTGAACTGCATTTTCTGCATTAATTACATTTTCCCTTATTTTTGTGTGCCCTCAAAGGGCTGGAGTTAGGCCTTGCTCTCTGTGCATCTCCTTTCTTCAGTCAGGGTGGCTGTAATGGAGGTGATTATCTTCCCTTTCTGCCCTGCAGTAGAGCACGTTGCTTCCATGAAGTGCCAGACACCTGCCAGTCCGGCAGGACAGGAGACTTAAAATTCTGTTTCCTGAGTCTGTGGTCATGATGCACGATGTTTTTTTGGCCTGAACTATGGAGCCTATTTCTCTTTTTTAACTCTATTGTAAAGCTGTTTCTTTTTTTTAAGTTGCAGCTGTGAGATATTACGGTCTTCACTGCAAAGCTTACATTTTGTGACCTTGGAGGTGAAAGGATCCCACTTGCGTGTCTGGTTGTGCAAGGAGTTCTCTCGTCCTTTGCACAGCGGCTTCATGTACAAAGCACGTTCCCTCACGAGAATGAACCTGGACCTTAGTTCTGTGCGCACAGACTCTCTGTCCATTCATAGATTGAATTACAAATCACGATCACTGGGCAAAAGACAAGTGAAACCGGGATTGGAGTGTGGTGATCTGAAGCAGGTGTGGTGGTTAATAGACCTGAAGATTTAGACAATTTTATTTTTATAGAGGAGCAGGATATGGCAGGCCTTGGTGATCTATAGTCTGAGCTTTCCCCGAGTCTGTGCTCATGTAGACTCTCTCCTCTCTGCCATAGGTGCTGCATAAGGAAAGTGGTCCTTGAGGAGGTGTTCTAACAGATTCTAGTCTGGTAATACCCCGTTTAGTCCAGATAAGTGAACATCGCTGGGGTGGCTTTGAAGCTTCCAAAAAGCTTGCCTGAATATTGCAGCCCCCACAGATGTTCCCTCCACCCTTAAACTTACTAGACACCAGAAGTGACAGCAGAGACTAGGGATGTAGAGCTAAAACTTTTTGTTTTTGTTCATTTCTTTTCATTTTGTTGTTCTGTTTTCTGTCGTTGCATTTTAGCGTGTGTGTGCTAATTAGCTTTAATGCACACAAAACCAATGTAGTGTGCGCTACTTTAAATTACAGAAATGAAGGCACATCTCTAGCAGAGACTGTTCTTCCTAAATGAGCAGGCACAGCAGAAGGTCACACCCCAGTCAGTAATCCAACTGTTATTTATTTATTTACTTTAAAGTCTTTATGTCCTGCGCCCTCCAATGATGTATAGACTTGTCAGGCTGTGCCCTCCCACCCTTCTATCCATGCAGTTGGTTAACTGCTCTCTCCCCCCACACCTCCAGTTTAATCCAAAATGTATTTTTGGTGATGTGAGCAGGCTTTTTAGACTCAATACTGTTTTTTATTTGTCCTCCAATTAAAACAAGACATACCAGTTTGCATCTGCTCAATATAATTTTCTTACCAGCTAAAATCCACAATAGGTTTGCGATTAAATTTGTCTTGTGCCAAACCTTTTCCCCACCACCAGTGTGTCTTGTTTTTCTCAACCACTCCATTAGTCTCTCTAACCAAACCCCCACCACCACCCACCCCCCATTACTCTCTCTCCTCCTTATCCACACCCAAATCGGTCTCTCTAGCTCCCTCTCATATCCCCTCTTCTCACCTTACTGATGCACATGTATTTGCTGGGCTGCTTTTCAGCTTCAGGCTCACCCCTGCTCCCAATCTTCCAGCCTGTACAGACACCCCCCCCCCCCCCCCCCCCCCGCAGCTCCAAGCTCCACTGCCTCTCATCTGACCTGACCTGCTGCTGCTGCTGCTCCCTGCTCCACTGCTTCTGATCTTCTGACCTGTATGAGCTGCCGCTGGTTCTAGCTCTGCTGCTGTTCCTGCATCTCTTTCCCCCCCCCCTCCCCCCCGGCTCATTTACATCTCTGGGGGGGGGGGCGTGGGTAATCCTTGCTGTATGTAACAGTGGGTGGCAGGGAGCTACAATCAGGAAACAGAGCTTACATACAAGAGCAGATGGAACAAGTAGACTAGAATTCTATCAGAAACTTAAAACTCTGGTGGTCTCCAAGAATGTAGGTAGCAGTGATATCGTTAGTTTACTCTTTCATTTCACTCTGTTTGCCATCATTTTTTTTTTATCTGCCAGTCTCCATTAGCTAGGCATCCTTCTGTTTTCCTTAACATTTTTTAAACTAGAAATTGGTTTTTACTTGTAAGAGCAGAGAAAATAGGCCAGAGTTCCACCAGAAACTTAAGGGCTCCAAGGGTGATCCGGGAAACTACAGACCGGTTAGCCTGACTTCAGTGCCAGGAAAAATAGTGGAAAGTGTTCTAAATATCAAAATCACAGAACATATAGAAAGACATGGTTTAATGGAACAAAGTCAGCATGGCTTTACCCAAGGCAAGTCTTGCCTCACAAATCTGCTTCACTTTTTTGAAGGAGTTAATAAACATGTGGATAAAGGTGAACTGGTAGATGTAGTATATTTGGATTTTCAGAAGGCGTTTGACAAAGTTCATCATGAGAGGCTTCTAGAAAAAGTAAAAAGTCATGGGATTCGTGGATTACAAACTGGCTAAAAGACAGGAAACAGAGTAGGATTAAATTAACAATTTTCTCAGTAGAAGGGAGGGGGGCAGTGGAGTGCCTCAGGCTCTGAACTGGGACCCATGCTTTTCAATATATTTATAAATGATCTGGAAAGAAATACAAGTGAGGTAATCAGATTTGCAGATGATACAAAATTGCTCAGAGTAGTTAAATCACAAGCAGATTGTGATAAATTGCAGGAAGACCTTGTGAGACTGGAAAATTGGGCATCAAAATGGCAGATGAAATTTAATGTGGATAAGTGCAAGGTGATGCACATAGGGAAAAATAACCCATGCTATAATTACACAATGTTAGGTTCCATATTAGGAGCTACCACCCAAAAAGAGATCTAGGCGTCATAGTGGATAACACATTGAAATCGTTGGTTTGGTGTGCTGCAGCAGTCAAAGCAAACAGAATGTTGGGAATTATTAGGAAGGGAATCTTGAATAAAACGGAAAATGTCATAATGCCTCTGTATCGCTCCATGATGAGACCGCACTTTGAATACTGTGTACAATTCTGGACGCCGCATCTCAAAACAGATATAGTTGCGATGGAGAAGATACACGACCAAAATGATAAAGGGAATGGAACAGCTCCCCAATGAGGAAAGACTAAAGAGGTTAGGACTTTCAGCTTGGAGAAGAGATGGCTGAGGGGGGATATGACAGAGGTGTTTAAAATCATGAAAGGACTAGAACGGGTTAATGTGTTTTGTTTACTCTTTCGGATAATAGACTAGGGGGCACTCCATGAAGTTAGCATGTGGCACATTTATAACTAATCGGAGAAAGTTCTTTTTCAGTCAACGCACAATTAAACTCTGGAATTTGTTGCCAGAGGATGTGGTTAATGCAGTTAGTGTAGCTGTATTTAAAAAAAGGATTGGATAAGTTCTTGGAGGAGAACTCCATTACCTGCTATTAATTAAGTTGACTTAGAGAATAGCCACTGCTATTATTAGCATCAGTAGAATGGGATAGACTTAGTTTTTGGGTTATTGCCAGGTTCTTATGGCCTGGATTGGCCACTGTTGGAAACAGGATGCTGGGCTTGTTGGACCCTTGGTCTGACCCAGAATGGCATGTTCTTATGTTCTTAGGTCTAAAATACAGGATGCAGTGTGAGCTTTATTTGCGTTTAAACCAAGAAATTTAGGCCTTGTTTAAGTAATTGGAGTGTGTGAATTGATACAGTTCTTCCATTTATGTTTGAGCTAATGAGAACTCAAAACTAGGATTTGGCTGAAGAATGAGTTACTGGCTTTGGAAGCAATTTGGATAGGAAGAGAATGTTTGCAGAGCATTTATAGAAAGTAGATGGGTGAGAAAACTAATGTAAGACCAAGGCATCCTGACCAGAGAGCTAAAATGACAATTGAGTGGAGTGACAGAAAGGAGAGGTGAAATGACAACGTATTTACATACAGGTTTGACCTCTGTATGTCAGTTAAGTTTTGATTTCTATGTTAAAAAGAAAAGAAAGTGCTTCCTTCGCAAACATGTTTTATCCTCTTTGTGCTGCTAGACAGTCAATTAACCCTTTGATCCAGCTTCAAGTAAGGAGATGGACTCAGTATTTAACTTCCAAAGCAATTATTAGAACAATGAATTACAAGAAACACTGTGGAGAACTGAAATCAAGATTAATTTCACAAATTCTGGACTTGTCACAACTGTGAGTTTCTCTGTTTTGAGTTTAAATGAAGAAAACCAGCTGCGATAGAAACTGAAGCACAATCTGCAAATGGTAAGAAACAGTACCTTTCTCAAGAGTTTGTAGATAAGATACAGAAGGAGCAGCTGGCTTGCTGAGAGTCTTTTTCAAATGAAAATCCCAATCCATTGTATCTGATGATTGGAGAGAAGCCAATACAACACCACTCTTTAAAAGGGCTCTAGGGCTGATCTGGGAAACTATAGACTGGTGAGTCTAACTTCAGTGCCGGAAAAAAATCATAGAAACTATTCTAAAGAACAAAATCACAGATCATATAGAAAGACATGGTTTAATGGGACACAGCCTCACCAATCCACATTTTTTTTTTAGAGATTAATAAACGTGGATAATGGTGGGTCGGTGAACATAGTGCATTTAGATATTAAGAATGTTTGACAAAGTGCCCCATGAGAGACTCCTGTGAAAAATTAAAAAGCTACGGCATGGATGGCAATGTCCTTTTGTAGAATGTAAACTGGTTAAGATAGGAAGCCTGGGCATTCAAATGACAGATGAAATTTATTGTGGACAAGTGCAAAGTTATTCACTTGGGAAAAGTAAACTACACTGTAGTTACATGATGTTAAGTTCCTTAGTAGGAGTTATCTTCCCGGAAAAGGATCTTGGCGGCGTCATGGACAATATTTTTTAAATCTTTGCTCAGTGTGTGGCGGCATTCAACAAAGCATCGAATTGTTAGGAAAAGAATAGAGAATAACATAGAGAATGTCATAATGTCTCTGTATCATGCCATGGTAAGGTTGCGGCTGGCGTACTGTGTGCCATTCTGGTTGCCACATCTCAAAACAGATACAGTTGCATCAGAAAGGAATAGAGAAGATGACCAAAATGATAAAGAAGATGAGTCTCTGCCCCCAAGAGGAAGAGCTAAAGAGGTTAGGGCTGTTGAGCATGGAGAAAAAATGGCTGAGGGATATATGATGGAGATCTATAAAATCATGAGTTGAATAGAATGGGTCAATGTAAATCAGTTATTTACTCTTTTTTCAAAAAATGAAGAAAAAGGGGACATGTTATGAAGTTAGTAAGTATTTCATTTTTTAAATATTTATTATCCGCCGATAACATAACAGTGCTAAGCGGAGTACAGATACTCATATAAAAATGTTAATTGTTAAAATACAAATAAAATATAAAATGAAACCAAAAACTTTAAACATTAAAAGTAAAATAAATAATCACAAGTAGATTCTAAACAATTCTGAGAATTTGTTCACTTAATACACAGTTAAGCTCTGAACATTGTTGGAGGATGTGGTTAAGGTAGTTAGTGTAGCTGGATTTAAAAAATGTTTGGACAGGTACCTGGAGAAGTCCATAAACTACATACTGTCAAAGCAATTGTGATAGGTATCCTATTCCTCTGCTCCATAAATGAGGGCAAGTTGTGAGGAAAACCAGAAAAGGAGTTCCGGTACATAAAAGAAGCCAGAATAGGAGTCAGACTCCAACTCCCATAAGACACAGGGGTTCTGGAGTGGGAGGATCCACCCAGGCTTCACCTCCTGGAGTGGAGGAGAGATCCCGGGTGTGTTGGAGAGGGTTGAGAGCTTGTGGGGCAGGAGCAGGAAAAGGGTTCTGTTAGGGCCAGGAGAACAGAGAGAGGAGATTGAGGACCAGCCTGAGACAGTGGACCTGGGAGACGAGTGGTGGAGACCCCTTCCAGAAGAAGATGTACTCAGGCAGTCTGCAGGGTTGAGAGCTTTCACAAGTAAATTTTAAATGCATGTGGCCGGGCCTGCCGCGTGCATTTTACAATGGGCCCAGGCACGGACGTAAACCCCACTATGCGCCTAAGTGCCAGGCCTCTCCAAAGGGGCAGGTCTGGGAGGGGCAGGGAGATGGGCCGTGCCAGCACCTGGCTGGTGTGCGGAGATTGTCTGCTCCAGAGGAGCAGTAAATACCAAAATAAAAAATGTGGGAATAATTAGGTTAGGTTTATGGGCAGGGAGGAGAGGGAAAGAGGAGGAAGGTTAGGTGGGGGGTGGGGGGGGGGGAGGGCGTAGGGAAGTTCCTCCTTAATTGGAGGGAACTGGGTAATAGGCCGATCGCATCGCCACGTGTAATTGGAAAATCTCCCCCCACCCCCCCACGGTGACCATCAGATTTTATAACATGTGCATGTCCATGTGTGAAAGGGGAAGTACAAACCCCAGATGCAGACTACGGGTGGAGGTGGCAGTAGGGCCTGGTTCCCTTAGAACCAGGTCCATGGAGCGCAAACCAGTCCTAGACTGCAGAGGAAGCAACATGCAAGCAGTATTGAGGTTTAAGGAAAGAGCTGCTTTATTACTGCATGATTTTGGGATTGTTTGATAAAGTAAGGTGATAGAGACTTTTTAAACTACCAGGACAACCTTGGGACTATGTTTGCTTAAGCCCAGCTCACCAGCTCGAGTGAGAGAACCCAAATCTAATACTTTGAAATCCTGGAAGGAACAGGGTGTAAAAGTAGGCAATAGAGACCGGACTACCTGGCTTGGGGAGCCTCTTAGAGAGGAACCGGGGGAAGCTGCAAGCAGGAGTCAGGCAGTGAGACAAAACACCTTCAGACTTAACCAGCATTTCAATTTCTTATTTAACCAGAAAATCCCAGCCGGATTGTAACTGGGAGAGAGTCCAGTAGCACAAACCCGCAACACAATTTTCTGTGTTAAGTGGACTTTAGGTGGGTAAAATCTGTGGAGAATTCAGGGACATATATTATAGAAATTTTCAAAAGCTCACTTACACAGGTAAAGTGCATTTTCACACGTAAAACCCAGTTTTAAGTATGTAAATGCTTTTGAAAATCAGGCCCCTAGGGGAAAAGTCACTACTTCCACTATGGGATAGCAGCTAGGGATCTATATACTGTTTAGGATCTTGCTAGGTACTTGTGACCTGGATTGCCACTGTTGGAAACAAGATACTGGGCTTGAGGGACTCTGTCTGACCCAATATAGCATTTTGTGTGTTCTTATGTTCACATGCCTTGACATGGTCAGTAGCAAGATATAGCTTATCTACAAAATGAGGACACAAAATCACCTATCCAAAAACCAAGCAAGCAAATCTACTTCAAAGTTCATACAGAACTCAATCCACAACTGTGTAGCTTGAACTCCATTTGACTTTTTAATTCAAATATTATCTATACCAGAATTCCTGTTGGTTGTGATACCTTTCATGATTTAAAAAAAATATATATATATATATATTTATTTATCTATTTATTTATTTATTTATCTATCTATCTATGTAGTACACAAACTGTAAAGACCACACAGGACCCTTTTTCATCTAAGACCTTTTTTTTCAAGGAGTGAATAAACACGTGGACAAAGATGAACCAGTAGATATGGTGTATTTGGATTTCCAGAAGGCTTTCGACAAAGTCCCACATGAGAGGCTTCTAAGAAAACTAAAGAGTCATGGGATAGGAGGCGATGTCCTTTTGTGGATTGCAAACTGGTTAAAGGACAGGAAACAGAGAGTAGGATTACATAGTCAGTTTTCACAGTGGAAAAAGGTAAACAGTGGAGTGCCTCAGGGATCTGTACTTCGACTGGTGCTTTTTAATATATTTATAAATGATCTGGAAAGGAATACGACGAGTAAGGTGATCAGATTTGCGGACGACACAAAATTATGCAGAGTAGTTAAATCTCAAGCAGATTTAGGACCAAGATGGCAGACTGAAGGAGAGACACAGAAGAGGCTCTTAGCTCTGTTGCTGGAGTTTGCATACTTGTTCTCTTACGGTTGTTGGAAAATATGTCTCATATCAAACGAAAAGGGAAACTCGGGGAAGCTGCCTCTATCTCTTCCCCGGTTGGCCCGATACAGCAGAGAATAGAGAGCTTCTTTCCCGCTGACCCAGGAAGAGCTCCAGTTGGAAGCGATGTGGTTCCCGCCCTGGAGCTAATGGCGGTGTCACTAGCTTCATCTATCTCGCTGAGTCCTGAAGCACCAATAACTCCCTCCCCCTCCCTTTAATGAAACGTCCTTTGGAATGAATCGATCCGAGGAAGGTCTTGCAATAGCACAGACTTTCTCGGAGGTTGAGGAGGTGAATCCATCGGGCGAGTCGGTGAACCCCGAAGTAACTGGAAAAATTAATAATGTCTTCCACAGTGTGAAACAACTCATTCCGGGGAGAGAGGTAGGATGCCAAGAGTTGTTAATGGCGTCGACTCCTCGGTGAGAAGAAGGAACCGCCAATGGGCACAAGTACTGTGGTAATCCCTGGCGCCATAAGTTTGGTATGTGCTGTTCCTGAAAAGAAAATTGAAAAACCTCCTGTTATAACTTTGGATTCTGTTTGGACAGCTATTATGACTTTTGGAGCAGTCAATTTTATCTTTGATTACTGCGGTAGCTGATATAAATAAACGTTCACAAACATCGGAACAAGTTTCTTCACATACTGCAAAACTTGAAGAAATGGAGCAGAAAATGATTCAAGTACAAAAGGTTCAAACTGATCTTATACAGGGAGAGATGGCACAGTTAAGGAAATTAGAGAAAATTGAGAATGAAATAAGGTTTCTAAACTTAGAGTATTAAACTTTCCTCAGATTCAGTCTATTACCCCCACGTGAGCAATTTAAAAAATATCTCCAGGAGGTCCTAAAAATATCTCCTGAAGCTGTGCCACCACTTGCAAAAATCTACTTTCTTGATAAAGAAGAAGCAGTGCCGCGAGAACAGGGTTTAGTACCAGAACCTCCAATATCCAATTTATCAACTTTGCTGGAATCATCTGGAGAAGAGCAAGTACTAAGTCATGGAACTCTATTAATTAAGTTTATCTTTCATCAGATAGAGATTTAGTGCTTAAACTGTTTATGCGTAATAGGTTTTATATTGTGGACAGAAGTTATGGATCTTCCCAGATATAGTTAAAGCTACACAGCAAAGGAGGAAGGAGTTTTTAGTTCTCTGCCCACAAGCTAGACAAATTGGTGCTCAGATTACTGTAAGATTTCCTTGTAAATGTATTATGAGGTTTAATAATGTTAAATATAATATATATTATGAGCCATTGGATCTTGTCTTTCCTTGCGGCAAAAGTTCTAATCAGGAATACCACAAACTAAGTTATCAAATTAAGTGATAAACCGGGATATCCTCCTTATTTTTCTTCTTAATTATGTTTTGTAACATAGCTCTTTAGAATCTTGGTTCCCCTGATTGCATAATATATAGGATATTAGATATTAAATATTATACAACTAAATTTAGGGGATAGGTATTAAATGCTGTATTAATATAATATGGTATTAAGAATATTTTCTTGTATATGGATAATGATTTCTTGTTTTCCTGGATGCTATTAATATCCTTGTTGTTGACATTTATTTATTTATTTTGTTTTATATACCGGCAACCGTTTGCACATCGTGCCGGTTTACAGATAACTTACAACCAAGGATATATAGGCAAAGCCTTTACAAGGAACAGTGTGTAACATAAACGCAGTAACATAGTAATTAACTAGAAAAGTAAGATAAATAAGGGGAGGGAGGGGTGGGGGTAGATGAGACAAAGGAAGGGGAGGGTGAGTGGATACATAAGGAGAAGCTATGTACAGGGGTACAAGGAACAATTGATGTGTACACAGGTTATATACAAAATTGTATAAGCGCAGAAGAACAATAATTGAGGTGGGAAAATGTATGCGGTTGTGCTGAGTAGCATTTTTTAGGTTTGTAGTTCCTTAGAGGGGGTGGGTGTTGGGTGTATTGTCAAATATTGATATAATTAATAAAGAGTAAATTATTTAAAAAAGAAAATCTCAAGCAGATCATGATGAATTGGAGGAGCACCTTGAGAGACTGGAAGGTGGACAAGTGCAAAGTGATGCATATAAGGAAAAATAATCCTTGTTGTAGTTACACAATGTTAGGTTCTATCTTAGTAGTTACCATCCAGAAAAGAGATCTAGGTGACATAGTGGATAATACTTTGAAATCGTCGGCCCAGTGTGCTGTGGCGATCAAAAAAGCAAACCAAATGTTAGGAATTATTGGGAAAGGAATGGCAAATAAAACAGAGGATGTCATTATGCCTCTCTATCACTTCATGGTGAAGACCACACCTTGAATTCTGTGTGCAGTTCTAGTCACTGCATCTCAAAAAAGATATAGCTGCACTGGAAAAAGTGCAGAGAAGGGCGTCCAAAATAAGGAGCATGGAACGGCTGCCCAATGAGGAAAGGCTAAAGAAGTTAGGGCTGTTCAGTTTGGAAAAGAGACGACTGAGGGGGGGATATGATAGAAGTCTACAAAATCAAGAAAGGACTTAAATAACTTAAAGTAAATCTTATATACTCTCTCAGATAGTAGAGGGACCAGGGGGCATTCCATGAAGTTAGTAAGTAGCTTATTTAAAACAAATCAAAGAAAATTCTTTTTCACTCAGTGCATGATTAAACTCTGGAATTCATTGCCAGAGGATGTGGTTTCAGCAGTTAGTGTTACTGGCTTTAAAAAAGGTTTGGATAAGTTCTTAGAGGTTAAATCCATAAACTATTACAGAAATTAAAAAGCAATATTTATTTATTTATTTTTTTAGAAATGTTTCTATACCGCTTTCCCAAACAAGGTTTAGTCAAAACGGTGTACAAAAGATACAAATCATAAAAATAAAATAACAAAAATTACACAAATCTTGTAATAAAATAAAATACACTAAAACAAGTTCATAAGTTAATAAATCTCATCAAATTAAACATAAAAACAAGATAAGTGCCATCTTATACATTATAATGGTATATGAGGGGAAAACTGAAAAATGGATGGTTATGTGGTATGTAAAGTGGTTAATGTTTATTTGAAGTAATTTTGAAAGCAATCTGAAACAGGTGAGTTTTTAGGGATTTCTTGAAGTGAATTGGATTGGATAGTAATCTTAATGAATCTGGAATTTCAAAGGATGAGACCTGCTACTGAAAAGGCCCTTTTTCTTGTGATATCTAATTGTGCTTGCCGAGGTGAAGGGGTGTCTAAGAAGTTTTTTGTTAGTGATCTCAAATGTCTAGCGGGTTTGTAAATATGGAGTAGAGAGCAAAGCCAAGTGGAAGAAGAGTTGTGGGTGAGTGAATGGATAATGGTAAGGATTTTGTTTTATATTCTAAATTTTATTGGTAACCAATGATAAGTCTGAAGTATTGGAGTGATGTGATTTCTAATGGAAGTACCTGATAGGATACGTGCTGCTGCATTCTGGGCTAATTGTAATGGTTGGATGGTATAATCAGGGAGGTCTAGATAAAGAGAATTGCAGTAATCGAGACCTGAAAAGATAAGAGATTGAAGGATAATACGGAAATCCCGAAAGAACAGTAATGGACGAAGGCGCTTCAGAAGTTGTAGTTTGTCGAAAGAATTTCTTGTTACTGTTGAAATGTGTTGCTTCATGGTTAGGTCTGTATTGATAGTTACACCTAAATTTTTTGCATGATTAGAAATTAGAATGGAGGTACCATTAAAGAGAAAGTGAGAGAGTAGTAGCTTGTGATCTATCTAGTGTTTGGGTACTTGCCAGGTACATGTGACTTGGACTGGCCACTGTTGGAAACAGGATACTGGGCTTGATGGACCCTTGGTCTGACCCAGTATGGCATTTCTTATGTTCTAAGGATTCTTATGACAAATTTCTTTGGAGCCCTCCAGGATGAATTCATTCATTCTTGCTGGTATTGGACAATTTTACCTAAAATACTCAGTTTAGCTTTAGAGAACTCCTCCATCCATGGTAGTTGGAAAAAACATCCAGTAGTGGCTGCAATTAAGAAACAGTGATCTAAGGCATGACCTATATGACCTTGAAAGCTCGCTTACATCTAGCAGCAGTGTAGAAATTAGTAGTACATCTTTACTTTTTTATTGGTCCCATAAAACCTACAAAGGTTCCAGCATTCTTCAGAATCTCTGTACTATAATTTATACGTATATCATCTTAGTATCTGGCTCTCTTCTTCTGAGTGTACTATACTATATTGTTTTGCAAGAAACTGCAAGGAAACATTTTGACCACCACAAATTTGGATCAGTTAGGTGATGTCTAAACAAGAGTCTTAACTATGCATAGTCTCAACTATGCAGTCTAAATTACCAGTGCAGCACATTTTATTACACACCTGATAGTTTGTTTTTATAAAAATAAGCCTTCTGAAATACTGTACATATAGTACCTGAATGTAATCCACTTTGAAGTGTTTGAAAGGCAGAGTATAAATAAATTGGATTGGATTGAAAGCACGATAAAGTAGGTTTCTCTTATTCACGCTTGCAAGACACAAACCTGTCAGTCAGATAGAAAATAGGAAAAGCTCATTTATAAATAGTCCTTTGAAGGGTAAAATGGCTTTAGCTTTTTTGTAGTCTCACAACTAAACACTTAAACCTCTGTTTATTCATTTGCAGCACATGCCTCAATATTTGTCATAATCCATTAAATAAGATTAAACAGCTAGTAGCAATAAGTGCAAATAAAATCTGACTTGCAGCCCAGCTTTGCTGATGCAGTTAGAAGCTACAAGAAGAAACAAGATGATTCCTGAAAAGATTTGTATTGCGCATACCAGATGTATTCGGTGCTGTAAGAAGACATAATCTACAGTCCTACTACTTGGAGCTTAAAAAATCTAATTGATAAAGGTCATAAGGAAAGGGGATCTATTTGGCTCAATGTCATCTATAATTCTTAGTTTCCATGCTTTCCAGGTTTCCTAAAAATAACGTAATTAAGAGTAGGAAGAAAAAAAATCAACATGATTCAGACAAGAAAGACTGGCAAATTAGCCAGAGCACCCACATTCGCTTTTGCTTGTCACACACTCAAAGGATAGTGTATAGCAACAAAACCTACGCAATAAGACATTAATAAACTCTGCACTTTTCTGTAGCTCTCCTTTAGAGCAACAATACTACCTGGAATCTTCACTTTATTAACATGACGTTTGTTTGACCTTTTAACTCTGTTTTGAGATTTTATTTTTTTTTTGTTCCAGCACCAAAATAATTTTCGGATTAAAAGATATGTACTTTCCACTATAGCTATTCCCCTTGTTGGATGTTCACTCTGCATTTATTTATAAACATCAGCACAGCAATGCCAGAATGTACTTAGATTTAGAATACAGTACACGGACAGGAGTTAAAGAAAAATCAGATTTAAAAAGTGGCCTCTTGATTACTGTCAAAAAATGTTGTTTGAACTGCCATCTGACAGCTGCTTCTAATGTTGCTGCTTTAACCTCTGAGAAAGTGTCAGTCAGCAGATCTCCATGGCTTGTGCATCACTTTATAGTACTGGAAACAAAATCAAATTCCTTTTCATGATAATATGGAAATGAAAATGCCCTTATAACACACAGGCTGTGCTGGTGCTTACTTGTGATATTCTTGCGTGTCACCAGAAAAGACCTCATTTCAAAGATCTCTCTCACAGGGTGAATGTCACCCTGTCACAACATTAGCAAAAACACGTCAAAAGCCAATTCTGTTCTCTCAAATTAATTCATTCCCAAGGCTTGGACCCTTTTTTAAAATTCAAATCCAAATAGAAGTAAATGATGAGAGCTGTGAAGCATTTTGCATCAGAAATAAATGCCCACAGCTTTCAAAGTATTGCCTAGAGAGAAGGGACGTTAACATTCAGCTTGAATTTTTTAAAAAAAATATATATTTACAATTTCCTAGCATTTTAATGCTCATGAAAGATTATCACACTGGCAGCACTGAAGATACGCACAGAACAGGTAATGGCACAGGCAATAACTGTGCAAGGCACTGCACACTGCCCTGAAATGAGCACCTCTAAATGTATCCCACTCTGGGCAACCTCTGGCTTCTTTGCAGAGGCAGCTAACAATGATGCCATTTATTTCCAGATTGTCGTGGGTGGCTTTTAGGGGATGTGGGCACATGTCTGCTGGAGACTGAGACTCAGGTAAACAAAGTCTTTTTGCAGAGACAAATTTTGAACAGTTATCCATAGGGTACAGGGGTTCCTGAAGCTGGTAATTCCCTAGAGCCATCCAGTCATTCAAGCCTGAATATTTCAGCATCTGGTAGCCTTGTAAGGAGACTATATCAACCCAGCTGTATATAAATATGTGTGTGTGTGTGTGTGTTTCATAGCACATACTGCATCATGTATCAAGCAGATGATTCACATGGTGGCAGGTACTTTTAAGTTGCATTAGAGCTATGAAGACCAAAGTTGGCCTGCTGGCTCAGTGCTGCACGCTGTCATATGGACAACGAGGCCATGCTGTGCTACTGGGGGCGGCAGGCAATGAATCTAAAAAAAAAAAAGAAAAAAGATAATTGACTCTTACAAAGCATGGATAGGCTATTTTATAAAAAATAAAAATCTGTAAAGACTTCAGCAAGACATTTCAACACTCAGAAACATTAAGAAGTGGAAGTTATATGGAACTGTTGAAGTTCAGGCAAGATCTGGAAGACTAAGAAAATCTGCTAGAACAGCCCAAAAACTGGTCAGATCTGCAAAATAGATGGGATAGGGGGGAAGGGAGGTTTGGCCCAGGCAGATGGGAGGATTTGGAGGGGGAGCAAGATTGATAAATATTGTTCTGAATGGGGATGGAAGGGAGGCCGACCCTCAGAACTCAGTGCTTGTACAAATTTAGGAGGGGTTTGGAGCTGGGAGTTGCATGGCCCGACAGGGCCATCTTGTACAATACGAGAGAGACTCTCCCGCAGGACCTTTTCATTTCTTTTTTTTTTTTTATTACTTTTTATGGCACCACTTAGCCATATATCTTTTGAAGATATCCGATTAAGTAGTTAGTTATCCGGGCACATGATGCTGGATACAACTGAAAATCTAAGTTGGCTGGATAACTGAACTCCTCCCTGAAATGCCCGGTTTTTTAAATCCGGCTAGATTGTAGCCTTCTAAGTAGCTGAATATCCCAAACCTAGACATTTAGATGGATAACTTTATTCGCCCAAATGGCTTTTGAATATTGACCTCCTTATGTTTTAACTTTTGAACTATGTAGAGGTACTGCCTGCTTCTGTTCATATAGAGATTCATTGAAACACACAGTTTGATCAGGGGTTCCTAAATTTTTGCACACAACAGAATGAGTGATATATAATATATATAGAGAGAGAGAGGAGACAATGTAGGCAATGCATACAGATATATCTCAGACATGTTTATTGTGGGTATCTTTAAAACCAGACTTGTTTTTGTGGCACCTGAGGGCAGGTGTTTAGCTACCCCTGAACTAGATACACAGTTAGTGAGTCATTGGGAATTTGTTGCAAAAATATACAACGTTATGCAGTTGGTCCAAGCCAGTGTTGCATAGATTGTATGTGGAAAAGCTCTCCTTTGCCATGGAAAATTACTCTGGCATTGGGATAATTCTTACAATATGTAGTGGGTGACGTTGGGGCCCATCCCTAATGGAGAAGTTCCATGTGTCAGCTGATTTACTGTATATGTATCTAGCCCAGTGTTTCCCAGCTCTCTCATGGAGGCACACCTAGCCAGTTGGGTTTACAGGATTTCCACAATGAATATTCATGACCCAGTGAATACAGATGTATCTCATGCATATTCATTGCCGATATCCTGAAAACCAGACCGGTAAGGTTTGCCTGCAGGAGAGGGATGGGAAACACTAGGCTAGGTGCTCTACATATCTCAGATGACACATTGAAGTCCTTTGGGATGGGCACCCAGTGGGGCCAGCAGTGCCCGGGGAGGTATGGCAGGGACACACAAGGCTCAAGCTTAAGTTTTTCTTGTTTCTATAAATGGATGCGCAGTACAGTATACTCATGAGTTCATACCTGCCAAAGAATGTTATTCTCTCAAGAGGTCTGCCTGTATAAAACAGCATTTGGTTGAACAGTTGTAACTGGGATAATGGGCAGGTGGCTCTCTAGCTGTTCACGTCCGAACTCCCTAGCTATGGTTTAGTTGGTTAGGTCATGAAGCTGTCAGTGTTTTGAAAGTTCGATTGAAAACCCACTAGTGCAACTTGGCTTTTATTTGGTGAATTGTGCTGAATGATTTAGCACCTTGAACTAATTTTCCATTACTAATCAAGATTGTTTGTTTTTTTTCTCTCTGATATGTTCTTAGGTGAGTGCCCAGCTGTTTCTTATTTTATACAGCCCACTGGGACACTTAGCACGGCAGAAGAAGCCAAATGTTTTTGGGCACAAATGCAGTGTTTTATTTATTTATGCTTCTAAATTATTATGTAAGCAAATTTTGATTGTAGATTTTTTTTTTTTTTGACATTTTATAGCCTTTGGCAGTGAACTGCACAGCAGGGCAAAGCTCACTCACACAGCAAAAAATTTTTTATGGGTGTACACGGTAAAAGATGGTAATACACACAGTAGAGAAGAAACTGCGCATTGCATAAGGTGGAAGAAAAAGGCTTCATTACCAGAGGCCACCATTGTGTGATTTCAGCAGATGTCCCATCTTGCTGGAGTGCAAACGCCATTGGCTGCATGAGGGTAAAGAGGGGAATCTTTAAACTAAGATTTTTTTTTTATTTTTAATTTTTTTAAGGAAGGCATCTACAGTATCAGTTTTGTGGAGTGTCCCTTAGAGTAAATATCCCGCCCTATTTGCTTGTCCCTATTCTGTTCAGCATTTCTCCTCATCGTTTGAGACAGCTCTCTCTAACCAGGGTGGCTGCAGCATTTAAAGCTGCTGCTAATCCAGTTTACCCAGCCCATGGGCATCCCTCTGACAGTGCCAATGCAACGCATTGAGAGCCACAAATCTTGAGTGGAGGAGTAGCCTAGTTTTTAAAGTAGCAAGGTGGGAAGCCAGGGTTCAAATCCCACTGCCGCTCCTTGTGACCTTGGGCAAGTCACTTCACCCTCCATGTTTATTCACCCCTTCAAACAAAATGTAGGAGTTTTGTGAAGCAAGACTTCCCTTGGGCAAATCCATGCTGGCTGTGTTCCATTAAACCATGTCTATCTAAATGTTTTGTGACTTTATTCTTTATAACAGTTTCCACGATTTTTCCCGGCACTTGAAGTCAGGCTCACAGTCTATAGTTCAGTGCCAGGAAAAATCATGGAAACTGTTATAAAGAATAAAATCACAGAACATTTAGAAAGACATGGTTTAATGGGATACAGCTAGCGTGGATTTACCCAAGGGAATTCTTGCCTCACAAATCTCCTACATTTTTTTGAAGGGTTGAATAAACGTGGACAAAGGTGAACCGGTAGATGTAGTGTATTTGGATTTTCAGAAGGCGTTTGACAAAATCCCTCATGAGAGGCTTCTAATAAAATTAAAAAGTCATAGGATAGGAGGCAAAGTCCGTTTGTGGATTGCAAGCTGGTTAAAAGATAGGAAACAGTAAAATTAAATGGTCTGTTTTCTCAGTGGAAAAAGTTAAACAGTGGAGTGCCTCAGGGATCTGTACTTGGACTGGTGCTTTTTAATATATTTATAAATGATCTGGAAAGGGGTACAAGTAAGATGATCAAATATGTGGATGACACAAAATTATGCCGAGTAGTTAAATCTCAAACACTTGTGATAAATTGCAGGAGGACCTTGTGAGACTGGAAGATTGGGCTTCCAAATGGCAGATGAAATTTAATGTGGACAAGTACAAGGTGATGCATATAGGGAAAAATATCCCTTGCTATAGTTAGTGTTAGGCTTTATCTTAGGAGTTACCACCCAGGAGAGAGATCTAGGCATTATAGTGGAAATACATTGAAATCATGGGCCCAGTGTGCTGTGGTGATCAAAAATGCAAATAATGTTAGGAATTATTAGGAAGGGAATGGAAAATAAATCGGAGGATGTCATAATGCCTCTCTGTCGCTCCATGGTGAGACCGCACCTTGAATACTGTGTGCATTTCTGGTCACTGCATCTCAAAATGGATATAGCTGCACTGGAAAAAGTACAGAGAAGGGCGACCAAATTGATAAGGGGCATGGAATGGCTGCCCTATGAGGAAAGGCTAAAGAAGTTAGGACTGGTCAATTTGGAGAAGAGATGACTTGGGGGCGGTGGGATATAATAGTCTACAAAATCATGAAAGTACTCATGAAGTTAGCAAGTAGCTCATTTAAAACCAATCAAATTCTTTTTCACTCAGCGTATAGTTAAGCTCTGGAATTCATTGCCAGAGGATGTGGTCACAGCAGTTAATATAACTGGGTTTAAAAAAGGTTTGGATAAGTTCCTAGAAGAAAAATCCATAAACTTATTACTTAATAAGCAATGTTAGCTTGAGATTTATCTAATGTTTGGGTACTTGCCAGGTACTTGTGACTTGGATTAACCACTGTGAGAGACAGGATACTGGGCTTGATGGACCCTTGGGCTAACCCAGTATGGCATATCTTATGTTCTTATGTATGGAGACAGATAAATATTTACAGTACCTAAATGTAATCTGCTTTGCTGACCAGTCATGAACGGAGGCTCAGGCTTTTATTTAGTCCAGCAGGAGTAATATTGTTTAAGTCATCTGTGAACAGGCGCAGAGCATTTTAACTGCTCTGTACAATTGGGATTTTTGCGCCTCTACAGCCCGTAAATGTGGAGAGAGAAATAGTCAACCATCTGGTCCAGACGTTCTCCATCAGCCAGCTCACTACTGCCACACAGGACTGGCTGAAGTCTGCCAAATTCAGCAGGTGAATGCTGATAAGAAATGTCCACCTGTAAGCTAGGAGCAATTACGTCAGGGATTGCAGTTTCTTCATGATTATATGGGAAGCTGGTTTCCTTGCTAGCAGCCATATTCTGTGCTTAAAGGATCCAGTTTGGACCTTTTAACCCTTAATTAAATGTTTAACTTGAATGTTGAGCCTCCCTTGCTAAATGATGCTAAAGGTGGCTTAACAGCATTGTTTCAATACAAGTACAGGCAATCTGTGTGAAGGCACAAAAGCTGTTTGAGAGTTCAGCCATTTCCCAGTGGCCACAACCCCTCCCCTCAGGATAAGTAAGGCGTTTGCACTTCCTCTGGGTGTTTACATGAGGAGTGGCATTTGCTAACCCAGTAATGGTCTCTTCGGCTATGGAGAGCATCTGCTACATCTACTGCAAGCCACTGCAACACCATGCCTTGCAGCTAGCACACGGCTTAACACTCAATTGGACACGTGTTTTGGACGTGCCTCCATAGCCCCCGATGCAGTATGGGATCGGAGTGTCCAAAATGCGTGTCCAAACCACCGTGTAGCTAATAGCGCTCATCACATGTAAATTCCATGTAGATGAGGCCATTAGCAAATATCCGCGGTGCAAAACATTTCCTGTGCAGCCAATGCGCCCATTGCAACGTGGCAAATTTTACGCCAGCCCAACGCTGGCATAAAGGTATTCCTCGCTCGAGGGCTCATTAATAAAAACAAATCCTGCTTTCTGTGATTCCTCCTATTAGTATCATTGTGATTCCAATAAGAACAAAAAAGGTCTCTGGTAAAAAAAATAAAATAAAATAATAATAATAATTCTGGGTGCCTGCCCAATATAAACACACAAGATACACGGTCCAGGCTGTGCATCTTGTGCGTGTATTTTGTGCCGGTAGCGGAAGAAAACAGATGCATATATTGAGCGTCCGTTTTCCTATCCCGCGCTGACAGCCGCCTCTCCTGTGCGCCTGTTTGCCGAGGAGGCGCTAGGGATGCACAGTTTTCCCTAGTACCTCCTTTGTAGCGTGACCCCCCTCATTTAAATATTGCATCCCGCGTGCCCAGGAGAAGGTGGCTAGGTGTGCGTCAGGAAAATGGGCGCTCAACAGCGAGTGCCTGTTTTCTATGCCCAAATATTGCATCGGACTCTTTGGTTGTAGCTTCCCATGCCTTAACATGCACACCACGGTCACCAGTTGCAGAAAGTAAATGCCAAAAATGAGGAATTGCAGTAGCATCCAAACTGCTAACCTAGGATGTTCCAGTCACCAACCTCATCCCTGTCAATTTTCACACCAATCTGTCCACTGGTTACTGAGTGGAAAGAGAGCACAGGTACAATCTCCCCATTACATATTCCTTTAACTTTGTCAACAAATGCCTAGTTTAAGGAAAAAAAAAAGATAATTTTATGTGCAGAATTTTACCATTTTTTTCTTGTTCCTAAGATTGCCTCTCTAGCTGTTTAGCTCTCCGTCCCCCTCCCATGTTTCACATTTTAACTCTTTTTAAATGTTATTTCATATTGATTAGAACTTGTGAATGGATGTCACGTTGTATATTAAAATGTGAATCTAATTAACTTTATACTCACTCCTTGTTTGAAATAGTTGGTTTTTGTTTTTATTCTGACAACTATAAAATGATTGGATACATAATCTCTGAATAATTGCATGTAACAATTCTTGAGTACAGATAATATACCAGCATGCTGGGTATACTCCTGAGACTTGGATATTTTTTCAAGGGCTCTTTTGTGTTGGTGCCAAAATTTTAGAAGCTTATTTAGAAACCAATGTCTGTGGGTTGAGGAGTTCTGTTTACATGTATAGATAGCGATGGCTGCTGAGTACTAAGAGGTCCCTTCTACACAGATCCTTTTTGTCATCAGCCTTTTATTTTGTGGTGGCTGTGCCTGCTGGGATTGTGAAGTTACTAAAGTTGTCAGTCTGAAAAAGAGACATGCTTGAATGTTCTGTAATATTTTTTTAGTTGTCCAGTTAAATGTTTCTGAATTTTTTCATATGTTCTTTTTTTTTTTTTTCCCCCCTGAGATATTGTAATGTTCTTTGCAAGTTGCAGAACATGATCCTTTCCCTTGGTGTAAGGTCTTCGGTGTTCTCTGACTTGGGAATCAGTAATGTGGCTGACTTCTGTTAGCTCTCAAGCAGGGTTTTCCCAGATTCTGGTCCCAGCAGGGACGTCTCTCTTAAATGTAACACATGCAGACGTACATCTTTCCATGCTGCCTCAGAAACAAATTACAGACTTTGCATAAGTTTCCAAAACGGTACAGGTTTGCTGCCAAATAAATACAAGAAACAGTCAAATGGTGATTCAAGACTTTTGGTGGGAGGCGGGGAGAGAAGGAAGGCACATTTAGGATGATAAATAGAGCAAAAGTTCCCTCTGGCTTACTATGAGGATTTAAAATCCTCTAATGTGGTTTGTTAATTAATGGATGAAAGAATTAGCCAGTGATCGGAGACTAGTAAGAAGTAATTTCAGTTAATAGGTTATTTAGCATTTATCCAAATTCACATAAGAATTATCTATAGACTAAACATGGTTTTTTGAATCGGCGTTGTTCTCCCCCAGGGTAGTTAGCTGAGAAACCATGATGGAGTCTAGATCTTCGATAGCCTCCCAGATACACTCTAAAGAAAACGGAGTAGGTCTCATGAAATTAAAAGTCCTATGAGCAGCTTGCATTGAAGTAGAACTGGGGCCACCATGGATGAGGTTCCAACACCTCCGGTGTCTTCACAATGAACTCTCCTCTCGTCGAGAACCCCCGTGTTTGTGTGGAAAAGGAAAGCTGGCTAGGCATGTTCTTCCTTGTTCCCTGACCCCGGGACTGTCGCCAGGATGTCCTCATTTGGTGACACACCCTGGCTAGGCTCTGGCACGTGATGGGCAGCAGGATTCATCAGCAGTGTTCTCTCTGTTGGGCTCAGCAACGCCGAAGAGCCCACATCCTTTTGAATTCCATTACTCCTCTTGTCTTAACTTCCTCTCCAGGAGGCATTTCCATGCATCCACCACTCTTTCCGTGAAGAAATATTTCCTGACGTCGTTCCTGAGTCTGCTCCCGTGGAGTTTCACATCCATGACCCACTAGTTCTGCAGCTTTCTTTCTGTTGGGAAAGGTTTTATTCCTGTGCTTTATGAATACCTTTCAGGTGTTTAAGTCTGTACCATGTCTCCTCTGTCTGTCCTCTCCCCTAGGGCAGGTCCTTTGGTCTCATCTCTTATGGCTTTTGATGCAGACCCCACACCATTTTGAAGACCTTTCTCTGGACCACTTCCATTCTGTCTCTCTCTCATTTTCACTTCAGTAATGAAAAATATTGAAGGAGAAGGTTTATTTCACCAATTAGTCATCCAAAGCTATATTTAAGATATTGTAGCTATCTAACTATTTGTATTTGATGTCAAACCTCATTGGATCTCTTTTAAATGCTATCCCTGTTATGAGAGAGGAGGCAGATGGTTGCTTAACATTTATGTGTAAATCTCTGAATAATGCCGAGATTCTTTATCATTGCATATTTATTCCTTGTTTAAAAGTTCAGTACTTATGTAGAAAGCACACATTAAACAATGTGAAAATCCTATTTTCCTTCATTTTTACTTCCTTTCAGGTTACTAAAGTGTGTTTTTCTGCTAAAAGGGTCTCTTAAGACCAGAGAGAATTGTGCACCTCATTAAATGATGGAGTTCCAACCATTCAGTGGGTTTATGATCAATGCTAAATTTGCCTCAAGCAAGCTGTAAAGAGATCAAGTGTGCTTTGTTAAAATAATTATTTTGGATTGTGAACTATTTTAAAATATTTCCAGTCTTCATTCTGTTAATGTAAAGAGTATAATTTATAAACAAAGTAAATTGTGATTTTTGCAGCAAACTCCACATACTGCGAATCTGATGTCAAGGAGCTTTCATTATTGCTTTCCTTGGCAAAAATCGAGATGAGCTATATTATTTCATTGTAACATAGGCCAATAACCGCTGCATGTTTAATGTCCTCTGATATTCTGCCATTGATGTGGCTTGGGAAGTTTTGGAGAACTGCGGCCGGCGTGTTTAGAACTTGATCCAGGATGACGTGTGGGAAATGTGCTCGAGTTAGGGTGGACATGCAAAGGATTCAAGTGCCTTGGCAAGATGGTAATTTTCAAGGCTTTCACTTCATTTTATAAAACATTTGAGATAAGGAAAAGAACAGAAAGATAATATGTAGATAATTCAAACCGTTTTCCAGCTATTGAAGAGTACCACTTTGCTTCGGGCTGCAGTTTGATCAGTCTGCACAAGCTGTACATTTTTCACACTATAATCTCTTAGTCTGTCTGGTTATAGTCTATTTCATCAGTGCCTAACCCCTTTCAAATAGGTTTTTGCTGAAAACTGGAAAACATAGCCTCACGCTAAAATATCAGGCAATGGCATTTCATCATTCAGAGCAACTTATTAATCCATTATGCTTTTTTTTAACTTGCTTTCATACTTTATTATTAACTCTTCCTTTTATTTTTCACCCAATTATTTTATTTTTCTCCCAAAATAAAGCCTTCCAATAACTAGAGAAGATTATAATTGCAACCACCTTGTAAAGTTTTTGTCTATTTGTGCAAATGTAACATAAGGCTCTTTATAGTATTTAGATTTTCCACAAACTTTCCAAAATGTTGCGGTTGTTTCCAAGCTGGCACTCAGCTGTACCTGCTTCTACCATGGTCTCTCCATGTCCCTGTGCCTTCATTGGATTCCAACCAGTTGTACTCCAAGGTCATTGTTTGCAGAGGTGTACCTAGAGTATTTGGCAACTGGGGCGGATACTACTTTGGCACACACCCCCACCATCAATATATAACTTAAAAATTTCCTAAACATCAGTAAAATATTTCAAAACAGCAGACACATCAAATAACACTTAATAATTAATACGGATTTTAAAAATCTCCCACTCTCCATATCTGTCATCCTAAGATAGTTGTAGACTGGGGGCACACATGCGCGCACACACACTACATACAAACAATATGCTCCCTCTCTCATACACACACATACTTGCTTGATGAGAGACAGAGGGAGCGTGTGTGTGAGACACACACACACATTCTCTGTGCCTCTCTCATGCACAGACATGCTTCCTCCATCTCTCTCACACACACACACACATACACGCTTATTCTGTCTCTCTCGTACACTAACACACACATGTGCTTCCTTTATCTCTTGCTCTCTCTCTCATGCACACATGCAGACAAAAACTGAACTGGAATCTGGCTTGTGGTTTCTGTATGCAGTGCAACAATATGGAAAAGGAGAAAATCACTATTCCTCAAAACAATACAATCAAGAAATATAAATCAATCAGAATAGTAAAACCATAATAAAAAAAATATACATTTCAAAACAGCTGATGAATAGAATAATATAGATTAATTAGAAGCTCCTGTTCAAAATTTTAAAAATTTCCTAAACATAGATAAAATATTTCAAAACAGCAGACATTGAATAACACCCAGTAATTAAAACCAATAAGGCTTTTAAAAATTCCCCACTCTCCATACCTGTCACCCTGAGATTTGTCATGAACTGGGAGTACACACTCACATACACATACACACACACTCACATACCCTCTCATACACACACACTCACATACCCTCTCATACACACACACTCACATACCCTCTCACACACTCACACACACTCTCACACACACACTCTCATACACACACACACTCACCCATACACCCTCATACACACACACACTCATACACACACACACTCACCCATACACCCTCATACACTGGCACTTAGTCTCACAGGGCCAGTCTCTCTCTTCTTCAGCCAGTGGCACTGCAGGGCCTCTTCTGCGACCACCGGTGGCAACACTGGGTCTGTTCTGCCACTGCACCGATCCCAGGAAATGCCGGTGGCGCCGCTGGCCTCTGTCACTGCAGCTCCTTGCTTTTGCTAGCGGGGTTTCCTCTGCCACGTCACTATTCCGTGTCACCGCGGGACCTTCCTGCTGGCAGCAATGGCACCCTTCCCCCTGTTGCCACCCGGGGTGGGCCACCCCCCTTAGCACACCTCTGATTGTTTTTCCACCATTTTTCCCATAAGACCAAACTGAGTCTTGAGTAGTGGGCTTGCCACCCTATCCTCCCCACCACCATAGTGCTGAGACCTGGAGACTGCTAATGCCAAGGAAACGATCAAGAATGCACAGGTAAAATGTATGCTTATCTTCAGTAGTTATTGTTTTGAAAATTCACATTTGTTTAAGTCAGTGCTACTCTTTGTACTTTATATTACATGCTTTTTCAAGTCTGTTATTTGAAATGCTGATTTTGTATGATCAGATAACTGCATTTGCCTCTTTAGAGGTTCCACGTCATCAGTACTCTGTCATTAATAATCGTGTTTTCTTTATTGCACTTGGAATTTGAATGCGCATCCATTTAGTAAATAAGAATATAAGGTTTGCCATACTGGGTCAGACCAAAGGTCCATCAAGCCCTATATCCTGTTTCCAACAGTGGCCAATCCTGGTTGCAAATATCTTGCAGGATCGTAGAAGGTCAACAGATTCCATGTTGTTTATCAAGGGATAGGCAAAGGATTTCTCCACTTTAATAATGCTTTATGGACTTTTTTTCCAGGAACCTGTCCAAATCTTTTTTAAACCCAGCTACACTAATAGGTTTTACTATGTCTGGCAGTGAATTCTAGAGTTTAATTATGCATGGAATAAAAAAATAATTTCTCTTGTCTGTCTTAAATTACCTAATAACTTCATTGTGTGTCCCTTAGTCTTTTTCATTTTTGAAAGAGTAAACAATCGATTTGTTTACCAGCACCACTCCACTCATTATTTTGTAGATTTCTATCATATCTCCCCTCAGCTGTATATTGTCCAAGCTAAAGAGCCCTAACTTCTTTAGCCTTTCCTCATAGAGTAATTCTATTCCCTTTATTGTTTTGATTGCCCTTCTCTGTACCTTTTCTAATTCTGTTATATCGTTTTTTGAGATGTGGTGACCAGAATTGCACATAATACTCAAGATGAGGTCACACCATGGAGCGAAACAGAGGCATTATGAATACCCTCTGTTTTATTCTCCATTCCTTTCCTAATAAATCCTAGCATTCTGTTTGCTTTCTTGGCCACTGCACACACTGAGCAGAAGATTTTAACATATTACCCATGATGATGTCTAGATTCTTTTCCTGGGTGGTGACTCTCAATGTAGAACCTTGCATTGCGTGGCTAATATAATTTGGGTTGCTTTTCCCTACGTGCATCACTTTGCATTTGTCCACGTTAAACGTCATCTCCAATTTCTGTGCTCAGTCTTGCAAGATCCTCTTGCAATTTCTCATAAACCTCTTTTGATTTAACAACTCTGAAAAAATGTTACATCTTCAGTAAATTTGATCTCCTTATTTATTCCCATCTCTAGGTCATTTAGTAAGGTAAGCGTATCTCTTTAGGTATTCTTTTGGCAAGAAAACATCCTATATCCTAATTGAGTCCCTGTTTTGTCTTTCTGTCCCTCTTTCTTGCAGTACTCTGGGCTGTAATGCTTAGGGGTGCTGTGTTGGCAAAGGGCAGCCAGGGGCTTGGCGCGGTCACTTGCTCATAGATATCTGCGCAGTCTGAGCATGCAGGCGCTAGAGGCTGCAGTGGTGGGGGAAAAGTCAGTGCTGGCAGATGGAATAGTCACGCGGACACAGATTTCTGCATGACAAAGCAAATGGGCAGTAGAGAGTGCTGTGATGGGAGAAGCACAGTGCTGGCAGCTGGGGCCTTGGGGCTGTCCGTCAGTCACCTGAGTCCTGTGGGCCAGGGAGAGCTATTGCTTGAAGGTTCTGTGGTGGGGAAGAACAGGTAGTGGTAGCTAGAGCTGTACAGACCAGGATCGCCCACACAGAGGTGGCTGACTCAGAAGGTGTGACTGGGAATCAGGATAGGGAGGACACTGCCAGCCTTTCCAGCAAAGGTCATGAGGTGAAATTGCTGGTTTTATCCATATACCTCCTCTTCCCCGTCCCCACAATATATAACTTTTACAGTTTGTTAGAGTACAGTTTGTAAAGCAGTTGGATAATGTGTGTTTTAAAAACATGTTTTTGCTTTTTATACTAAGAACAAATGATGGCAAAGCAGAGTCTCCATTGCTCTTTGATTTGATGCGCTCCATTTTAGTCTTAGAATGTGTGAAATGTGATAGCTAACGAGTATTTAGACTTTTTTTTCTCATTCATATGGTTTCATCACTGGTAGGATAAAGTGACTAATCCATTTTGGGGAAGCTGCCAGAAGTCTGCTCATTATCAAATTATAAAAAAAAAAAATAAAATCCAAGAGTTGTACGCAATATTACGGGTTTGAGAAACTGCCACTGTGCACCTCGTTTCCTCCTCCCCCACACCTATCAGGGTCAGCAGTGCTACAGACAGCTCTATCTACTACCTCCCCTACCTACACAATCTGAATAGTTCAGAAAAGACCACATGTTTTATCTACAGAATTAGACTTTAATTGTCAGACTTTGCAGGATTAGCATTTAGAAGAAAACTAACTGCACGTCTCTAAAGCCCTAGCTACTTAGCAACGGTTTATACTAAATAAAGATCTGCATTATTAGTGAATTGAAATGTGCCATAAGCCTTAGCCTGCGTAAAGTATTAATAAAGGTAAGTAATTGGCTAGCTCCAACCAACCATGGGAGATTCCCTTCTGTTTACCTCTAGAGCAGTCTTTGGCTGGAGAACTCAAGGACTGTCTTGAGGGAAAGAGTGTGCTTCCTTGGTATTAGCTGGGCTGAGGAGGCATCTCCCAGCTCTGGAGCCATCTCTGGCTGGAGATCTCGGGGGTCCGTCATGAGGGAAAGAGTGTGCTTCCTTGGTCCTGGTACTGGCTGGGCTGAGGAGATGTCTTTAAGCTCTGGGGCCATCTCTGGCTTCATGGCAGGTGGCCAGATATTAAGCAGGCCTTTCCTCTTTCTAGTCTCCTCAACAAAGGGAAGGACAGGGTTGATGCCTGCATGCTGTCAGGTCCTCCTTTTTTTTTTCTTGCTTGCCCTTTCTTATAACAGTCAGCTGATAAACATGAAAAAAGTCCATGCAGCGGGCAGATGGAGTCTCTGCATTTCAGATTGTTGACCTCCCCCTTTTCCATGCCAGGGGGTCATTGCTCCTATCCGATGAACTGTCCTTGGAGAAGACTGTGTTTTCTGCTCTAGGGGATTATTATTTTTTAATTATGCCCTAGCTGTCCTAGGGCTGCTTACCTTTTATTTAGAAAGGAGCTTATAGTCAACAAGCTGATCTGATAAGCTAGGTAGCATTGTTATGCTGGTCAGTTCTTATCTTGTTTTGTTTTCGGCTGAGATAATGTTTCTTTGCTGAAACATACATGTCTGCATTCATTTTTTAAAGCCTCTGTCCCTCTGAGTTCAGTATTCATATTTTGTTGCCTACAGTGGTAAAACATCTGCTATCTCCCTTACTGAGTGATCCAAGAATCTTAGTTCTAGTCACATGTGCTGCTATAAAAGTTCACAGCCACCAACATTGAAAGTTTGTGATGTTATGTGTTTCTATATTTTTATAAAGCCTTCAGCTAAAGGTGATTTCATGGTATCATAAGATGCTTTCAGTATTATCCCACACAGAAGACTCATGAACAAAATGAGAAGCTTAGGAGTGAGTCCCAAGGTAGAAGAATGGATTAAAAACTGGTTGACTGACAGACAACAGTGAGTGGTGATAAATGGTACCTAATATGAGCAGAGGAGATTGATAAGTGGAGTGCCTCAAGGGGCTGGATTTGTTCAATATCTTTGTGAGTGACATAGTGGAAGGGTTAGGAAAGTTTTGTGTTTTTATGGATGTTACTAAGACCCGGAACAGAGTGGACATACCTGAAGGAGTGGAGAGAATGAAAAGTGATCTAAAAAAACTTGAGGAATGGTCAGAGGTATCGCAGCTGAGATTAAAAGCCAATAAGCGCAAAGTCATGCATCTTGGGTGCAGAAATGAAAGGAATAATATGTGATGGTAGGCGAGAGATTGATGTGCACAGACTGTGGGAAAGAGGCCTTGGCGTGATAGTGGCAGATGATTTGAAAGCAGCAAAGCAGTGTGACAAGGTGGTGGCTAAGGCCAGAAAAATATGGGGCTGCGTTGAAAGAGGCATAATCAGCAGGGAAAAGGTGATGATATTCCCCCCCTGTACTGTTCGTTGGTGAGGCCTCATTTGGAGTACTTTGTTCAAGTCTGGAGACCGTATCTTCAAAAGGATAGCGACATGATCAAAAGCGGTCCAAAGAAAGGCAACCAAAATGATGTGGAGTCTGCATCAAAAGCCATAAAATATGTGTATCCTAGAGGGGAGAAGGGACAGGCAGGATATGATACAGACATTCAAATTCTTGAAGGGTATAAACTTAAGACTGTAGAACTAGGGGGTCATAACATGAGGCTCCAAGCGAGTAGACTCAGGAACAGCATCAGAAAATATTTCTTCATGGAAAAGGTGGTGGATACATGGAATGCTCTCCCAGTAGAAGTAGTTAAGATGAGAACTGTAATAGGATTCAAAAGAGTTTGGGATAAACACAGAGGATCCCTAGTGACTAAAGGATGGAAGTGAAGATAAGAGCATTGAGGTAACCTGTATGGAGTGGCAGTTACTACCCTTAATAGAATACTAATAAACAAGTTAAAACAAATCTTGCTGCCAGACCACTTGGGACTTTTTCTGCCATTATTAATATGCTGATTGCCAGTGAAACATAGAGCCATAGTTATGTCTTTGTAAGCACGAGCTTAATCATCTATGAACGATAAGTTCGCCTTAAGATTTTTTGCATATAAAAGCAAGGCCAAGAATAGCAAATCCAAAAATGAATAAAAATGATGATCTGTTCATAATGCTGTAGTAACTCTTGTTTGATTTTTTTTTTTTTTTATTATATATACTGACATTCAATCTGAGATATCACAGCAGATTACATTCAAGTACTGTGTACGTATTTCCCTATCCCCAGAGGGTTTACAATCTAACGGATCGATACTGTAAAACCGCGGGAGAGCGGACGAACGCCCGCTCTCCCGGCGCACGCACCGGCCCTTTGCCGGTGCGAGCGATCCAGTATGCAAATGAGGTGACGCGGTGCAAACGAGGAAAGGGAGGCGCTAGGGACACTAGCGCGTCCCTAGCGCCTCCTTTTGGCCTGGAGCGGCGGCTGTCAGCGGGTTTTGACAGCCGACGCTCAATTTTGCTGGCGTCGGTTCTCGAGCCCGCTGACAGCCACGGGCTCGGAAACCGGACGCCGGCAAAATTGAGCGTCCGGTTTTCGGCCCGACAGCCGCGGGCCGAATTCAAATTTTTTTTTTTTTTTTTTACTTTTGGGGACCTCAGACTTAATATCGCTATGATATTAAGTCGGAGGGTGCACAGAAAAGCAGTTTTTACTGCTTTTCTGTGCACTTTCCTGGCGCTGGAAGAAATTAGCGCCGACCTTTGGGTCAGCGCTAATTTCTTAGAGTAAAATGTGCGGCTTGGCTGCACATTTTACTTACTGGATCCCGCGCGCATACCTAATAGGGCCATCAACATGCATTTGCATGTTGAGGGCGCTATTAGGTGCCGCGGGTGGGCCGCGTGTTTTCCTCCCCTTACTGAATAAGGGGTAAGGGAAAACACGCGTCCAGAGCAGGCTGACAGTGCGCTCCGACGGAGCACACTTTACTGTATCGACCTGTAAGTTTGTACCTGAGGCAATGGAGGGTAAAGTGACTTGCCCAAGGTCACAAGGAGCGACAGCAGGACTCTGAACCCTGGTCACCTGGTTCATAGCCCACTGCTCTAACCACTAGGCTATTCCTCTTCCCTAGAATATATCGCCTTATATGTCCACAAATACATTCATTTAAGGCTCAGACATGGAAATAGATAAGCGCTGTTTCAGTGCTGAAGGACAAAACCTGGCACTGCCAGTGTTTAGGCATATGCTGTGCCTGCTTCATGGGCATCATAAAGGATTAAAAAAAAACCCAACTTACTTTTAAACTGATAGCTATCACAGGTGTTGTTGCACTTACTGATTTTTATATTGGACATTTCAAATCTCAAACTAAGTGTATGGTGTCAGCCATTTTATATGGAATCTTTATGATTACAGGAGATCTCAGAGCCTAAGAAATCCATGACATGATTGGGTGCCAAAGAACCAATCCAAATCCACCTGTCCAATTTGGGGAAAAAATGCAAGCTCTTTAAAAAAAAAAAAAAAAAAAAAAAAAAAAAAAAAAAGATTCCTTTTATACTGCAACATTTTATCCAAAAAATACAGTCCAATCTAGTTCTTTATTGAGACTGTGATGGAAAAACTGTATTCAGTTTATAACTCCATTACCATTCATGTTGATAAACTTTGGTATTGTAGTTGCTCCTACAATAAGGTTTATTTAAATAGCAAAACACCTCTGTATAGGAATTTTTTGACTGGCTTAATCACTGTGATGATGATTTGCAGTTTTATCTTCGTTAAATCTCATACGCTTTCATTTTTGGATATCACAATTTCCTTGGTGAATAGAGCAGTTCTAGATTTTCAGAAAACCAACTAAAATACTTTAATAAAGTGCTCAAGTTGTCCCTAAAAATCTGTGACAGCCTTCCTGTAGGTTAATTTCGTCGTCTTTGGAGACTGTACTCCTCTGATGCTGAATTTAAGAATTGTGCAGCAGCCATGAAGATAATGCTTTGATGAACATGGTTATCCTAGTAGGGTTGTTAAGCTTATACTTGAGCCTATTGAGCTAACAGGAATCTACTGTTACAGTCTAGTGAGACCCAATCAAATTATCATATAATATACTTATTGCCTTTTGCACATAAGACATATCTAGTGTAACAAAATGTAAAATGCCATTGGGATATCTACACTGTTTGTATTGAGAAGTGTTCAAAATATTAGAGACCACACAGTACATTCTTTTTATGAACCCCAGATGAAAACAGTTGAAATAAGAGATAGCCGTAGAGGTCATTTTTCTTGTGGCCAGTGCACACTCTGTCCCTAATCATTTAATGGAGATGTATTACCTTTTCTGATACATTGTCCTTTGAAATTGTCACACTCTACCTCTTGTGTGACCATTGGTGGTGGCTGTCTTTTTGGCGTCCTTGTACTTTAATTTATGGTAGGAAAATCAAAACAAGTTTATGTACATGTGTATTTGTATTTGCCATATAAGTTAAAGATTCAATAGTTGATTACTGGATTCACGCACAATGATCTGCTGTTTTGGATAAACCTTATCAAACCACTTGCAGGGACAACTATAATACCAGACCTTTGCATTATGAATAGAAAGATTTATAAATTGAATAAAGTTTTCCCTCATGGTCTCAAAAGCTAGATTGGACTGTATTTTATTTTGTATAAAAGGAATCCTTTTTTAAAATGCCCACACCTTTTTCTACTTTAAAAAGATGTTGTTGTTTTTTTTTTTTTACACTCAGTCACATCACAGTTTTGTTGGACTGAGAGCTGCTTCTTTAATTTCATTGTTTCCTGTGTTCATAAAGGTTCCATATAAAGTGGCTGATCCCATATACATTGTTTGAGATTTGAGAGACCGTTTGTCTGATAAAAATCAGTATGTGCATTACTTGTAATACCTATTTGGTGTTTCTAGTTTAGCTTTATTTCTTTCATCTCATCTTTTGATGCCCCTGAAGCAGGCATATAGCATATGGTTGTGTACTTAAGCACAGAGTCTGCATGCATTTGCCGGTTTTCACATCCACACCTTACTATAAGATATGCGTACTTGTCAACCTATGGGGGTGATTCACTATGTAACATTATGAGCTGATTATCCTTAGTTGGACTTTTGATGTGTTAAAGAAATCACAAAAAGTGAACTTATTGTTGGTAGATGATTAAACTTGTGTTTACAAAGTCATAACTGTGGTTTTATGGTTTAGGAGTCTCATGGTTCATTGGCTATTGGCACCTTGTATGGTACCATAAAACAGCCAATAGCCTGGTGGCTTTATATAATTATAGAGGCATGGTATCACTAACCTTAAACACTGTTGGCTCTTCACTTTTAGTAAACACTTCTTTTTATTGAAAAGCAATAAATAAATACATACCAACAAATGCCTGGTGTACATTTGTTCCTTATGCATCCCAAGCAACAACAAATTGTATCAATTTACTGTAACATGAACCCTTCCCCCTCCCTTCCCCCTCCCATTCCTATCCCAATCAATTCAAAAATAAGAAGATGGGACACATCTACATAGTGGAGTCCTCCAGAATCATGAAATAAGCATTCTCCTAGGGCAATGTTTCCCAGTCTTTTCAAGCCTAAGGTACACCTACATGAACAAAAATGTTCAGTGGCATACCATCCTCTGCGGAGCAAGCACTGGGAACATGGAGAGGACTCTAAATGGTCAGAAAAGTAGGAAGCACTGAAAGCTTCACCAGTCTCTCTTCCAAATTTTGAGAGATAGAGAGAGGGGGTGGGCCAGAAACAAACTCTCTCTATACCCAAGTGCAAGATAAGGGAGAAGTCAGTGTGGTTGTAGGCAGCTGGCTTGGTTCGTTACCTTGGCTGCAGCATGTGGCGGCAAGAACTTTCACTACTGATACTCTTGGCACTCAGTCACATCCAGAGCTGAGTGCACACTCTCCCTGGGGATAGGGCAGAGGCTGGAAGGACTCAAGAGGCGGTTCAGGATAGAGAAGATGAGGTGGAGCTTTGTGCAATGTGTGATGTATTAAGCGGGTCCATGCTATGCATGCTGCCAGTTAATTAGATACCACATTATGGGGTTCATGCTATAGGTAGGAAGAAGGCATGCATGATTACACACACTTTCAGAAAGGAGCGCCTACATACTTAAGAGCCATAGCCAGTGTCTCTTGTTGCTGCAAGATGTTAAGAGCGGAGCTCTTTTGCTGACCTGGAACTGACCATTAGGCAGTGGTGACTTTACTGTGGCACACCTGATCGGTCTGAAGGCACAAGGGTTAGGAAACACTGCCATAGGATCAAAGAAAACCCCAACAGAGAATGCCACAATCCATAAGAGCATAAGCCCTCCAGAACTAGCTTCATGTACTATAGTTGAGAAATTTGCTACATGCTCTTGGGGAGGGGGGAAGGGAGGAGTTGGTGAAGGTAAGCGTTGTAAATATCAGGAAAAAGATGTTTACGATGAGAGGTACCAAAGGAAAGACTTTCCATCTGTATCATGCTGTGCAATATGTTCTGCCATTGCCGGAATGATAGGGGATCAACATTTTGGGTTTTTTTACCCACTGATATAGTGCCTTTTGAATAAATAGTTTTGCTCTTTATGCTTGATTTTTAATTTGGGTAAGTGATCAAATGGAAGTGCCTCTACCAAAGGAGGTGCCAATTGACGTAATATACCATTCAAGAAGCTGAAAATCCTCCTCCAATAAGACTGAACCTGAAAGCAAAACCAAAATGTATAGGCCAATGTACCATTAGCTGTTTGATATTTAATATGGCTATCTTAGTCCGTAAACTGAGCTTTAAAAGCTATTTCCTGCGAAATGCAACTCCTATGTAACAATTTGTTTAGAGTTTCGATAGGAAATTATCACTCAAAGCGTGGATCCCGTTGAAGGCATAACGAAGTTGTGCTGATGTAACTTCAATATTGGCATGTTTTCTTCATTTTTGGACTAAATTATCACGATACAGTAGTGGCCCACTCCAATATAGATTTCTGCAAGCGAGAAAAATATTCGCTCCACTTCTGTTTTAAAGAAGTCATCAGTCGAGGTGAATAAAGTTCTAGTGGGGCGCTTTTCGCTAAGCTTCTGAACATAGTGAGTGTCTTGAACATTCTGAAAGGGAAGTTTACTGCCATCAACAGCTGCGCTGTGTGATGAAGGCCTCTCTGGTCCCATACAGAAAAGTCTTTTACTTCATCCCCAGGAAGAAAATCTAGGCTCCCCTTAATTGGGAGAAGTGGAGTGGTGCTGAGATATGTCTGAAGACTTGGCTACTTAATTACAAATATACCTCAAAGATATCACCAATAAATTGGTGTACATATGAATGGGTAATTTGTCTCCTCATGCAGAACATGCCAAGGATATATCTACTTGAAAGATACTGTTTCAAAAGCCAGGTCTAGGTAACAGGAGGTGGTATGTAGCCAATCTTTCAACAACTGAAGTCAATACGGGCTCTGCAGTTTTATAAGACTATATATGAATAGAACAAAGGTTCTTGAATTCACTCTTGGATTTGATTTTTTTTTTAGGTTGAAATGATTGACGCACAGTTTTTTTTTGGGTTGTTTTTTTTTTAATAACTGTAAGAATTTATAACATTAAAAATGGGAAGCTGTTTATTTACCTAGGGAGTATAAAGTGCCAGTTATTTCATGTGATCATGAAAGCTTCATTTATGGCCTCTGTGCTGTCTTCAGACTGGTCTCAGTGACTCGAATTCTCATTATTCTTTTTTTTTTTTTTTCTGAGGGTTGGGTCCTGTTTGCCAAGTGGTTGTCTTTCATATGCACAGCATGGAACACACCTTTGGTGACTATGGACCCGCCTTTTAGTGTTGAATTTGAATTTTGTTGACATTGGTTGGGCTTCATTATACAGAATCCAGGCCAGTTGCATTTAAACATCTGCTCAGTGACAGTGGTGAAATATGAGAGCTTAAAAAGAGCATGATTTGTGAGTGCCCTGCTCAAAGATTTAATGTATGGGATTTATTTGAAAGCCATGCACAATATACCTTTTGGATAGGTAGAAACTTAAACTGAGCTAAAAACCAGGGTCATTCAACTAGCTAGACCAAGATCTCTGGATGAGGTGCAAAACCGGATTTATAATCTCAGAGTTCTGATTTGTTCCAGAGATCAGTCCTGTTTTATGCACTTGGCACCTTCTGAAACAGCTTTGCCCTTTACTACATAAAGTGGATTTTATCAAAATAGACCATGCATTACTTATTACTACATTTTTGTTGTAATTCTCTTTTGATTGGATTACCGTCCAGATATAATTGCTCTCTCTAGTTTATTCAAAGCTCTGTGGTGCAAATTAACTGCAATTTTAGGGAATCTGTGGCTCTAGATCTTGCTGAATTGTTAGTTGCCTGTGTCAGTGTTGAAGGTTTAAGATCACCTGTTTGACATTCAAAGCTTTGCAGGATGGAGGTGCAGCTTGCTTGTAAAGCCAGCTTGTATTTTACACTCCTACAAATTTACTTCATTCATTACATTGTGCTCTCTTAGAGGGGCCCTACTTTATAGAGGTCCAGCTATGGACCAGAAAAATCATTTTCTGGTCCATAGCAGCTGGACCAGAAAATGATTTTTCTAGTACTTCTTCTTTTCTGTCTAAAATGACTTATCTGAGGCTCATCTGACCACCAGTTGTTTGCACTTTAAAAACTGGTTAAAACATTCTTTTTGTCTAAGGCTTTTCTATAGGTACAGGTCATTTGTTTTCTTCTTCTTTCTACCTGTTCAGTGTTTTATGATGTATTCGTTTGTTTTATTATTGTGACTTTACTTTTTACTTTCAAGGGAGCATGGGACAAGCACAGAGGATCTTTTGGGGAGAAGGGACTGTAAAGCTGACTTGATGTGGATGGGCCATATAGTCTACTGCCGTCATGTTCTATATACCTTGCCTAAAGTGTCTTTTGACAAATGGACATGTACTAAGAATGATTAAATAAATAAATTAGAAATGCTGTATACATCAATGAATACAAGTGTTAGCAACACTTTAAAATATGGTCCAGTTTTGCTCACCAAGGAGACAAATCTTTATTTTTTTTTTTAAACAAAAATATAGTTCATTGTACAATATCTTTTAGTACTATCTACTTGATGCAAGATTAACATTATAGGAGTCAGAAACTCTAGTCAGGGCAATCATTTCCTGTCCTGTTTCCACTTTCTGCAAAAGAGGTCCTTTCTTCCAGGTTTTCAGCTGGTCTTCGGAGGGAATGACTACACGGACAGCTCCAATGGAGCTGCTGCTTTTGGATCTAAACCTCCAGAATGAGTGCCACAGTTATAACAGTCTTTGGAAAAGGGACCCCACCCCAGTTAGACTGCCAGTATTTTAGGCAGAAGCCAGACAGTCTACATCTGAGCTTCTTGTGGACTTGTCGAGGCTCTGCAAACACACATTTGCAAGCCATTTGTACAGAATTGGATGCAAAGGCCCAGAGGCCTGGAAATTCAGTGGATTCTTTTTTTCATTTGAGAATCTAATTTTGCACTTTGAGCTGCATCTCAGGGGAGCCACTTAGTTAGAAATAAATATACTTAGGCCACCTCAATGACTTGGTCGAAGTGCTGTGCAGTTGCATATGGGAGATTTTAGTTTGATTGCTGAGCCTGACATCTCTCAGATTGTTTTAGATTGGGGATTCTGAGAAGCAGTAAATGATTGGGAGTACAATATCTTTATTCTAGGAAGATGTAAATCTTCCCAATCAGATTTGGTGCTTTAACCCAGACTTGGTACATCAGGTTAAAAAAATATGGATTATTTCTCATTTTACGATTCATGTGAGGCTTTTTTAAAGCAAACAGTTGGGGAAGTGATTATAAACTTTAGTGTTGGAAAGAATAAACTCTTTGCATTTTGGCCTGAGAGTTTTCTCTTACCCCTTCATACATCTAGCCAAATCAGGACACGGCCTCCTAATTTTATAGCTGTGGCCTACCTCAATCCAGTGACTGTCCTCATCCAGGTGCCATAAACTACTCTTAGGTCTGGCCATAGATGATGCCATTGAATAATGGATGAGACCCCTCCCCCTCCAGAAGCTTTGATCGCTGCCTCCACAGCATTTCCAGGCTGGGCTAGCCCAGGGAAAGGAAGAACTGGCTTAGGAATCAAATCCACACCACTTACCATGGCACCACTGGGCCGGCCCTGAAAAGAATACATTGAAGAAACAGGAGCAGCCCAATTTAGGGAGAGAACCAGCACTTCACCGTTACACCTTAAAAAGTGAAATCCAACTATAGTGCTACTTGTGGTCAATCAAAATCAGTTTACTTTGCAGAAAGCTAGGTGGTATTTAGAGAGTAATAAGTGGTCACTTTTTGGCGTACTCTTTAAAAGCAGGAAGGAATAGGGGGAGAATTCAGCTGAACAATCACATAAGTTAATTTATAAGGATAATGAGATTGCCCTCCAAGTTATGTAGTACTATTCAATCTGTATCGGTGAAATTACTGTATTGTTAGTAATGAGAACATTAATGCATTTTTTTTTAATACTTTGATCAGTCTCTGTTAAATCTGGAGGGGGGGGGGGGGGGGGAATGTTAAGTGGACTCTTCAATTACAGTGAGGGAAATTCAAGAAGCCATTAAATCTCTAAATTACCGGGACTGGATGATTTTCCAGTGGCATTTTATCAAGCCTTTAAAGCTTAAACTAATATATCAAGATTTCATTTCGCAGAACTAAGGTGAGAGCACCTTCTCTGAATCCATGATGGTAGTATTGAAGTCTGGTGCTTACTCAAAATTACAGATCTGTTTCGTTAATGTGGACTGTAAACTGTCCATTACGATATTGGTGCAAAGGTTAAGCTCGATGGGAGTATTAAGCCACATGGATCGGTTGGATAGTTTTGGGAAAGCTCATTACTCCATAGATTAGGCAAGGCTGTTTATATGATATCCAGCACAAAACCAAGGAGGTGGCGATTCTGGCTATAGGAATTTCATTAGATGCTGAAAGTCTTTTGAGTGGAGTGGGAATATTTTATTTCAGGTTTTGGAATATTGTTTGTGCAAATGAAACACATGCTGTATGGATAGAATAGTCTAGATAGAATAGATTTTATGTGGTCAGATGCTTTTGTTGTACTAGGATTCTCATTGTATTATATAGGAGCTGGAGGCATTTTGAATTCTATAGGGAGATGCCATTGATTGAAGAACTGCAGTAGTTCTGCTGGTGATTAGTGCATGGATTACTGTAGCTAGATTGTATTTAACCTAGGTAGTTATGTAGTTGACAGATCTGACGCAGATGCATGAATGAGGTTTATGCTACTTTGGAGAGAAGTTTATTTAATTAAAATATTTATATTCTGTCTAACAATGAATCTGTGCTAAGTAGATTACATCATAAAACAATACACAATGTAATGTACAATATAACATATAACCAGCATAAATACTTAAAAAGTAATATCAATTAAAATACACTAAGCCAGGTCTTAAGAGAAATGGAATAAAAGTCCTTTTGCTTTTTACAGAAAACATTTAAACATGTAATAGAACATAGTTCACCAGCTAGGTCATTCCATAAAGCAACCATAATATGGAGGGCATACAAGGTCTTTATCTCTTACAAATGCGCTGATTTCCTAGAGTGTAGACAGATGGACTGAGGACCAGTGGGTTTAGGCTCCCCTGCCAGCAGATGGAGACAGAACAAGTTTTCGTCACAGTATATATAGCCCTGCAGTGACCCCTGCCTGCCAGCATGCTCCGTCTCCAGCAGATGGTGGACGTGCATCTCCCTATGGGGATTGCTTCGAGCTTTTGGAAGAAGAAATTTGAAATTCTAAATTTGGGAAAAGAAAGCCTCGCTCTCCTGCAGTGATACCTAAAGGATCCTCCCCAGTTGAGAATTCCTGAGGTGATTTCCGTGGACCCTCAGAGATTTGCTTGGTCCGGTAGCTGTGTTTCCCGGCGTGGGCTTAGCTGCTAGTTCAGCTGAGAGGCAGCAGGTGTAGAAGGCCGAACGTGGCGGTGATGGCAGATGCCCTCTCCCTCCTCAGCTGGAGATGGTCTCTGTACTCAGCTGGTAAGCGCTGAGCTCAGGTAAGGTTTAAAAAAAAAAAAAAAATTTAACCTGAATCAGACAGTTGGGGTTATGTATATATATATTTTTTTTTTTTGTGTGTGTATATGTATACATATACATGAATGGCTTCAAAGCGGATTACAATTAATGGAAAGCATATATTTATTTAAAGGATTTTTTATACTGCAATCCTACCACACCTGTGTTCAAAGAGGTTTACAGCATCTATCGTACAGCATACATAAATATCACTATCTTAAAAACAAAATCATTAAATATCATATAAAAACATTTTTAGAAAAGGTTTTCAGACTTTTCCTAAAACACTTGTTGTCTATTAAATGTATTTTCGAAGGAAGCTTATTCCTAATTGGTTGAGGATCTGTATATTTCTCAGATTCATATCTATTCTTTTGTTGTTGCTGTAGAAATAGGAATACTTCTTGGGTAACTAGGTTGTTAGACAGGAAGTCTTTGTTGGGAATGCTTGGCTAAAAAGCCATGCTTTAACCTTCTTGAAGGTGAAGTAGCTGGTCTCCAAATATAGGGATAACGGAAGCATGTTCCAGATCTTTGGTACATAATGACTGAAGCCCCGAAGTCTTGTGCAAGACAGTGTAATAGAGGCCAGAGGCAGGGTGGAAAGTAGAGCCAGTTGGGAAGATCAGAGTTCTGTCTTGGGGGCATAAGAGAGAAGAAGTTGCAAGTCTTCAAGTGCATGAACAAAGTGTTTTGAATTTGATGCTGCTATCTATTGGTAGCCAGTATAGTCTAGATAGAATAGATTCTATGTGGTCAGATGCTTTTGTTTTATTAGCATTCTCATTGTATTATATAGGAGTTGGAGGCATTTTGAATTCTATAGGGAGATGCCCTTGAATAAAGAATTGCAGTAGTTTGTTCTGCTGGTGATTAGTGCTTGGATTACTGTAGCTAGATTATATTTAACTAGGTAGTTATGTAGTTGGCAGTTCTGATGCAGATGCATGAATGAGGTTTATGCTATTTTGGAGATGTGCATTTCCATATTGAAGCTTTGATCAAGTAAAACTCCTAAACCTTATACTGATTCTTTGGGATGTAACGGCGCGTCTAACAAATAGGGTGGTGATCTTAACAGATTTCTTTGGAGGCTAATTCAGAGAAGTTCCAATTTAGAGGGGTTCAATTTGAGCTTCTGGTTGCTGAGCCGTTGTGCCACTGACATAAGCTAAGTGGTGAGATTTGAAATGGAGGGTGATTGGTCATCTCCAATTTTTACGCAGAGTTGAATGTCATCTGTAAAAAGATTGAAAGCCTGAAAGAGACCACTTGTCAGATGGGTGCAAATGTTAGAATTGAGGAGGGGACAGAACCTTGGGGAACTCCACATGAGAGCTCGAGGTTTTGAGGGTTTATTAGCCCAAGTGATAGATTAGGTTCTTTTAGGGAGAAATGATTCAAACCAGTTCAATGCCGGTGTCATGTAAGCATTGGATCAGAAGCTTGTGGTTACCATTGGGAACAACTATACAGCAGAGCCAGGAGGATGAGGAGAATGGAAACCCATCAGCTACTAAAAACATGTGCAGCTGAGGAATTAGCATGGAAAAGGAACAAAAACAGAATGGAGGATCTAAGGAGGGCAAGGGGGAGGAGCAGTGGTGGTGTTCCATTTTTTAATCCAATAAAGGTTTTTTTTGTTTTGTTTTTTACAGGGGAGGTGTTTTATCAACACTTGTTGGTTAAAACCTAAAACTGGAAGCCCTGATTATACATTTTGTATCTGTGCAGGTCTTATTGAATTAAATGTTTACATTCCTAAACTTTTTTAGATCTGAAAAGGTAATAGTCTATCAGGTTATAAAATCATAAGCTGTCCTCCTTAATATTCATTATATAAAGGCTATTTAGATCATTATTCATTTCACTGGAAACAAGTAGGGATACAGTATTTGGAAGTGATATAACTTAGAAAAACAATTTTAACCTGGAAAAATTGAAGGTTTATTTCAAGAAGTTACTTTAAAATAGTCACAGTTATACTTACTGTGGTGAGGAAGACCTGAGGCAGTAAAACTGTGTGTTAAATCTGAAATAGATTGCTCATATCTTTTCCAGATAATTTTTATAGACATTGTATGATTCTGAGTTCCTTTGGAAAAATAAACCTCTACATATAACCTTCCAGAAACGTAATGAGAGAAGAGGCTGGATCAGCTTTCTAAACCTTTTTCTCACCATGCGTAGGCCACAATGAAGTTGTCTTGTAAAAGCTTACCCAGAGTGCTACACCCCATCCCCACCCTCTACTGTTCAAGATCAAAGGAATCAGAAGGGGAGAAGACTGATATCTCCCACCTACTGGATCCCATCTCCCCTGGGGCTTGCTTGCCTGCCTAGACCCGATCTTCAGTCACACCACTGTGATGAGGCTCTGGCCCATCTATGGATGGTGATATCATCTGGCCCATCAACATTGCTGCTGAAAGTGTCACCCAGAAGTCATGCACAACTGAAGGCGTATTCCTCTTGGGGAGTTCCTTTGGGAGCAATGAGAAAATTTGGTGAAGTAGAGGGCCAGAGAACCTGTATGTTGTGTCACGTGTCCTGTAGGTCCAGTAGAGTGCTCCAGCTTTGAAGAGGCATAGAGAGAAAATTGCTGCGGTGCTAGTAAATGTATTTTATTGTTCTGGGGGTGGATTTGAGTGGTGAGATTGCTGTTTTGTTATAGTTTTATTAATACAGTCTGTCTCCACCCCTCTGAGATTGGGGCAGGAGCCAGCCTGCAACTAAGGTATTTTTTATATGTTGATTTAATTTGTTTTTTGGAAGTGTTTTTTGATGTTAGTTATGATTGTAAAGACAGGAGCAGGTTGGAACATTGTGGCTGAGCTAGGGACTGTTAGATTTTTTTAAAAAATTATGTATTTTGAAGGCATTAATTTGTTTTATATATGTATTTTTTATTATGTATTTTATGTTGCTGCAAATTGCATTGGGTGGTCCTTTGAACTAGAAAGGCAGTATATTAAAAACTCATATCTTGACAAGGTGGCTTATTACCACAGAATTGGAGATGAGTAATTCTCAGTGGTTGGCAGTGGGAAGTAGTAGCCCTTTCTCTTCCCATATGCCCTCTTCCGGCGATGGTTCCTACAAAACTTGTTGAGGAAAATGTTGTGTTAATGTCAACCACTAGATGATTCATTGAAAATTAAATAGAAAGACACTACCGAAAGTCCCCATAATACATGTTCAAAAATAACTCTTTCATTAATTAGCTTGTGTCAGATCGGGCATACGGATGTTTGATCAGATAGTAAAAGGTACGCCCAAGGAATAAGAAAAGTTATGTGTCATGTCTACCTTTAAATCTAAAGAATGTTTTGGAGCTGCGTAGTATGATGAAATGTAGAGTGTGAATATTACTGCAGTAAATACTTCTGATGTGACTAGACAAATAATGGGAACGAAGTAGCCTTGAAATATCTGTTTTCTTCTAGGACTTTTCCTCGTCCTATGAATGCTTTTTCCTCCTCTTTTGTTAGCAGAGTTTAAAGTAAATGGAGGAGTGTACTGAAAAACCAAAAGTGATCATACTAGGCTCCATATGGACTGCCATATCTTCTTTGAAATTGTCTAAAATGTTGGTTGACTTTTACTGCACTAGATCTTCAATCGAAAAAGCAGTCTTAACAAACTACTTTATTGGACACATGATTAAGTTGGAATTGGTGGACCTTGAGCATGTTTCTATGTTATAAGCATAAAATTTGACTTCTGCTGAAAGATAATGTGGCCTTAAGATTAAAACTGAAAAATCTTAATGCCATTTATTTGCCAGTGGTTTCTCTGGATATATTTAAAAAGTATGTCCTAGAAATTTTGAAGATACCCATAGAGGCCACTCCACCAGTATCTAGAGTTTACTTGTTGGGAAACGGCAGAAGAAAAGGGGTAGTGGTAGGCTGAGAGGGAGGTGAAAAGATTGTGGAGGTTTGAGATGAGTGTTTGTCAGATGGACAAAGTCGATTTGCTTAAGAGTTCAGTAGCAGACAAGTAGGGGAGCATGAAATTGAAATGTATGTCGTCAGCATGGGAAAATGCATAATGGGGTAAATAGGCAGATGAAGTGGGATTGCAGAGGAAGAAGGGGTTGAAACCTGCAGGAGGGAGAGAGTAGTAGTCCGCTGCTGTGACCTACTGAGTAAGGGGCATGAGAGAAAAAAATCTCTATCAGGCTGATGCAATACAGCTCACGGCTCAACGCACAATTGGATGCACGTTTTGGATGGGCGTTCATAACCCCCGAAGCAAAACTGGGATTAGCGAGTCCAAAACGCATGTCCAATCGAGCATGTAGGAAATAGTGCTCATCACATGTAAATTCATGTTGATGAGGCTAAAACCTATTTCCCCCCCAATTAAAAAAAAAAAAAAAAAAAAGTACACCTGATGCACACATTTTAACCCACAAAAATTAACACTTACCCGGAGCACTGTACCCAAACATTTAAAAAAAAAACAAAAAACCTTAAAACCTGGCTCTTCTCACAAGCCTTTACCTAACCCGCAGCCCCCAGATCTCAGCCCCCTTTCCGCCGCTCCTTCTATGGGTATTACTATATTACAAGCTACTGCTCTTCGATACATATTGTACATACTGTAAATAAGTCATATATTGTTATAATTCTTATACAATTGTACATTTTTGTTACCATTGCTTTCCGGGTACTTGACTCTGCTATTCTAGCCTTCTCTCCTAGTTCAGTTCCCTTCATTTTATGTAACTTCGCATTTCTTTAGTTAAAGGTTTCCCCAGTTCTATGTAAACCGATGTGATATTTACTTGAATGTCGGTATAGAAAAGTTTTAAATAAATAAAATAAAATTCTTCTGAATTAATATCATTGCAATATAAATCGGAGGAACCAAAATAAAAGAATTAAAAAAAAAAATGTGCAGGCGGTCAGGTTAATAAAGGGACGCTCAATTTTATGAATGCCGTTAATTGAGCGTCCCTTTTCCTAACCTGCCCGCCACCTCTCCTAAGCGCCTGCTGTCAAGGAGGGATGCATGATTTCTCCTAGCGCCTCCATTTTACCGCGGCACCCGATTTAAATATCAAATCGGGCACCTGGGAGAGGTGGATCAGCACGCGTTAAGGGAGCAGGCGCTCAATCACGAGCACGCTGACATTGCATTGACCTGTTATTTACTGAAGCAGAGTTCTTGGGTGAAAGCCAGATTTCAGTCAAAGCAAGAAAAGATGGAGGAAATGAGATGTAGATGTCATGAAGTTAGGCAAGTTTGTAGGAAATAAAACATGGGGACCAAGAGAAAAGAGGGGATGAAGGATAAGGATAGGAAGCGGTGAAGGACTGATGGGGGTGAGTTGATTTGAAGGCCTAGGATCGGGATTATCTCCAGCTAAGAGGAAAAGAGGAGCGCAGATGTAATAGTGACAAAGACGAGATAGTCTCAAGAATGGAGGTGGCTGTATGAGAGTAAGAAAACTTTGAAGCTCAAGAGCACTGCATAGGGCAGAAGGCAGAATGACTCTGGAGGTGGAAAATGTAGAGAAGGGGGGAAAGTGGATTTGAGGGAAGGTTGATATCAGGAAGAGGAAGCCTGGTGGACCCATGGGAAGCAAAATGAAGAAATGATGCTGATCTGGTTTCGAGTTGATGCATTTCTAGTTGAAGGAGCAGAACAGGGTGACAGAAGCCTTTGGATCAGTGGGTTGCAGCGTCCCCTGGTGGCCACAATCAAGGCAATTGCAAGAAGTATGTAGACAAGCTGCAACCTCGCCAGAGTTTACTTTGTTCACTAAATGGAAACTGTATGTAAAAATTTGTATGAACTCAATTAAAATTTATGAACACATGTAAAAGGGGGAAGCATAGAACCAGTCCAAATACAGATTTAAGCCATCGAACCTCCAAATCCAGACTTTTTAGTCTTCCTCCTTTTGCATTTTAAACAGTGTAGCTAATGTTCTAATGGCAAGTTGTTGCAAGTGTTTGAGCTGCGAAGGGGTGAATTACAGTGGTGGCAGGTTAGAGTAGAATTTGGCTGTTGGAAGTGCTGAGTAAACAGGACTTGACTCCAGTCAGATGACTCGATGAATAAGATTGTGCACCCAGCCCATAGATCTGAACACACTGTTACTCTGAGTGGCAGGATAAGGCTGGAATCTAATCACTTATTAACCCACTTAGACATACCGAGAAATAAAATAAAGCAATGAAGGACATCTGTATTAAGTTTCTCTACTGCCACCTTGTGAATTTGTATTTAATTTTTTCTCCAAAATGTATTTTCCAACCATGAAAAATATGTCTAAGAGATAGTTTTTAAAGCACTGTTTAACTGTTCACAGTGACCAGTTTCTTTTTACACCAGCACAGTCTTTGCCTGGGCGAAGATCCCATTCCTTCCTGCATATTTAAAGACACTTAGTACACCTATGCTTTTAAGTACTCCACATGACTTAAAGATGGCATTATAAGACAACGGATGGCAATGTATGTGCTAATGGTTTTGGTCCAGGAGGTGAACTGTTAAGAACATAAGATGGCATCCTGTCTCCAAGAGTGGCCACTCCTGATCTCTAGGAAGTGCTCAGCAGATCCCAAAGAATAGATCCACCCCCCCTTGTTGATCGCTCCAAGGATAAGTGGTGGCTTTTCCAAGTGTGCCTGGCTAATAAAGGTTTATGGATGTTTCCTCCAGGAACTTGTCCAAACCCCTGTGGAACCCAGCTGTGCTAGATGTCTTGACTGCATCCTCCGGCAGCAAATTTCACGGTTTGATTATGCATTGAGTGAAACAAAATACTTTCTCCAATTTGTTCTGTAGCTGCTACTTGTTAGTCTCATGGAGTGTCCCGTAGTCTTAGTGCTATTTGAAAAGGTTCCATTCATTTTATAATTTATTTTAGTTATTTATTTAAAATCTTTTTCTATACAGTCATTTGGTCAGGCACCATCACAGCGGTTTACAGAGATGCACATATACTTAATGTTCTGTCATGTCCTAGCTTCAAGCTGAAGATCCCTAACCTGTTTAGCCTTTCTTCATAAAGGAGCCTTTCTACCCCCTTTATCATTTTTTCTCCCTTCTCTGTACCTTTTCTACTTTTTCTTTACCTTTTTTGAGGTGAAGTGACCAGAACTGCTCACAGTACTCAAGGTGTGGTTGTACCATGGATCAAGGTAGAAACAATAGGCTATTCTGTTTTATTCTCCATTCCTTTCTGAATAATTCCTAACATTTTGTCTGCTTTTTATTTTGACTGTCACTGCACGCTAAGTTGAAGATTTCAAAGTATTTGCCACAATGACTCCAGGATTCTTTTGCTGGATGCTAATATGGAACCCAGAATTATGTACTTATAGTTAGCATTAGTATAGGATTGTTAATGGATATTGCCACTGGATTGCCACTGGATTTCTGGATTGGAGAAATTTTGTGGCATGAGATCTTAGAAATATGGTGAAGCTAGAATGTGTGTGCTTGGAGAAATATTATTGTTAGATTAGTTTGCCTTTAATATATTAATGCAATCCTATAGCTCCTATAGAAATAAACCCTAATAGGGAATGGGAAGAACTGATATTTGTGCCTTCAACTATAGTTGTGTCCTGTTGTATTACACCAGAGGTTTCCAAATCCAGCCATCAGGGACCATAAACTGGTCTGATTTTTGGGATTTCCCCAGAATATTCATGAAGGTGGAGGAGCAATAGGCTGAGAACCAGGGAAGCCAGGCTTCAAATGCTGCTGATGCCCCTTGTGATCTTGGGCAAGTCACTTCAGTCTCCATTGTCTCGGGTACAAACTTACGGCCTGATTCACAAAGGCTTTTCTCCCATTCTTTATCAATGGGAAAAGACCTTGATTAATCAGGCCCTTAGATTGTAAGCCCATCTTGTATTACCAATAAAAATGTGAGCTAAATCCAAAAACTAAGTTAAATAATTTACAGACCTTGCCTCCATTGTCTGCAGATACATTTCAATTCTAAAAATAAAACCAGTTTGTGGTCCTCGAGGACTAGAATTTGAGATTACTGTACTAAACTGTATATTAAGAGCACCAGTTTTAAGGTATGGCCAAAAGCATATGTACCTCCCAGCAGAGCCCCTGGAAGGGGCAGACGAGATGGATGACTTGCCTGGGATGTTGATGCACGTTGTTCATGGGCAGGGCCCCAGTGCTCATGCAGTAGGTGCAGGCAACTACAGACTACTTATGCAGCCACATTTTTGAAGGGGGCCACAGACAGAATGAACTCCGTAAAACAGACTGCCTGGGGCACTAGTTGGTCCACTAACAGGCCTGTCTCAGAGTTCACACTCGCCAGGAGTCCAGCACTGAAAACTTTTCAATTCCCCCCACACTCTGCAGGCAATACACATCAGTCTAACTTCCTTATCTGCTTGAGTACTGCCTGCACCTTCACAGAGCAGGAGGGAGAAGAGGAAGGGGAGACCAAAAGCAGGGCTGAGAAGAGGGCACCAATCTGAACTGAGGTGGCAGGTGCTCCAAGAACGATGTTGCAGTGACTACACTCCATTGACTACTGGGAGGTGGAGGTGAGGAGGAATGGGATGGGGAGATAGGAATTAATGAGGTTAATGGAGAAATTGTTAGAAAAATGGAAAGCCAATAGAGTGGGGAGCTAAAGTAAATGAGAGAAGGAAATGATGGAGAGAGAAAAAAGAGGGGAAGATGAAAATATTAAGGAGGTGAAAGTTGAGAGAAGTAGAAAAGAGAGTGTCATGAGAACGGCTACATGAAGGAGATGTGGCATTTGGTATACAACAGTATGTGCATCTGTGTGTGCAACTCCCTGTGATTGTCATGAAAAAGATAACACAGAAATCAGCCTGCTCCATCCTTCTTCAAATGTATTTTCTCTCTTCTTTAAAGATGTTCACTTCATGCTTGTGCATTTTAGGAGTTTTAAGTTCATCATATCCAAAATTGTACATAACATAAGAATTGCTATATTGGGTCAGACCAAGGGTCCATCAAGCCCAGTATCCTGTTTCCAACAGTGGCCAATCCAAATCACATGTAACTGGCAAGTACCCAAACATTAAATAAATATCAAGCTACTGTTACTTATTAATTAATAGCACTTTATGGATTTTTCCTCTAGAAACGTATCCAAACCTTTTTTAAACAGAGTTACACTAATTGCTGTAACCACATCCTCTGGCAATGAATTCCAGAGTTTAACTATGCGCTGAGTGAAAATAAATTTTCTGATTTGTTTTAAATGAGTTATTTGCTAATTTTATGGAGTGCACCCTAGTCCTTCTATTATCTGAGAGAGTAAATAACTGATTTACATTAACTTTGTGAAGTCCTTTCATGATTTTGTAGACTTCTATCATATCCCCACTTCAATCATCTCTTCTCCAAACTGAACAGCCCTCACTTCCTTAGCCTTACCTCATAGGGAAGCTGTTCCATGCCACTTTCATTTTGGTTGCACTTCTCTGCACTTTCTCCAGTGCAGCAATATCTTTTCTGTGATGCAGCGACCAGAATTGCACACAGTATTCAAGGTGCAATCTCGCCTTGGAGTGATACAGAGGCATTATGACATCCATCATTTTATTTGCCATTCCCTTTTTAATAATTCCTAACATTCTGTTTGCCTTTTTGATTGCCACAGCACACTGAGCTGACGATTTCAATGTGCTATCCACTATGACGCCTAGATCTCTTTCTTTTGTGAACGTGGACCCTTGGGCCAGCTAGAGTGTTTGGAGAATCCGCTGAAGGAAGGCCTACAGCGGGACTCATAACCGAGAGGCGGAACTGGACCAGGAGACCAGACAGGACCTTCACCTATACCAACCCTCGTTCCCTGCAGGTTGAGCCCTTGGGTACTGGGGCCGGCAGAATTTAAGTGAAGGTCTCCTGGCAAAGAAGAGTCCGGTGAACAGTCCGAGTCGAGGCAGGCAGAAGCGCTGGGAAGACGGAGATGATCCAGAAGTCGTGGCAGGCAGCAGCGATGCAGGACGAGAAACCAGGCCAGAGGTCAGGGCAGGCAGAAGACTAGTGAAGCCGGAGAATGAGCCAAGGGTCAGGACGGGCAGCAGACAGAATACCAGGAGCCAAGCCGAAGTCAAAAACCAGAGAATCGAGCAGGAGGTGGAATAGGAATGTGGGAGCAAGAGTGAAGCAGGAACAGGATCACGGAAGCAGGAGCGAAGCTGGAACAGGATCCACAGAAGCAGGAACACAGGAACTGGAACTGAAACACAGAGGAACAGCAACTAGTTCTCAGAGAATCAACATGTTGCCAAAGCAGAGAACCCTGGTCTGAGCTGGGCTTAAATAGCCCGGGAGTCTGACATCATCTTCAGGGGCCGGGCCGAGACTTCCCCCCGCAGCCCCTTTAAATTCTGGGTTAGTGCGCATGCCTAAGGGGCGGAGCTGGACAAGGAAGTCGGCGGCGTCTCTCGTGGGGAGGATGCTGCGGGAAGGCCCCATCGCGGTCCGGAGCAGCGTCCTTCTGTTAATCATCCTGTACTTTTCATCAGTGATTGCCTTTGTATTCTTCTTCTCAGTTGTAAGGTCTGACATTGCTGCTGCAGAATGCTGTTGGTGGAATTGCCCACATACTCTCATGGCCCAAGACCTCACTTGGCCAAGAATCACTATTTGCTATGAAGGTGCTGGCAAAGGGGGAGGGTGCATCAGGGAAGGAAGAGAAAATTTGAAACAGGAAGAGAATACAGCAGGGGGGGGGGGGGTACGTAGGGAAGGAAAGGGGCAGGAAGTTATATAGGGATCAGGGATAGAGGCAGGAAGAAAGTTTAATCCTGGGGTAGGTTTGGGGAAGTGACATCAGCCAACAGAAATGACTGCTTGAAGCATTTACTCTGCATGGCTTGGAAATAAAAGTGGCTTTTTCAACTGTTTGAGCACTCTTCATACCTCAGAAAATTAGCGACACAACAACCCGGACCATGGCGAATTGAAGGAAAATGATTGATTTAAAGGAATTTTCTTTTACCGGGGTCACGGCACATTTGAAAAAGACAGACAACGACAAGACTGAGAGCACGCTGGACAAGGCTGCAACCAATTTGAGAGATGAGGCTAAGCGCAGCCCAAAGGGACTGATGAGAGTTGCTTTCTTGGCTTGGTTCACGGATCCAAAATGCGATATCGTAGCAGTAAAACAATGAAATTCATCTTGCTGTAGGTGAGCTATGGCAAGATGTGGATGATTTGAGTCAGAGAGTGCTTGATCCCGAGCATAAGGCGAAGGAACACATTGAAGACGTGACGAAGCAAACAAAAGATCTGCAACAGCTAAAACAACTGAATGAGGAGCTTACTGATACACTTGATATTAGGCAGTAAATTTTGGGCTCATCCAGTATAGGTCAGATCACATGGTCAGACCATGCACCAATCTTTAGAGTGTAGATTTTTGCAGAAAGAAAAAGGACAAAAATATTGGAGGTTAAACGACTCTGATAAACAGATATGTGAGGAAGTAAAGTAAGCTATTAAGAGTATTTTTGGCTTGATGACTTTGGTGATGTGTCCAGACTCTCTGGGACTGCTTTAAGGCTCTCCTACGTGGTAAGTTGATCTGTAAGGCAGTGGCTGTGAGAGAGCAAACACAAAGAGAGAAATCTGATTTATTGATGCCAAACGATTGGAACAGAGACATAAATTGTTTGGGGATAATAAGACTCTTAAGGAGTTGGATGAGAAAAGGGGTAATTTTGAAAGCCATCCTGTGTGTGGAAATTTAGATTAGAAGGGTCTTGAATACTTAAACCTAGTAAACTGCTTGAATGGCAGTTAAAAAGGCAAATATCACAAAGTCAAATCCTGAAAATAAGGGATGGGGAGGAGGCTGTTGTCTGTTAATGACCAAATATGGGCCAGATTTGCCCAGTTCTATAGTGAGTTATATACAGGTGAGAGCTCTATTTTGGATCAGGATATTAATTATTTACAGGGGATCACCTCCCTATTTTATTGGGGGATGTTTCCCAAACATTTCTGCTAATATAGTAGAGACTAATTATAAAATTCTGTTTCAATGGTATCTCACTCCCCTTAAACTCCATAAGATTTATTCAAGCCATTCTGATAAATGTTGGAGACTATGGGATGGTAGGGTCATTTTATCACATCTGGAGGACCTGTCCAAAGCTGATACCATTTTGGAAGTGGATTGAGTCAGTAATTAAAGGCCTGGCTCCAGTGACCATTCATTTTGATTCCAGGATTTATCTTTTCACAATATCCAAGTGATTGGACTTTTGCAGAGTGGACCTTAGTGAATCACGTCTTCTATGCAGCCCGAAAGGAAGTGGCAGCTCATTGGAAAAAGGCTATCCCGTCACCAACACTATTTCTTTGAAGGATTTGGGTGTGGAGGGATGGAGGGGATATACATTTAAAAAATGTGTTCACAGCTTAATATCTTTTCCACTGTTGATTGCCTTTGGTGGCATTGTGACTTAGGGACACTTCATTTTTGTTACTTGTGGTATTAATAAATAATAAATATATATATTAAAAAAAAGCCTGGGGTAAGTTTTTTGAGGGTATGGAAGAAAAGTAGAGAGTATAGAAGGGAGGAAGGAGTTAAATTAGAACAAGGTATAGAGCAGAGGAAAAAGGGATGATAGGCAAAGTGTAAGGTGTGTCTGGTGAGAGGTTTAAAACACTGAGGAAGAAAAGAGATTGTTTCAAATGACTGCCAGCTGGATAGCAAGGTTCTAGAGAGGCAAGTACATTTCTATATATGATATAAGAAAGCTCAGAGCAAAATCTATAGACTTTCTGCTGATCAATAGAGGCTGACAAATATGAACTTCCTATCATTTCAATAACATTGAGCTGCTTATCTTTTTTGCAACTTTTCAGCATGCAATAGGGCATAGGGAGATCCAAAAGGAACATTGCTTGTGATTGACCCCTTCCTCTGCATCTATCACTTACTCAGGTTATGGGTTTATAACAAGGTACCAGCTCCAAGTTTTAGCATTTGAAAATGGACAGAATGACATTTTCAAGCGTGGGTGACTAAACTTCCTCATGCAAAGATTTGTTACTCATAATTCTCCTTGGAGTAAAGCTCATAAGTGGATATTTTACTACATTCCAGGATAATTCTCCATTTCAAGCAGAGTTATGAATAACAAAGCTTTATACAAGAAAGCTGGCTTTTTCTCCTATATATTTGTCATTTTCTCATTTTAGAAAATATAAATTGTAATCAGATGCCTCACTATGTAATCACTGACACAGTGAGAAGTAGGCACGAACACTTGGCTTTTTGCTATGAAATAAAACATCTGCACTGTAAGCCACATGTTTATTTTTGAAACTACACAGTAGGGGTTTTAGGTAGTGTTGCAAAAATGCACTCACCTGTTCACACCAGCTGAGTTGTTTTTCTCTGGCAGTGGGAGGCAGGAGCAGGCCTTGGACAGTGAAATTGGCAAACATTGCCACAGCTGCTTCTGAAGAGCATTAGCAAGGCAATGGGGAGCGCAGGAAAGACCCCCGCTACCAACGGGAAGCAGCAGAGCGGGGCTGCGGGAGTGCCGTCATCTCAAACAAGGAGCAGGCCTAGGTTGCAGCAGATGCCATCCCCTTCCTCCTGGCCTAACAGCAAGAGGCAATGTACCAAGACCCCCCTCCAGAGGAGAGGCCCCACAAAGATCTTGAGCAGTGGGAAGTAAGAAGACAAGATCTCTTCCCGACCACCAGGTCATATATAAGAATTTGCGTGTATGCTGAGATTTCTACATCCCAAGAGTTAAAAGCAATATGGACCTTTCTAGAGAGAGGTTATGCATCTGGAACTGCTATAGTAGGCCTCCAGGCTTAACTGCATCAGCAAGCCTAAATGCTCCAAATTACGACTGAAGATGAGACTTGTCTTTGTCTAGTTACATACATTTTAGGGAAAAGAGGATGTAGTTTCCAGACTGCATAGAAAGGGTCTTAGACCTAATCTGTCTTTTCTGTTTAATCACTACACCAGCATAAGCTACATTTTCTCAAATTAGGCAAACTTATTTTCATTTTAATCCATATCCTCTTTGCACTGGCGCTTTGTGATTGAACAAAATTGTTTTACACTTGATCCAGTTCAAGAGACATTCGGGGCTAACAGCATTTTGTTAAGGAAAATGTTTATCTGTTTTTGCTATTATATTTTGTGTTCTTACAGAAATGTATGTTTGGATGCCTTATTCTTCAGGCTCTGAATTCCCAGAAGAAAGAGAAGGCAGGCAACGAGTTGCATCAAGATAGTTTGTTTCCCGCCACCTATTTCACCTATGAAATCAATGTCTTAGCAAGAAGGCCTCTTTCCACAAATTTACATTTGCTGAGAGTGGACAAAATTCAAGTTTTAGGGATAGATGATGATCTGTCCCCAGTAAAGGGTACATGTTTGTGTCTGTATATAATGCAGCCCACATGTGTTTACTACAGCCCCTCCCTCCTGAGAACTCGTGACACTTTCTCTAACCCAGGACAAAAGTCTGGGAGCCTTGCCTTTAAAGGGAGTTTGCCTTTAACAGAAGCCCCCTCCCTTCTGTTCCTCCCATTGGGAAAGGGTCTGCATGCTTTCTCAATCTAACTTGGGTCCTCTCAGGTGCCTTATTGGCTGAAGGGACTGCTGTTCATGCCTCCCCCTGTGTCACATGGATCCTAGGCTCGCCACCATTGGATCTCGCCCCTGGCCCCAGCCTGTGGGGACTTCTCCTGTAATCACTCTCCAGGACTGTGGGTCAGTCTCAGCCACGCCATGTAGAAGACACACGTGCTTGTAACATCTGTTACACGAACAGCTTTTTTACATTCCTCCTACCGCTTTAATCCTAAAAGACTAATCAGCTTCAAACCCTCGTCTTCTTACCCTGCATCCCAAGAAACTTCATCTCCCTTCTCCTGCCTATCTCCAGCTACAAAGATCTCTGCCAGAAGCATATATGTTTGAAAGCAACAATTGTGAGTAATAATTTATTGCATAGATAATTTCTTATTTCAAACATAAAGATCTTTGTTTTGAAGACTGATTTGGAGGAAAATTAGCTGTTTTGGATGAGAAAACTTGGGAAGTTTTTATTGAGCCAAAATAGATGATATTTTTGTTCCTTGCAGTATTTTCCTGTTCTTAATCTCCCTTGTGCTGGTGTACTGTTGCTGAAAGATGCTGGTTAATGTCCTACATTTTCTGCCATTAGAAGAATTATGGGTAAATGCGACCAGATATCCACAAGAATGCTGCATCCAAAGAAAGCCTTGTCCTGGAAAAAGAAAATAGTATATGGTTTACATGACGGTCTTTGGTTTAAAGATTTTTTTATGGCCATGAAGGCTGCAAACATACCTTGGGATAGGTGGCGATGTCCTTTCGTGGATTACAAATTGGCTAAAAGAGAGCAGGATTAAATGGACAGTTTTCTCAGTGGAAGGGAGTGGGCAGTGGAGTGCCTCAGGGATCTGTATTGGGACCCTTACTTTTCAATATATTTATAAATGATCTGGAAAGAAATATGACAAGTGAGGTAATCAAATTTGCAGATGATACAAAATTGTTCAGAGTAGTTAAATCACAAGCAGATTGTGATAAATTGCAGGAAGACCTTCTGAGACTGGAAAATTGGGCATCCAAATGGCAGATGAAATTTAATGGGGATAAGTGCAAGGTGATGCATATAGGGAAAAATAACCCATGCCATAGTTAAACAATGTTAGGTTCCATATTAGGAGCTACCACCCAAGAAAGAGATCTAGGCGTCATAGTGGATAACACATTGAAATTGTCGGTTCAGTGTGCTGCGGCAGTCAAAAAAGCAAACAGAATGTTGGGAATTATTAGAAAGGGAATGGTGAATAAAACGGAATGTGTCATAATGCCTCTGTATCGCTCCATGGTGAGACCGTACCTTGAATACCGTGTACAATTCTGGTTGCCACATCTCAAAAAAGATATAGTTGCGATGGAGAAGGTACAGAGAAGGGCGATCAAAATGATAAAGGGAATAGAACAGCTCCCCTATGAGGAAAGACTAAAGAGGTTAGGACTTTTCAGCTTGGAGAAGAGACGGCTGAGGGGGGGATATGATAGAGGTGTTTAAAATCATGAGAGGTCTAGAATGGGTTAATGTGATTCAATTATTTACTCTTTCGGATAATAGAAAGACTAGGGGGCACTCCATGAAGTTAGCATGTGGCACATTTAAAACTAATCGGAGAAAGTTCTTTTTCACTCAACGCATAATTAAACTCTGGAATTTATTGCCAGAGGATGTGGTTAGTGCAGTTAGTGTAGCTGGGTTCAAAAAAGGTTTGGATAAGTTCTTGGCGGAGAAGTCCATTACCTGCTATTAATTAAGTTGACTTAGCCACTGCTATTACTAGCAATAGTAACATGGAATAGACTTAGTTTTTGGGTACTTGCCAGGTTCTTGTGGCCTAGTTTGGCCACTGTTGGAAACAGGATGCTGGGCTTGATGGACCCTTGGTCTGACCCAGTGTGGCATATTCTTATGTTCTTATGGCAGTGAAAGGGTTAAATGCATATTGGGCATTGGAAATACAGAGTATACTGGCTCCAGCAGTGCAGTGTGCATCCAGCTGCTGCTTGTTTTTCCACCATGGAGATAAATTAATTCTGTAATTATATGAACCAGAGGAAGCCTTTTAGCTGAGGACACCGGTTTCCTTGAGCTTTTTTCGTTTTGATCTCCTTTAGCCCAGCGTCTGTGGCAAGTTCCTTAATTTTAATCGATTGCCACTGCACTGCTTCATCCTTCCCTGCCCCCATCCCCTCATCCCACTGACAGCAGAAAATCAAACAATGAAGTGATCATCAGCTGAGAGAGTACTGAAGAGACAGGAAATTTGCCGACATTAAAATCTTTGAAGTGACACTGCTGGTTTTTCTTGATGTTAGTTGAGTCTTTTGGAAGCACATTCCTCTCCACAGTACTGCACTCTCTTTTTGGCTCATGTTCTTCCCTTGTTATATATTTTCATTTTTAAGCCAATTTTTTTTTTAATAACTGTTTATTTAACAAGAGGTGCACAACAGTTCAAGAGTGACATTCAGACACATACATTCGCATCCGCATTATACATCTTGATGCCAAACTTTTTTTTTCTCATAGCCCTGAGAGCAGGGTATCAGCTGTAAAACAATTCTCACCCCATGTAATCTTACAGTGGCTATACATACTAGATATCTTTACTTAGAGTACAACATTAGCCCCTCATATAGTCGTCCTGTCCCAGTACTCCCAAAACTTATTCTATATTTTCTTATACATAAAATTATTTTTCAATGAAAAAGTTAATTTCTCAGTAAGTTCAATATCATATAGATTTGCTTATGCCAAATTTTAATAGACTCTGTTCACCAACCAACCTCTTTCCCTATACAAAATATACTCCAACACCCACTGTTCAAGGGAAACCCTTGCTCGATGGTTTTGTGCGGTGGCTATGTTAAAGAACAACCACTTTGTAATTGTCCCTATTTATAGCCCCGTGTTTTACTCTTTATTATTCACTCTTTATGTCCATTTTTCTCTTTTTTTTCTTTTTTCTTTCTTTTACACTTCTCCCTGGCTGCTTATCTGACCCAATTATCAGTTTTTCCTTTTGTCATGTACTTATCAAGGCTGCCGCCCTTATTGCTTCTCACGAGTTCGGATCCACCTGCCCGACATTGGCCATGTTTCGGCAAGACGTTGCCTGCTTCAGGGACTGCAGGAGAAAATTCTGCTGCGTCCGTATCTGGTTCACAGATTTCAGATGTTTCTTAAACAGATAAAATCAATTTAATGCAAAATAACCTACCTTCAAACTTGTTAAAACTATTTCTTACCCCCTCTCAGGCTTTAAGTACTTACTGTTAGCGTTTGTTCTAATATCTTAAAGTGAGCGACGCCTTCATCTCCTCCTTCCAGCGTCCCTCTCTACTCTGCCTGTTTTTAAACCTACCACGGGCTAACAACTGCTTGTCCCTCTCAGACTGAGGCTGTCTCCGGTGCATCCAATTAAAGTTGATAATGTACTGTTTTCCCATATTCCTCAATTTTCTTACTATCTCCTGTTACTAGCTCCCAATTTCCTGCATTACTCATATTCATCATCCAGGGTAATCGGGCGTGTCCTTTTAACTCAGTTTCTGCCGATAACTTCAATTATTATTGCTAATTACCTTATCGGACCTGAGAGGGACCTTTTCTTCCCTCTCAGGTCCGCTAGGTCCACCATGAATAGAGCAGTAGTCAATGTAGGCTGGTGCAGTCAAGTCACGAAACAGGAGCGGACGTGGCAGTACAAAGGTCATCATCAGGTCCGCAATATACTGAGCAGGAGGCGTTTGAGGGAAGAAAAGGTCCCTCTCAGGTCCGATAAGGTAATTAGCAATAATAATTGAAGTTATCGGCACTGCCAGACCTGCTCCTGCACCAGTTTCTTATGCTCAGCATCTGACGTGTGTTTCCTGCAGAAGCGCTATCATTGCCCCCCTGACTTTTCAAAAAGTACAATATTCTTTTCCTCCTGACAGAGGTGCCCATTTCCACGTACATTCAGGGTTATGATGTTTAACATCTTACTAGCCATATTGATTACAATGCAAATCACTTAATGTCACCCTGCTGCGCCAAACAACGTCTTTTTATTATACCTCTAGCATCTCCAACCAAAACATCACAAATAACGCCTGCCCACCCCCACCCCCAAAAAAAAACTGCTGCAGTTGCTGGACAACTAGGGAGAATATCCCGCTCTCAATTCCCTCCCTTCGCCAGTGCTGCGAACTGTGGCACCAGCTCCCCTATCGCCTTCTGGTCTGGCTGGTTGGGGTAAGCCAGTTTTTAACTGCTCACACAGATTTTGGTAGCTTGGTCTGTTGCAGTAAATCACCGGCCATAAGACGTGTAGCTATGTATCTGAGGCTCTTATACACATACTCTCCTCCCTCCCTCAATATCAGTTCAGGTGCAGTCACAGAATTGTAATTTGCTAGAATATATCATTCCATAGTTTTATCGTGTTGTGTTGTGTGGTTTTTTTTTTGTTTTTTTTTATTGTGTGGCCTGAAAACACTGATGTGAGCTGTCAACCTTTCTGAAGTTATTAAATGCTATAGTCTTTTTCTTTGTAGGATGTACAAAAAGTAGATTTGTTCCGATTTTTAGATAGCTTTCTGAGAAATTATGGGGCAGATTTTAAAAGCCCTTCGCTCGCCGGGACGCATGTAAGTCCTGGGGCTTGCAAAAAGGGGCGGGGCCAGAGGCCTGCACGGCTGCTGTGCCGGGGGATTGCGCGCCGGCAGTTGGTCAGCGCGCGCAAGTTACGCCTGCCTCTAGCAGGCATAACTTGTGAGATAAAGGTACGGGGGGGGGGGGGGGGGGGGAGACGGACGGACGGACAGGTAGGGGAAGGGGAGGGGAAAGCCAGCTGGTCTCCCCGAGGGCTCGGTGTGCGCAAAGTGCACTAGTGTGCACCCCCTTGCCGGGTAGCGCGCACAAATGTACGCCGCGCGTGTACCTTTTAAAATCTACCCCTATATCTTTTCGGTTTTTAGTTTATGAAAACCTTTTGCAATAAGAGTTAAAGGCTCTTTCATGTACCAGGTGGAAGAGGTGAATACTTAGAAAAAGGGGCAGCATTGTGAATAATTCACAAGGATGACAAAATACCAGGTTCTGCATTCAATTTTGCTTTGGCTTGAAAATGTTTCATAGCCCTTGTCAAGTATAAGAGAAACTTGTGTTTAAGCCTTCTAAACTGATGCAATATGTTAAGATAGGATCTATGAGCCTGTTTAAGAAATCCGCTGGACTAACCTCCCTCTATCCCTTTGTGCTGCTTAATACAGTGGAAAATTCTTGTAGTGCATTTCCTTATTTTATGCTGAACGTTTCCAGAAGTTAGTCTGTGAGTGAACGTATGTGTATGTTACAAAATCTGAACCTGCCTGTCCACTGCCTTTGCATTATGGACTGCAGTAGTCTATCTGCTCTGTACTCTCCACCATGTGTCTAGCACTCTAATGCAGTATTTCCCAATCTTTTCAAGCCCAGGGCACATGTACTTTAAAAAAAAAAAAAAAAAAAAAAATGTGTGTGTGTGTATATATATATATATATATATATATATATATATATATTTTTTTTTTTTTTTTTTTTTTTTTAATTTATTTTGCATGGTATACCACTCTCCGCAGAGCAAGGAGTGCAGAGGGACTCCTGTTGGCAAAAGAAGAGCTAGGGATGCACTGAAAGCCCCACCAGTCTCTTCTAAATTTTCAAACAAAGGGGGAAAGGGAGCAGAACCACATGAACCTGTTGGCAATGGACCAGCTCTCGCTCTATACAAGTGCAGAATATGAGAGAGGTTGGTGTGGTGCAGACAGCCGGCTTGCTTAGTTACCCTGACTGGTGCATGTGCTTGCTAGAGCCGCTTCACTGTTGCTACTCCCATCACTGAGAGTTAATCACATCCAGTGCTCAGTGCACACACTCTCCCCATCTCACTCAGCTTGGGGGGGGGATAAGTCAGAGGCAGGAAGGGGATGAGGAAGAAGTGCTGTGTGCAGTGTGTGTGTGTGCTGCAAAAAGCAGAGCCCAGCTATCCATTCCCTGCATGCTGTCCATTAATTCCCACAGTTCAGGGCTCATGCTGTAGCTAGGAAGAAGAGGTATGCATGATTACGTCCATGCTCAGAAAGGGCCCTCACTAGTGTCATTTGTTGCTGCGAGGTGCTAAGAGTAGAGCCCAGGTGCTGGTATGGATCTAAGTATCAGGAAGGGGTGACTTTTTCGTGGCTCACCTGCTGAGATCTGAAGGCAAACTCGTTAGGAAACACTGCTCTAATGTGCTCTTAGGGACATGTCTTGTTATAAACTCAGTATATTAAATCTTATCAGAAATCTGAGTATGGGGTTAAGTAGTGGAAACATGGCACCCCTTCAGTAAAGAGTATCTCAGTTCTGTTTTAGAAATGCCATTCTCTTTGCATACCACTAGAAGTGTGCAGCAGTAAAACCTAACACACACATCTCATTATAGGGCGGAGATTATCTATCTATCTATCTATATATATGTGTGTGTGTATGTAAATATAAGGCGCTGTGCATGGCAACACTTTTTGTTTCATTTAATTTTTCCCATTTTTTATTTCCATTTCCTTTAGTTTAATTTTTAAATGTTTTCATTTTAAAATGTATCTATATTATTGCATACTATTTCTATTTAGTGCGTACTAAAAATGATTAAACCCACAATTTCATGGTTTTTATTGTTTGTTTATTAAAAACATGAAACAATATAGACAATGCCATTGACGACGTCTGTCATTCCAAATGAAAGCACATACATACTCATTGTTCTTTACCAGGAGCAATGTATGGAGTAGGATGATACCATGTCCTAAGCATTCTACCCTCGCCCTCTCCATAAGGTAGTTAAAATATTGTGGAGGGTGTTTAGATTTTTTTAGATATTGACAAATTTTTCAAGAAAAGTTTTTGAGTTTGAATTGAGAGAGCACACAGTTGGCAAGGTGGTGTTGTGTATTGAGCAAGACCTGCAGACCTATGGGTTTTAGATATGGAGTTAGGAAGTACGTCACAAGCTTTCATTTCCATTTTTCCTCTTTACTTTTGTCCCTTATATTTTTGGTCGGTATAGATTTCCCCGTGGGATCAAGCCTAGGAGCTGTACTGGGTGGGTTGCGTTGGATCCTATGAGCTCCTCCCTGAGCACCTCACTGATGTAAGGACACAGGATTATATTAAAGGTGTGATTGAGTTCCTGCCCTCAAAGTACATCTTCTCTATTCCATTGTTGAGGGTTTTTCAGGTGTGAGTGAATGAGGAAATTTTAAAATTCTGAGCGCGGCATGGATTGGCCACAGTTGAGCATCGAATGGGATTAAATCCCCCTGAAGCAGGCTGTTTCCAAAACATGTTTCCATGTCAGGGAACCTTTCAAAGTTGATGGACATAAGCTAAGCATCGCTTCCTTCTTGCACTTTTGCTCACCATCGTTTGTTTGGGACTTTTTCAGCGTGGGATCTGTCTGGATTATTACATAGCATTAGTGATGACAGTTTTATATGCATCTATACTAAAACTACTAAAAAAAAGAAAAAAAATCAAAAAAGTGGACCTATTGAATTTCAGTATACATTTCTGTATAAGCTAAGTGTGTAATGGGCCTACAAATATTCCTTTGAACGGATTTTTTATGTTCCTAGTTCAAACAATTTTATATAACCGAGATTTGTGCTTTCCTGTTGGATATCTATGGTTGTTTAGGGTCTTGGAGTTAGTTATTACTATTTTTGGGCTTACTTTTGAAAGAGGAAATGCCATAGCAGAACGAGAAGTGGGGGGGAAGGGGAGGAGGCTGTGGGAAGAAAGGTAGATAAAAGGAAGGTACAGTGAGGAGGAAGAGACTGAGGCACTGCCCTCCCTTCTGGAAATGTTGCGTTCTCCTCCTCTGGTTGGAATATTTGCACACCTGCTGCCAGGAGCATTTTGCTCTACTCTGCAACGAGACTCTCTTATGGAGAAGTACATTTTGATTTGGCTCTCAGGATGACTGGCATAGGAAGGTATCAATTAGCAGTCTTGGCAGCTGTTCCCTGCCTGTCTTCTTTTGTCTGCTTATTGTGAAAAAAAGAAGAAATGATTGTGCTGTAGATAAAAACTCCAGCTTGGATCTTAATTTAAATTCTAGAATAGCCAAGAGAGAGCACGGTTCAGGTTTTAGATTTATTGCTGCTTTGTTTACGAATTAGGTACTGAACTTGATATTTCATTTCCTGTGTGTACTGTAAATGTGGCTTATGTACTTCAACACTCACTAACATTAGACTGCTATTATACTACGGCGTCTCTTAGCTGCCTGTTTTGGAGGTAAAGGGGAGCTGGCCATTTTCCCCTGCTGCGTTGGGCTTCCAGCTCAGTTGGATCTAGGACCTGTGCCTTCATTCACATTTACTGTGGATTTTTTCACCTATTTTTTATATTCCTCTCAATTCATCATAACGGTCTTCAGCCAGGGGCCATATACCAGTATCTGGCTACCACGGGCCTTAAATATGGCCACTTAGGTATTGATGTTGAATGATGACTGTGACTCCCTCCTCACCAGAGGCTATGATGAATGCTGCTTTTGCAACTTCCCCAGGCCAGTGGAGGCTGGGGAGCGGAAGACCTGACCTGGGAATCATACCCAAGTTCTCTGTAAGCAAACCATTACTGAGCTGCAGGGCAAGCCATCACATAGCCTTTTATTTCATCTTTATTCTTAATGGTTAATGACTTTTGTGTATATTTGGTCAATTTAATGAAAGAAAATTATCATTGTGTTATCAGTAATTTGTCCCCTTCCTACAAGAAAACAATTATAGCTGAAATAACTAAAAGATCTACTATTAAAGCTGTGGCTATCTTAATGTCTCTTTTATAGATCCATGGTTTGACCTCTTCTTGCATACTGTGTGCAGTTTGGTGACCCCATCTCAATAAAGATATAGCGAAGGGTGGTAACATTGATAAAGGGAATGGAACACGTTTTTTTATGAAGAAAGTTGGTTAGGGCTTTTCAGCTTGAAGAGTGAGAGGATATGATAGAAATTCATAAAATCATGGGAGGTGTGCAACTAATAGGATTAGGGGACACTCTATGAAACTAACTGGTGGGCCAGATTTAAAACACATTTAAGAGAATTTTTTTCAGTCCATGCACAGTTAAACTTGGCAATTTGTTGCCAGAGGATGTAGTCAAGGCCAGTGTGGTATAGCAGGGTTTAAACAAAGGTTTGGACAGGTTTCTGAAGAACAGGTCTATTAACAATTAGATAGCCTTGGAGGATATGGTCTCTTGATGCTGAAAGTGAGCAAGAAGAAATGGCTCTTCCCATATCTTTGAAGCAACCCAGATTGACCCCTGCCAGAGACAGGACGCTGGACTTGATGGACCATTAGTTTGACACAGTATGGCATCTCTTATGTTTTTAATGAAGCTTTGGCATACATACCAGTAGAAAAGACACAAGTGGTCAAGCGGGGAGGTCTAGATTGCTTGTTAAGTATTTTTCTCCTCATTGGGCCAGATGGAGCTCAGAATATTGTTAGACTCCTTTCTTAGTAATAGAGGCTATAAGGTTAAAATCAAGAACAAGGAATCCTCCCACACCAACGCACCATTCGGAGTCCCCCAGGGTTCTTCTTTATCACCTACACTGTTCAATATTTACATTCTACCTCTCTGCCACTTTCTCACAAACCTGAAACTCAAGTTTTATATTTATGCAGATGACGTTCAAAGTTTAATCCCAATAACTAACTCACTCGAATCTACAATCAAGTTATGGGACTCCCATCTGCAAATGATCAATCACCACCTCTCAAACCTCAATCTGGTGCTCAACTCTTCCAAAACCGAACTGTTACTTATCTCCCCAGAAAGCAGTCCTTTCCAACACCAGACGCAGACAATTATACAAACATCCCATGCCAGAGATCTAGGAGTCATCATTGACAATCACCTGAACCTAAAGCAATTCATAAAACATACTACAAAGGAGTGCTTTTACAAGTTACAAGTACTCAAAAAAACTCAAACCGCTCCTATTCCATTATGATTTCAGATCCATCCTCCAAGCCATTCTATTTACCAAAATCGACTACTGTAATTCCTTACTGCAAGGTCTCCCAGCCTCAACCGTCAAACCCCTCCAGTTACTCCAAAACGCAACGGCGAGAGTTTTGACAAACACTAATCGACGAGCACATATCTCTCCCATTCTAAAAGACCTCCATTGGCTCCCAGTACAATTCAGGATTCTTCATAAAACTCTTACTTTAATTCACAAGAATATTCACCACCAAACCCCTCTTATCTGCGATACCCCCTCAAACTGCACTCAACATCTAGACCTTTAAGGGATGCCTACAAGGGATCATTACATGTACCTTCTATCAAAACTATACAACACTCAAATATCAGAGACCGGACATTCTCCATCTCAGGTCCCGCCATCTGGAACACCATGCCTCCGGACCTCAGACAGGGGTCTGAGGTCCGGAGGCATGCTTACCAACTTTTAAAAAGAAACTAAAGACATGGCTGTTCAGCCGAGCTTTCACCGATACCAGCCAACAGCCTGACTTTTAACTGTTCAAGTAACTATGTATATAAATAAGCGCCAATTCCAATGTATATTATAATCTTTATTCCCCCTTCTTATTTCCAACTCCAAGTTTACATGTCCCTGTTATAATGTAACTTTATTCTCCTTCAATTTGTCTTCTGTTTGGTTGGTTACAGTTTCTACTTGTTCGATGTGAACCGGGTTGATTTGATTTGTATCAAGAAATCCGGTATATAAAAGCCTTCAATAAATAAATAAATATTGATAAGGCGGCATTCAGTTAAGTCTTCCCCCCAGCTCCCAAGTGTTGGAGGTGCTGTAAGTATCAGTTTATAGTAACACCTATTGTCCATCCTCTACCACTTTGGACCTGTTGCCTGTGTAAAGATCCCATAGTAATCACTGCTTCTGATGAAAGAGAGGTTAGAGTTAGTCCTTCATGGTCTTGGTTTTCAGCTAAGAATTATGGTCTGGGGTGATGATTTCAAGTCTAAATCAAGTCTCAAGTCATTCTGAATCCATGCCACGTTGGCTTCCACCCTCTAACCTCTACATTCTATAGAGATGGCACTTGCCAGTGTCTTCAGTGGCTTCTTAAAGACCAAGGCCAGGGGCCTTTACTTGATCCTCATCCTCCTTCACCTTCCTGCTGCTTTCAACACTGTTGCTCACCATCTATTCCTTGACGGTGCCATGGCTTGGATTTCAAACTCTGATCTGTCTTGGCTCTCCTTTTAGTTCTTTCATTATACATTTAGTATATCCTCTGGTGGATTCTTCTCCACCGCTGCCGCATTCAGTTGGTAAGCCCAGCACTGTCTTTGCCCCTCCCTCTTCTTTGCTCTAGTTTTCTTGGGGTTCTAATCTCCCACAGTTTTCAGTATGTATTCTGCTGATGACTCCCAGATCTACTTCTTTATACTAGAAATTTAATTAAAAAATCCAGTCACAGATTTCTGCTTCCTTGTTGGACATTGCCACCTGAATGTACCTCTGTCACCTTTAATTTAACATTTCCAAGACGGAATTCCTTCCCTTTCCTTCCCTTTCCTTCCCTGCCCATTTCCCGCCTTATCTCTTTTACTGTTTGAAGATAACACTGTCATCCCAGGCCTATCAGCCCACAACCTTGGGGTCATCTTTAATGATTCTCTCCTTCTCTGCACACATCCAAAATATTGCTAAAACATGACTTTTTAAAAAATCTAAACATCATTCAGCTTCTTTGTCTGATTGTGACATGATTTCATTTTATTTGGTTTCATTTTAGAAACAAAAATGAACAACATTTTTTTATTGCCCCCCCCAACTGATAAATGTGCTGCTGTTTTATATAAAACTGTTTATTAGAAGGAAAACCAGCCCACCCATTTGACATATATGACTCTGAAGCATGTCAAACAATCACAGAAGGTCATTAGTTGGAAACTGAACTTTTTGTATACAGCAGCGCCCCTCCCCCCTCTTTACCAGCCACCCCCCCCCCCCCCCCTTTAAAGCAACCCCTGAACACCAATGAACAAAAGACAGGAACTTAATCTTTTTAGTCCAAATATATCCCCTCAGGGGTAATTAATCAACTCACTTCTAACCCTGAAGGACAACCTCTGCAAATAAGGATGCCAGATGTTAATGAGCTTACAGTTACTTTTAAAGGAGCGAATGGTAGTTTGATTTACCATTTTAATATAGGTCTGTAATTTGTTTCTCCAAAGCTAAAAACTTGGATGGTCCTGTTCACACCACTGCAAGAGAGTGGCCCTCTTTGCGATCAGACGTGCCGTCCGAATCAACAGACACTTATCCCTCCCCCAAATCTGAAAAGAAGAGGCCACATCCAAAAGAATAGCTTCAGGAGCAAAAGACACAGATTGACCCCCACCTGCAAAGATAGATACCTTTGAGCGTTACCCCTAAAGTCCAAAAGCAGTGCCCAGGATACCCCTATCTAACTGGCATTTACTGCACATCTCGGAGCCCAAATTCCCCACTCTGTGGCCAAGGCAGGAGGTAGTTGCATCTTGCTTAAAAAGTTATATTGCATCTCCCGTAAAGTTGCATCCTTCTTCAGCTCAGGTATGCGCTTGATGGCGTGAAGGAGAGAGAAATCAGCTAAAAGTCGAATTTCTGCCTTCCATTTGGCATGTACCTCCACATAGGAAACTTCATTTCTTAAACTAAGAAAGGACTTGTAGATGAGAGAGATCCCCAGCCAACCACTCCTATCAACTTGAAAAAACTCAGTCTTGTCCACAAAGACATCGTAGAGATGAGATTTCTGTAATTTATATATAATGGCGCAATTGAAGATAAGCAAAAAAAAGACTTAGGGCAAACCGCGTGGACAGTTCTTGAAAGGACAATATGGCGTCCCTGAATCTACCACTTGCATCAAGGAAACTACCCCCTGCATCCCCAATTGTGAGAAAAATGAGGCCTGTAAGCCTGGAAAGCAATCTAAATTACTTCTTATAGGCCAAGTACACTGATTCCTGCAGATTTTGACCTAACTTAGAGCAGAGAAAAACCCATGCTTTATGCAATGAAACCAAAGCCAAATTGCTACGAATAGACACATGTAAATGAGCTGTCAGAGCATGGAGCTGTGCTGCTGTTTAAAGAAGAAAAAATCCACTTTACAGCCCCCCCACTTTGCAGGGTTCAAAGAAAGTCAGAAGCGACCCTTCTGCTCCGCTGGTGTCATCATTCATCAAGTCACCCTCTGAACTGAGGCTGTTACCTTTTTGAAGTAAGGTCATCCAGAACCCTGCAGCCACTGTGAAGAGCTTTTCCTGTTTCTAAATGACATTGGCCTTGGATCAGCTGCTGCCATTTTGAACTGAGGATCGCTCCTGCACCTCTTTAGATCCAGACATTATGGGTAAGCTGGCAGCTTGGGATTTTTAAAATGTCAGCGCATTTGTGAGCTTGGTGGGGGGGGGTGATAAAAAATAAAAAGCCAAAACAAAAAAAAAATCCTTGTGCACACCCATACCGTCTGAACACACTACTGAAACCCTGATTACGCACTCCTCACCTTTCACTTAAACTATTGCAATTGACTTCTCCTAGATCTCACTCTGATCCATCTTTTTGCACTACAGTCTATTCAAAATTCAGCTGCACAATTTTTCTCCAGCGTCGTTAAGCCCATGTTTGGCTTTGCATCCATTTCCACATACACTTCATGCTTCTACTCACCTATAAACTCCTTCATGCCTCGCAATTTTTCTTCCTATCTTCCCCCTCCTCATGATCTCTGTTCTTTGGACAAGCTGCTCTTATCTGTGCCCTTTTCCTCCGTTGGCAAATCCAGAGCCTACACTTCCCCCTTGCTGCATCATATGCTTGGACTAGTCTTCCTCACTCTCTGCTCGTATTCAAATCCTGCCTAAGCCCACACCTTTTTGGACTTAGCCAGGGTTTAAGATCTCTGATCATAACCTGGTTAATTTTAACCATATTTATAGTAATAAATTTCCTGAAGCCTCCTTTTTTTTTGTCTTGACTAGATTGTAAGCTCTAGGGAGAAGGGACTCTCTATTTTGTGTGTCTGAACTGCGTTGTACACATCTGGTAGCGTGTTAGAAATTAGTGGTAATAGAAAATGGGCAAGAAATCCTCTGCTTGTCATGACATTCCTAGGATGCCGGAGTCTTAACCCTTGCAAAAGAACAAAAAACAGATGACCCTCCACCCCAGTTCTAAGGTAGGTGCAAGACTGGGAGAGATTCCAATAGCTCCATTTGGCAGAGAGAGGGTATTATCCTTCTTGAATCTAGGATAACCCTTGTTACATGGTTTGAGATTTATGTTCATGGTAAACCTTTGAAACAAAAACTTCCTTTCATGCTCCCTGGTTTTCTTAGTGAATGCTGACCCTATAAAGGCAGAAGAACAGCAAACCTTGGGAGCAGATGTTAGGGGCACTTGAGATGGTGATTCTGTAGGCAATAAATACATGTGGCTAAAACTTTTCTTAGTATAGATTTTAAGAGTATGAGTTTCCTTGTTTAACCTTTTAATATAATCCCCTTCTTCTTAAAATGTGATGGTTAAGTGAGACTTCCATGGACACAGTTAAGGCAAGGATAAAGCTACTGGTGTCAGGTTTTGGTACTGATATTGTCTGGTACCATATGGGAGGGAGAGGTTCAGATCTTAGCTCTACTGGGGCCCAGTAGAAATCTGGTCTCGTGAGAAATGCACGTCTAGGAACTGTTAGCCTGAAGAGGTAAAATGACTCTCTTGAGATTACATTCCTAACGGCTGGGGAAAGTATATAGATGACTTTAGTCAAGGGGTGTAAATTATTTGGCCACAAATATTTAGAGACCTTTGTTTTAAGTTTTTATTCTATTTTCCCTGGGATTTTCACTGTTTGTTATAACCAACTAAATAGTAGAAATTCAGAGGAAAAAATAATTCCTCCTCCCTCCCCCCCCCCCACCCCATGATTTTCTTCTGATTTCGGTTGTAATAAATATTGATAAATTCTTGGAGAAAATAAAAAACTGAAAATGAAGGTTCCTGCAACTATTTTATTTGATGAGACATACTTTCTCTCTCCCCCCTCCCCTCAGTCCTCGCCACCCATTCTCCCCCTCCCAAAAAGCAGGAAGTCCATACATTCTCAGTGGGACCTAACGAGGCATGGGTCAGTCCATCCTATATGAGCTTGGGGCCTTGGTGGTGACCCTAGTTGGTTGTACATGAGATTCTGGCTTAGTTTACTTACTGTTTGAATGCGATAAATTCCTTTGACACTGCAGATGTAGGGAAGTACCCAAAAGAGAGCGTGCACACAAGCTTTGCAATTTATTAATTACATCAAGGCAGGTTACTTAGAATTGGGCCTCATGCCCTTCCATGAAATATGCACACTTTCTGGTTTACATGAACCAATGCTTCTTTCATGGCATTCATTTTGTCTGAAACAATTGGGGGATTTATTGCTTTTTTTTTTTTTTTCTCTTAAAAAAAAAATCCAATCCAGATTGGGTAGGGTGAGAAAAACTTAGAGCAACTTACATGTGGCATTAAGGAATCTAAAAGTGTAATATAATAGGTCATTTTGAACCTCTTCCATGAGCGGAGGATAACCTGATTGCTTTGGAAGAAAACTAGCTGCTTTTGGACAAGCTTTACTCTTGTCTAAGTATTGAGTTTTCTGATGGAGGCTTGCTGTTTGTCAGCTGTAGTGCACTACGCCAACTGCTCTGTCTTAAGAATCCTTTATTAAGCAAAGTATGTCTAATAAAAAGATAAGTTACCTTCCCTCTTTCTTAGCAGCAAGAGGAAAACATTTTCAGTTCCAGTGTGCTGAATGTCTCTGAGGTTTTATAGCTGTGCTGTGTGCCTCCGGGGGGAAATAGATCTTTAACCCAAGCAAAATGAGAGGGGCTAATAGTTCGCGCTCTGTGCTTTCTCTCTCCTCTCCTGGCCACTTGCAGACACTCCAGAGCCCAATCAGAGGAGTGGCTCAGACAGGGCAAGACGGCTGATGGACCCCGCATGTGTCGAGAGTTAGGCAGAAAGCATAAATCTGCCATGCATCAGACGAAATCTATTATAATTTGGGGGCAGGAGAGAGGCTGAGAGGCTTTAAAGATTTGGGTCCCTCGGGGGCTGTACAGTGTTGCTTCTTGCATACTCGGCAGGGAAGGTTACAGAGATGAAACCATTTGCTGCTGAATTGCATTTTTAGCCTCCTTCATTTTTTTTTTCTTTTCTCTTGATGTTCATTGATCTCTTTAGTTAGAGATTATCATTCTTGCATTTGCTTGTAGCGACCTAATCTCAGCTGCTTTCACTTTTCATGTTGCCTGGATTTCCTTTCTGTTACTTGAACTTTATTGTTCAACTCCAGGCAGAAGGAAAAGGGCTGAGGATGGATTACCAGAGCAGAAAACACTTGAAATAACACCCCCCCCCCCCAGTAGAGCACGTTCTATATGAGGATCTGTCTATCAGAATCTGCCATTGTCTGTGAAATAATTGCAGTCTAAGGGCTCAGATCAATTATCAAAAAAAAAAAAAATCTTCTATTTGGCATTTGTGTACCATGCAGACATCATAAGCCAGTGCCTTGACTTATTTTTGCCTTACTCACAAGGTAAAACAGATGCAACCACAGCAGATCAGCAGCGTTTGTCCTCTCCTTTTCTTAGCGTTTCTGGCAGTGGTGAGAAAACTGGTCCAAAGACCAGATTTTCCTGCCTGTGTGGCAGGTGGGTACTGGGAAAAGTGTTCACTTTATTTAAAATATTTATACTCCGCCTAAACTGGCATTGCCATACTAAGTGGATCACAACAAATCATAATACAATACATAAAATATTCATAAACAAATACAATAAAATCAAATTAAACCAATATAGGTCCTAAAAAAACCCATTATGAAAAAGCCTTATTTAAATAAAACTTTTCAATGCTTAACGAAAAAATGTAAAATTGTTCAAAGCCCAAACATCCTCTGGCAAACTATTCCAGAGCAGGACCCCCCCTCCCCCCAAAATAAATAAATAAAGAAATAGTGACCGCCACCTGGTTTCCTGGAGATTCACATCTTTAGTAGATGGCATCTCAAGAAGGTATCTGTCAGCTGACTGTATGGCCCTTCTTGGAGTATAAAGAATCTAGAAAGAAAAGGAGCTTTACCTGGGAGGGATTTTTGAACCTCCTTGTTCCACAGTAGCCAGTGAAGACAAAAAAAAAAAAAGCATGGAGGAAACATGTTCTTGAGGCAAAGTCTTTAAAAGCAGCGAGGCTGCTGAGTTTTGCAATATCTGTAGTGCTAGAATTCTTACTTTTGGAACACCCAAATAAATTGAATTCCCATAGTCAAGCACAGTTAAAACAAAAGCTTGCACTATGGTCCGGAAATCAGAGGGCTCTTGTAAAGCTGTTTTAATTTAAAATACCTGTTTGTTACCTGTTTATTATATGTCAAGACAGGATCAAAAATAGATCCTAAGTTATGAACAGATTCCTGAAATCGAATATTAACCCCATCACCTGAAATACAGGAAAGAGTTTCAGGCCGAGATTTTCTTGAAACCCATAGCGCCTCTGTTTTTCCTAAGCTAAGAATTTAGAACGCTGCTAGCAAGCCAGGACTTGACTGTAGATAGTACGAGACTAAATCTGTTTGAGACATCAAAGTAAAGCTGTATATCCGCAAACATTAAAATATTAAGAGAGTCTAAGATCAGACATAGTAGTTGCAAATACTCATTAAAAAGAGTGGTGACCACAACAGAACCCTGAGGGACACCTACCGTAGTCAATATCCAGTCTGAACACTGGAACCCAACTTTAATCTGAGATTCTCACCCGGACAAAAAAAAAAGAGAAACCATTGGAGTACAGTTCCACCCATACCTAATGCTTTCAGTCTGGAGAGCAGTATCGCATGATTCACCAGATCAAACGCTGTTCATGTGCAGAATGATTCAGCCATGGCAAAACAGTAGCACTGCTCCTTTCCTATTGCCACTGTTGTTGGCATCAGTGTTAACAATGAGCCCGACAGAAAAGGGTCACAAAGACCCTTAAGCGCCAAATTTGAAAATTAAGTCCATCAGCGAGTCTTGGATTTCACAATCAAAGAACCTGCCTTCTCCAGAGAACAGTCCGGGAGTGAAGATGAAGAGGTATGTGCTGCTCATTTAGCTGCTGTTTTTGCTATCACCTTGCTACCTAACTGCTTTATTTTTTGGCCCGTGGATCAAGGAGTCAAGGCACACAGTTCTGAAGAATACATGGCACAATCTCTTGTGCGTGTAAGAAATTTCCAGCCCCTCGGTGCCATCTGTTGATGTATTTGATTGTACTGAGTAATTTATTATGATTATTTGATTATTTACTTTATTGTATTGTAAACCTCTTTGGCTTGATTTTTGTTCATGAAAGGGGGTCTAAATCTTGCCTTGCTTACAAGTCAGCTACCTTACTCTTTACCTTCTGCTAAGAAGTTTGTCATAGAAGCTCATCAGTCATCCTCTCTCACCAAACCAATTCACAGGCTGATTGTCTTGATGTGTTGAAACGCGGGAAAACAAAAAGATGGCTATGGCTGCTGCTTATAAATTGAAAATCCTCCTTGTCCAGGAGCAGACAGTGTAAGAGTAGCCCTGTAACGAATGTGTTCTGCACTTGTCCCATCACGTCACTGAGCATCTTGACTACCATCCTTGCAATTGCAACGTCTACCTGCTTGAATGGCAGGCAGCTTAAAGTCACAGCATTCACCAGATTGAAACCTTACTCAAGCACTAGGCCTTAGTTTCATGCAGCTAAGGAATTTGACGTGCAGTTTCCCACCATTTTTTTTAAATTATTTATTTTGCATTCAGATTTTCTTTACTACTGGATAAAAAATGCTCTGCTGTAATACCTCTGCTGAGAGAATTTGAAATGAAGTTGGCCGTAGTGGCAGAAACATAATAAAAACTTTTTAAAATATATCTAAAGCAAGAAACCTGTGAGGGAGTCGGTTGGAGTGTTAGATGACCAGGGAGTTAAAGGGGCTCTTAGGGAAGATAAGGCCATTGCAGAAAGACTAAATGAATTCTTTGCTTCCGTGTTTACTAATGAGGATGTTGGAGAGATACCAGTTCCAGAGATGGTTTTCAAAGGTGATGAGTTAGACAAACTGAACCAAATCACTGTGAACCTGTAAGATGTAGTAGAATAGATTGACAAACTAAAGAGTAGCAAATCACCTGGACTGGATGGTATGCATCCTAGGGTACTGAAGGAACTCGAAAATGAAATTTCTGATCTATTAGTTAAAATTTGTAAACTATCATTAAAATCATCCGTTATACCTGAAGACTGGAGGGTGGCCAATGTAACCCCAATATTTAAAAAGGGCTTCAGGGATGATCCGGAAAACTATAGACCAGTGAGCCTGTCTTCAGTGCCAGGAAAAATAGTGGAAACTATTCTAAAGATCAAAATTGTAGAGCATATAGAAAGACATGATTTAATGGAACTCAGTCAACATGGATTTATCCAAGGGAAGGCTTGCCTAACAAATCTGCTTCATTGTTTTGAAGGGGTTAATAAACATGTGGATAAAGGTGAATCGGTAGATGTAGTGTATTTGGATTTTCAGAAGGCGTTTGACAAATTCTCTCATGAGAGGCTTCTAAAAAAAACTAAAAAGTCATGGGATAGGAGGCGATGTTCTTTCGTGGCTTACAAACTGGTTAAAAGACAGGAAACAGAGAGAAGGATTAAATGGTCAATTTTCTCAGTTGAAAAGGGTAAACAGTGGAGGTCCTCGGGGTTCTGTACTTGGACCAGTGCTTTTCAAAATATTTATAAATGATCTGGAAAGGAATACGACGAGTGAGGTAATCAGATTTGCGGATGATACAAAATTATTCACAGTAGTTAAATCACAAGTGGATTGTGATACATTGCAGGAGGACCTTGTGAGACTGGAAGATTGGACATCCAAATGGCAGATGAAATTTAATGTGGTCAAGTACAAGGTGTTACATATAGGGAAAAATAACCCTTGCTGTAGTTATACAATGTTAGGTTCCATATTAGGAGCTACCACCCAGGATAAAGATCTGGGCATCATAGTTGATAATACTTTGAAATTGTCGGCTCAGTGTGTTGCAGCAGTCAAAAAAGCAAACAATGTTAGGAATTATTAGGAAGGGAATGGTTAATAGAAAGGAAAATGTCATAATGCCTCTATATCACTCCATGGTGAGACCGCACTTTGAATACTGTGACAATTCTGGTCACCACATATCAAAAAAATATAAAGCTGTGATGGAGAAGGTTCAGAGAAGGGCAACCAAAATGATAAAGGGGATGGAACAACTCCCCTATGAGGAAAGGCTGAAGAGGTTAGGGCTGTTCAGCTTGGAGAAGAGACTGTTGAGGGGGGATTTGATAGAGGTCTTTAAGATCATGAGAGGTCTTGAACGAGTAGATGTGAATTGGTTATTTACACTTTCGGATAATAGAAGGACTAGGAGACACTCCATGAAGTTAGCAAGTAGCACATTTAAGACTAATCGGAGAAAATTATTTTTCACTCAGTCCACAATAAATCTCTGAAATTTGTTGGCCAGAGGATGTGGTTAGTGCAGTTAGTGTAGCTGGGTTCAAAAAAGGTTTGGATAAGTTCTTGGAGGAGAAGTCCATAACTGCTATTAATCAAGTTGACTTGGGGAATTCCCTCTGCTATTACTGGCACCAGTAGCATGGGATCTTCTTGGTGTTTGCGTACTTGCCAGGTTCTTGTGGCCTGTTTTGGCCTCTGTTGGAAACAGGATGCTGGGCTTGATGGACCCTTGGTCTGACCCAGCATGGCAATTTCTTATGATGTTAAGAGCTTGAAGTGAACCAATACAATTATGTCATTCTTTAAGGCGGGCTAGGCAGCCTTTATGGGCACTGTGTACTAGAATCCTTCCAGAAATGTACTTACCGGTATTTACAAAGTGCTGCTAGATTGTGTAATTAGTGCCTTTCTCATGAGATACTTATTGCAAAGGGACTGAAAGCATCCGGTAATTGATGCCTTTTAAAAGCTGATGTCAAAATGGAGCTCGAACTTGTAGCAACTTTATAAATGATCTGTCATACAATTATATCTCAAAACATTTTAGATTTATATAAGCTTACATGCACTGTGGAAGTGTGGGATAATATCAGGGGCGGATTGAGGGAAAATAGTGGCCCGGGAGATTTTTCTCCATACTGGCCCATAGGTTCCCAATTACCTATACAATATAATTTACATATATATGTACACACCCCTATATTTCGGTATGGTCCTCCCGTATCAACACAGTACAATTTGCCAACACTCAAAGAATAACAACCCCACCTATGAAAAAGAATACCACAAATATTACACCAGAATCTAAAATATCAATACACCTCCTATCAGGAAAACAGAACAGGCCAAGCTACTACACAGATCCCTACAAAGAAACCACATGCTAAAAGAATGCTTCATCTCAGTCTTTGCATGCAGAACACTAACTCTCACCAAATACAGAATACAAAATGAAGGAGCACAAATGACAAAAACTGAAATAGAAACTCCAAGAAGCCAGACTCCGTGTATTAACGATAGAAAAATAGAACCACCATTCCTCATAAAACAAATAAAATCAAGAAACAAAGCATCAGTTATAATAGTAAAACCATAATAAAAGAATATTTTAAAACTACTGATAAATAGAATTTCTATTAATTAAAATCATATACATTTTTTACAATATCCCAAACACTAATAAAATATTTCAAAACAGCACATATATCAAATAACATTCAATAATTAAAACTAATAAGGATTTTAAAAAGCCCCTGCTGTCCCTTTCTGTGGGAGCTCTTGATTTCCAGTCACCCTGATATTGTCGAGGATTAGGAGGTTATCCTCTCTCTCACACATACTCACATGTACATCCTCTCTCACACATACACTGTCACATACATATACATTCATGCTCTTATATCCACCATAACCTCTTGCTCTCACTGACAGGCTCTAAGACATTCTCTCCCCCTCCACACACACACACACCCCCACACACAAACTCTTATTCCCTTGGATTTTCTCATACACACTCACTGGTTCACACACACACTCATTTTCTCACACACACACACACACACACTCATTTTCTCTCTCTCACACACACACACACAGACACTCACTCACTCATTTTCTCACACTCCCTCCCCATCCCCCAGGCATGCATACATTCATTTTCACACACACAGACCCCCCAGGCAGGCACCCATGCATTCACACACACACTAAAGGCAGATCCCCCCTCTCTTTCTTTTGCCAGCAACCTCAGAACCTCTCTCATTCCTCTGCTGCCACTGTCATTCTTCCACATGGCTATTGGGGAGGCGCCGATTGCTGCTACTGACACTGAAGCCCATCCTGCTGCCGCCTCTGTGCAGGCCCCGTGGGCTTCCACTTTCTCCATGCTGATCTCGTACATTGTGAGATCCGCATAGAGAAAGTGCTATTCTTGCACATTCCCAAAGATTACATGTGCCAATCACTAAAAAGTAATTTATTTTTTTATTTTACCTTTGGTGGCTGATCTTAGTTTTCTAATCAGTCAGTCACAGGCTTTTTTTCCCCGCCTTCCCTTTCTTATTTTTTTTCCCAATTCCTTTTATATTATCTTTTTTTCTCTCCATCTTCTTCCCTCAAACAGTCAGGTTCGCATTCTCACATGCATTTCTCTCTCTCACACACACACAGGCTCTCACTGTCACATGCTCTCTCTCATACAATCATTCATACACACAGTCTCTCACTGGCACATGCTGTCTATCTGACTCTCACACACAGGCTCTCTCTCACTCCCACATGCTGTCTTGCTCAAGCACAGGCTGTCCCTGTCACATGCTGTCTCTCTCACACACATAGAGGCTCTTATATGCTGTCTCTGCAAACATTCAGGTCCTCACTCCCACACACAGTCTCTCAACTAATCTCATGCACGCACACATACACACTCTACAGACCCTCAGCCTCTCTCTCACCTCTGGGCCTCCTCTTCGTGGGATGCCACAGGATGGGCTCTGCAGCGGCCCTGCTACCGGGCCTCTTCCTCTTCTCTGGCCACAGCGGCCCTGCTACCGGGCCTCTTCCTCTTCTCGGGCTGCAGTGGCCCTGCTACCGGGCCTCTTCCTCTTCTCGGGCTGCAGCGGCCCTGCTACCGGGCCTCTTCCTCTTCTCCGGCCGCTGAGATGATTCGCGGCGGCTCGTAAGCACAAGTGCTGCTCCTCTTCTACACGCGCTGATGCTTCTCCTCCTTCCTGCCCACGTGGCTCCGGCAACATTTACTTCCGGGACCGCGTGGGCAGGAAGGAGGAGGAGCATCAGCTTGTTTAAACGCGATCTTTTTCTTCGGGCCGTGGTGACGTGAGCTCCACCACGGCCTTGCCAATCTGCCTGCTACATGGGTGTCACTGGCGGCCGCATGAGCCTCCCTGCACCCGGGGGCATTGGCTCCCCTCGGGATACCACTGCTCGTGGCGCCCCCTAATACTTTGACTGGAAACTTTATAATTAAAAAAAAAAAAAATCACGTGACAGGAGTGTCCAGCCCACTGGGGGAAGCCCGATCCCCCGATAGGTCAATCCGCCCCTGGATAATATGGACACTCTTAGGTAAAGCCTAGAGAAGGGCTTTGCGGAAAAGGAGAAAATTGCTGAGGTGCAATGGTAAAAGAACAAAGTTGCAAACCCAGGAAAACCCTGGTTACTTCTACTTCCTTGTTTGAGTTTTAGCAAATCATTTAATGCCCCCATTCTCAGCCTCTGATTGTGAGGTCTTTGCAGTGGAGATATTGTGACCATGGGAATTTAAGTTTCTAGCATCAATGCACTGGTAACAAAGGGGAAAGTTGCAAATGAGTTTGACCACCTTAACTTATAAACGCTGGTAAGTGAGGTGAGCAAAAGTTCAGATTGCATGGCTAGCGCAAATGAAACAGGCCGAAGTCTAGATCCAGGCATGTCCGTCATAAGTATTCAGCAGTATGACCCCTGAAGGAATACTTAATGACGGCTTGCGCTTCAGGTTGCGATTTACCAGGAAAGTATGGGGGGGGGCTGTGCAGTTTTATCAGGTTTTTTTAAAATTATTTTTTACTCCATGCTTATTAGTGAAAATATCCCCCGTATTTTCAATGGAAACAAAATTGAAGGCGAAACAATTTTTGCCCTGCTGCAAAACCTGAATTAATTCTTACTCTTCCCCGTCCACCTCTGACTTCCAAGCCACCATGAGAAAGTAACCAGGAAGTAAATAAGAGTAGAAAAATTGAGATGATTTGGAGTGCATTAAAGATAGGGCATCACTTGTGGATCATCTGACAGGTATTGCCTGTGAATCCTTCCACATTGTGTTTTTCTTGCCTTTTTCTACAAATATTTCCTATGTAGTTGTTCATCTGAAGTACAGCCCTTTAAATGTTGACATTTTCAAGAGGAAACAATTATGCATTGTATGATATTTGTATTGAAAGCGGAAGCTTGGAGTGTGAACGTTTGCTAGGGCTGGAGTTGCATTGGTCTAGTGCCTGGCACCAGGTATATTGTGCAGATCTGGACTGCCTCCGTGATAAAACTGGAAACAGCAGCTACATAATTCCTGTTATGGGAGGCTGGAAGTTATGGACAATCTGTTTCTTTCATCTGGAGATTGACATCTTTTCAGACCTTTAGGCATGTTTTTACCTCTGGGGAAACTGCAATCCTTGCTTTGCAACAGAAATATAAGGGTCCATTTTCAGCCACTCTGTGGCTGGCAGAGTTATCCAGATAAACTTATCTGACTAACTCTATCTGGGATATTCAGCAGCATGGGAGCATTGCTAAATCTACTCTGTCTAAGAAGTAGCCAGATAAATTTAACCAGTTAAGTTTGAGGCTACTCTTTGGTAGTCCTAAAGATAGCCAGCTATGTTAGCCAGATAATGCCGCTCTGCCCTGAAATGCCCCTGATCTGCCCTAACCTAACTGGATAAATGTGTAGCCGGTTAACGTACCCAGCTAAATCGGGGCAATCAAACTGGAAGGAGTTTTAAAACCCATTGGTTTGTCAGGCTAAGGCTGATCTTAGCTAGATGAGATCCTTTAAATAAGGACCGCCTCTATTTAATTTTTAGTTCATTGAGTGACACAATGACTGTTAGATTTCTGATGTGAAAAGCCTTGTTGTAATATATCATCTGAACCAAATTGCTTTGACTTGCAGGTGGATAGAAGCTTGTTTAGCTGAAGAACTGCCTCCCACTACTGAACTAGAAGAGGCTTTGCGAAATGGAGTCTATCTTGCCAAATTAGCTAAATTCTTTGCACCCAAAATGATCTCGGAAAAGAAGATCTACGATGTAGAGCAAACACGGTATAAGGTAATTTTGGATTTAATTAACTTCTTGTTTTAAAGCCCAGTGCTCCTGTGTTTTTACCCCTGTTCTGCATGTCAGAGCCTCTCCTGAGTGTTGCAGAATATAACTGTGTACTTATGCTGGTATAGGAGTAGCAGCAAATATCAGCATAACTGACCTGATGGTTAATTGTGCTGAAATGCTCCTTGAAGAGAGTACAGTATTTGTTTGTTTTCCATTACCACTTACATAACTGAGGCCAGGCACCTCACTGTTTAAGCTGGTACTGAGTTTGTCAAAGAGGGTGCAAGAAATGGAGTCTGCCAACCCCATCTTCTGTAAATGTCTAGGAATATTCTCCAGTTCTACTGGAAAGGAGAATTAGGTGTTGAATGTAACGTCTGGGAAACTTTGCTTTGCTCTGCTGTGTGACACTTCTGGCAATGTGTCCTACATTTATATATAAAAAGCAAATGCTATGAAACTGAGTTTTAGGGATTGGTTCAGGTTTCTGCTCAAGTATAGGGATACTGACATTCTGTCATGGATGCCTAAGATGGCTGTATCCCCCATCTTCTCTCTCTACTGAATCGTTTTCTCCCATCTTCCTGGTTGTTTCTATAGCTTCCCTATCAATTTCCAGTTCATTATCAGAGGGTACTGGTGTTGGGGATTTGGGCAGAGGGTGTTCAGGTTTTTAATTGCCCCAAAGAATAGCTAACTCTTCATCTTTGTTAGGTAACTGTTTTTTTAGGTGTAAAATATCAGATTTCAAAGCTTTGTTCTGTGTGTTAACAGCTGAAGTCTGTAATTGCATGGAAGTTAGCTTATCAGTCAAATTATGCTCTCTTGATGTCTACCTAATTCCTCCTCATACCACCTTCTTTGTTCTGAAAACTGGGCTGCAGACAACTTTTCCTGCTTCCTTTTAAAACACTTTTCTTGCTTTAGTTTATCTGTCAGTGCACCGAAACGTTGGGACCATGATTTTATAACATTCAACAATAGCCAGATTGCAGCTCTCCTCTGTGGTTTTTTTTGTTTTTTTCCCCCTATCTTTGGGGACTGTGGAGTCTTTGTACTTAGTTATCTATCTTCCACATCAGAAAACAAATCTAAGTTTGCTGTGACAGAAGGACTCCATGAGTTTTTCCACCTTTTACCTAATAATATTGAAAGGGAGATAGCTCAGCTTTTAAACTAGATGATGGGAGAAAACAATCGCTCAGAAGCATATGGTTCAGAATGATGTATCTCTGAAGGATATTAAGAGAACAGGGAAAATAGGACATCCCAGTAGAGAGGTTGCAATAAATGCCAAAGAAAAGTGCAGAAAGATTCCAAATTGCCAGTCAACTGAAGTGCTGCTTGTTAATGCAAACAAGAAGCATACTTTGAAATGTCTATATACAAATGCTAGAAGTCTTTAAAAAGATAAGAGTTAGAGTGTATAGTACTGGATGAAGAAGTACATATAATTGGCATCTCAGAGATTTGGTGGAAGGAGGTTAACCAAACGGACACTGTGATACCAGGGTACAAAATATGTCAAAATGATAGGATGAATCACATTGGTGGAGGGATGGCACTATATGTTGGAGAGCATTGACTCAAACAGGATACAAGTTCTGCAGTGTTGAATCTTTATGGATAGAAATTCCAGGTGAAAAAGAGAATAAAATAGTAATGGGAGTGTATTACAGTCCACCTGGCCAGAATGAACTATCAGACAATGAAATTCTAAATGAAATTAGGAAAGCTACAAAATCAGCAGCACAGTAATAATGGGTGATTTTAGTTACCCCAGTATTGACTGGGTGAATGTTACATTAGCACATTCTAAAGATCCTAGAAGAAATAAATGCTTCATGGAGCTGCTGGAACAAGAACCAACAAGAGGGGAAACCATTTTAGACCTAGTCCTTAGTGGAACACAGGATTTGGTACGAGAGGTACCAGTGTTGGAGCCACTTGGCAATAGTGATCACAGCATTATCAAATTTGTCTTACCTGGAGGGAGCGCAAAAAAGAAATCTACTACGACAGCATTTAATTTTGAAAAAGGTAACTATGCTAAAATGAGGAAAATAGGAAACAACTGAAAGGAGCAACTGCAAAGGTTAAGAGTTTAGCTCAGGCATGGATATTTAAAAATATCCACTAGGTAAACTAAACAATGTCCCCAAAACAGAGAAGTCTTGCCTCACAAATTTGCTACATTTTTTGAGGGCATAAATAAATATGTGGATAAAGGTTAGCCAATTGTTATAGTGTATTTGGATTTCCAGAAAGCATTTGATAAAGAAGTCTCATGAGAGACTTCTTAGGAAATTAGAAAGTCGTGAGATAGGTGGCAGTGACCTATTATGGATTGCCAACTGATTCAAAGATGGCAAACAGAGAGAAGGGCTAAATGGCAACATTTCCCAGTGGAAAAAGGTGAATAGTGGAGTGCCTCAGGGATTTGTTGTGGGACCAATAATATATTTATAAATGACCTGGAAATGGGAACAAGTGAGGTGATAAATGTTCTGATTACACACAATTTTTCAAAGTTGTCAAATCACAAGAGGATTGTGAGAAATTTCAAGAGGACCTTGCAAAACTGGGAGACTGGGCATGCAAATGAAATTTAATGTAGACAAGTGCAAAGTGATGCACTTAGGGAAGAGAAACCCAAATTATAGCTACAAAATACAAGGTTCCACATTAGGAGTCACCACTCAGGAAAAGGTTATAGGTGTCATCCTTGAAAGTACGTTGAAATCTTCTGCTCAGTGTGCAGCAGCAGCCAAGAAAGCAAATAAAATGCTAGGAATTATTAGGAAAGGAATGGAGAATTAAACAGAGAATATCCATAATGCTTCTGTATTTCCCCATGGTGCAACCTCATCGTGAGTATTGTGTTCACTTCTGGTCACCACATCTCAAGAAAGATATAGCAGAATTAGAAAAAGTACAGAGACGGGCAATCAAGTTCGAGACTTAGGAGTGATAATGGCAATCTTAGGACTTAAGACTTAAGACTTAAGACTTAAGACTTAGGACTTAAGACTTAGGAGTGATAATGGCAATCAAGTTCGAGACTTAGGAGTGATAATAGACAACCGGCTAAACTTCAAGGCCCATATCAACAAAACAACCAAAGACTGCTTCTATAAACTCCAGGTTCTGAAGAGGATAAGACCTCTTTTCCATGCCCATGACTTCAGAACGATCATCCAAGCAGTCATTTTTGCAAAATTAGACTACTGCAATTCCCTATTGCTAGGTCTGCCCTCTTCCTACTCCAAACCACTACAGATGATTCAAAACTCAGCAGCTCGATTACTAACAGGCGCAAGAAAGAGAGACCACATATCCCCCATTCTGAAAGAGTTACATTGGCTTCCCGTCCACTTCCGTATCATGTACAAAGCCATTTGTGTCATCTTCAAAACTATTCATCAACGCATCTCCCTCGATCTACAAATCCCCCTCCAAGCATACAACTCGACAAGACCTACCAGAAATGTCTACCGAGGCGCCCTCAAAGTTCCCCCTGCGAAAATGACCAAACACATCACTCTAAGAGATCGTGCCACCTCCACTGCTGGCCCTTCTCTGTGGAATTCCATTCCCACAGATCTCAGACTGGAACCCTGCCTCTTAACTTTTAGGAAAGGACTTAAGACTTGGTTATTCAAGCAAGCTTTCCCAGACACAATCTAATATCACGTTATAGATACAAACCAAGGACTTCAAATATTCAGCCATTAATCATGCCATTTTTACATAGCATTTAATTTATTTGTATACCGTTTAACAGTTTATTCTTTCCTATCTCTTCCTTCTTATCCAAGTTCTGCTAACCTTGTTATTTGTAACTGCTCCTTCGATCACCACAGTTCTAGTTGTTGTATTTTATGCACTCCCTTTCCATGTAAACCAGCAAGATATGTGCTCATGATTGCCGGTATATAAAAACCTTAAATAAAAATAAATAAATAAATCAAAATGATAAAGGGGATGGAACAATTCCCCTATGAAGAAAGGCTAAAGGGGTTAGGACTTTTCAGCTTGAAGAAGAGACAAATGAGGAGAGATGATGGAGGTCTATAAAACGAGTGGAATGGAACGAGTAAACATTAATCAGTTGTTTACTCTTTCGAAAAGTACAAAGACCAGGGGACATACAATGAAGTTACTGGGTAATACATTTAAAGCTAATAAAAGAAAATATATTTTTTTTTTAGGCAATGCATAATTAAGCTCTGGAATTCGTTACCAGAAGATATGGGGAAAGCTATTAGTATAGCTGTATTTAAAGAAGGTTTGGACAAGTTCCTGGAGGAAAAGTCCATTAACAATTATTAAGGTAGAATTGCAGAAATCCACTGCTTATTCTTTGGGATAAGTAGCTTAGAATTCCTCTACCCCTTGGGATCCTGCCAGATACTTGTGACCTGGCTTGGCTACTGTTGGAAGCAGGATGCTGGACTTGATGGATACTTGGTCTGACCCAGTATGGCACGCCTTATGTTCTTATTTTCTTATAGTAACAAGGCAATAATAGCACAAAAAGACCACCTAGTCCATCCAGTCCTACAGCTGCAAATGTTGCTCCATGCAGGCCACCCTCACACCTTTGCCAAGGACAGTAACTGCTGCTCCATCAGCCACCCCAAGCCCTATGTCAAGGGCAGCAACTGCCACCCCCATTTTTGTGCCAAGGGTAGCAGCTGCCTCTCTGTGCTGGTTACCCCCAAGCCTTATGCTAAGGGTAGTAGTATTTGCAATCAAAACAAAACTACTGTTAAACCCATACAAAATTACTGCTAGCCACATTTTTACAGGGTGAGGAACCTCCTTGATGATTCAGACAATGCTGCTTGAACATGCTTTGCATTTGGACTTGGCCATAGAAGCAGTCTTGAGCCTTTTCCCTAATGTCTGTGTATCAGTACCCCGGACTGTAAAAGTTAGGGCCCACTTCTGGCTGTCATCTGAATCCAATTCCCCCCCCCCCCTTTTTTTTTTGGCTATGATTTCTAGAAGGTAATTTCCCTTGGTTTCTACTTTTAATTCTGACATCAGTTTCCTCACTGTCCTTTTGACCCTTGACATATAATACCTTTCGAGGTCACATGATGCCAAAGTTAAATACACAATATTCTGTACCCAATATATTTTCTTATACACTATCCTGTGTTCTACAGACTGCAAGCAAAAAAATCATTAGCACATACTAACGATACCAAAACAAATGTGCCTTTGCCTTTCACATGAAAAAAAAAATCAAGAAATACACAAAGTCTGAGCTCATACAGACCCTCTACCTTGGGACCCCATCCTTGTGATTGCTCAGGTGTTCTGGACACATCACACAAGGCAGTTTGGGGGATATCTAAGGGGGCCGCAATCACACCATGCTCACCCTTCAGGGACAATAACCACAAATTGATCCCAGGCAGTTGGTTTATTATGTACCTCAGCTATTATGATAAGAAATGACACATATATAGGTAGCAGGAACAATAATAGTACTAATATAGTAGCACAATCCTTATGTGACAAAGTCCTTTCTGCAAGAGATCTCATGGCAGCAGCATATCTCTATTCTTCTGACTTTCTTCTGTCGTGTCTTTGTTAGTCTGCTGAGTGTCGTATGCTATTTTGCTGAGAGTGGAGGATGGAGGGAAATATGCCCCCCCTCCCCCCCCCCGAATTCCAAAACCCAGAGCAACTGCCATGTAGCTGTTCTCTGTCTTGAAAGCAGGTCGTGTCAGAAATCTGTCAACCTATAATCTCAGAGATGTGCTCGGCTTCAGTTGTGCCAGAGATAAATTAAGTCCTTAAGCTGGGACCAGGAACACGCCTCTGCATCCCTTTGTATATTGCTGTGAGGATGTCCTGTGTGTGTGAGGCCTCTGTGTTCACCAAAGGGTAGTCAAACTTATGCTAAAATAATCCCATTACATGCTGCTGCGTGGGAGGATAAGGCAGCATTGCCCACATGGGGCTGTGACTGGGGAAAGAGCACAGAGTTATTTTTTTTTGTTCTGGAGAAGGCTGATAAATGCTGCGAGGGTTTGGGACTTGATACAAGACTTGGGCCCAACACAATGGCTAGACACTTCTAGCCCAAAAATGCTGGAGGATATCTGCATAGGGACGTCAGAATTAGGGGCTGGGAAGAGAGGCCCCCAACTTCCAATGATATACAGACCTGGGACTCTCAAAAAAATATATATATTGATTGCTGTTTTGCTCAGGTCATAAGAAAAGTGGGGAAATTATGGACAGACAGATGTGATCCTTGCCCTTCAAACCTTGTGACTTGAGGATACAATTAGAGTGGGAGGGGGAAAAAAAAGGGAGGAGTAGCAAATGCCAGTAATTTGAAATTATGCTGTGGAAACTCAGTGGACAATACAGAGCAAATGGTAATGGTTTTACCCGGAGGAGTTTTTTGTAGAAATTTGGACTTCAGATTCTGTAATGAGGAGCTACCGGCTGGCATACACACTGTGATCTGATGATGAAAGTCATCCAAGATATTGTCATCTTCATATTTTTATATTTTAAATGCCTTTTTGTTTTGAAAACTTCTATTATAAGCGTCATTAAAGCACACAGCCATTGGATGTTTTCTCCGAGGACAAGCAAGATGGCATCATCTCACATGTGTGCAACATCTTCCGATAGTGCCTGGCATTGAAAACTTGTGTTGTGACTGAGTCTCTCTGAGCATGCTTGAGCATGCATCCATGCTGGATCCCCTCAGTCTCCTTTTCCGCAGAGCCTCGTGTTTGCTGCAGTTTTGCAGCCTCTCTGAAAACTGCTGAAGTTGTTTTTTCTTATAATTTTTTCATGGGATCCTTCAGTCGACAAGGGCTCCCCCTTCTGATTCTCCCCTTATCGTCTTTAGCCAGGTTTATCAACATTTATGGGTAAGTTTAATTTTGCAGACAATCCCTAGCATGACAGTGCACTTTGTACCTGCTGGCCATTGAACGCCACCACCGCTGATTTTCAATATCACATCCCTTTTGTTTTGTGATATGTCTATGACTGGGTTTAAGCTGTGCCCTTTGTGCATGAAGACTGTCTATCAAGGGCACCCACCAAAAATGTTCCCTCTGCCTGGAGGGCATCACATATTGTCTGGGGTTGCAGCAAGTGCCCCCAGATGGACCCGTAAGGGATGTAAGATGTGGCTTGATAAGATGGAACGACTGTTCGAGCTGGAGAAAACTGGTTCATTGACATCGGCATAGAGGCACCTCGGAGTTGCGCCGATGGACCCTGAGCCATGGACTTCGGCGGGGCACTCTGTTCCGTTGGTATCGTCGACTTCCAGGGACACTGGAGACGGGCCATTGTTTGGCTCCCCTGGTCGAAGACATCTGGTTAATCGTCTTCGGCCTTGGCTTGGGAAGGATCAATCCGAGCATCAAGGGGAAGCTGAAGCATCAGCATTGGTCCCCTTCGATGCACAGGGATGCACCAGCTTTTGCTATGATGCCCTCAAAGCATCCCCGTGGTGAGGAGCACCAGTCCTTCATTGATACCTGGAGTACGCCATGGTCTCCATTGGTCCCAGTACCTGCCACTGATCCTCCACTTGGTTCCAAAGAGGATCAGTCACACCTCCTGGGTCCCAGTTGGTTTTGACATTGGTGTTCTTTGAGCAGAGTGGAGAAAGTGGTGCAGGGCCTCAGTGTCGGGGCACCACCGGCATAGAGACTGGCATTGTCCCTCCTCGAGCTGCTGCTAGAATCCTTGCATGTGCTCATTGGTGTGTTACTGATGCAGCAGGTGTCTGTACCCCGGGTGGTATCTATGCCCAATTGGGCATCAGTGATGCTACTGGCCGGTCCGGTATTGATCCATGGTTCCTTGGAGGAGGAAGCTCCTCCAGTAAAAGGAGCACAGCGGGCCCGAGCCCCCATGGCCAATTGAGTCTGTTTCTATATTGCTGGCCAGAGGCCAAGCACTTGGGGCCATGTCCCCTGCATATGACAGTGAGGACAAAGGCTCTTATAACTCCTGGGGGGAGGACTTATCCAGTGTTTCTAATGATGCGTCAGATAGTCTCCCCTTCGAACAATGTCCTCTTGCCAACAGAAGGAAGTCTCCCTCCGAAGACCTCTCCTTCGCAGAGTTTGTCAGGATGATGGTGGAGGCCATTCCATTTCAGTTGTAGCCTGAGGAGGATACTCTGCACAAGATGCTAGCTATCCTCCAGTATGTGGAGCTTCTGAAGGAGATCATGGCAATCCCAGTACAGTGTTCCCTCCATGGAGTGACTAGGTGTGTGCAAATATTTTTTCATGTGCAATAATTTTTTTAAATTAACTTTTGAGTGCCAGTATTAGTGGTACATTTCTGTATACAGCACAAAGAAAATAAGCATGTGAGCGACCATGTAAAACCTGTGAGCAACACTCTGAAATGTATGAGCGAATGTTCACATGCTCAGCTTAGAGGGAACTGTACACAAGATCCTTGTGGAGTTACTGTTGAGTATGTGGGAACACCTCCTCTCAGTTCCTCCTATTAACAGGCAGGACATTATTTATTTCATTCAGAAGGTTCTTGGATTCGATAAGCATCAGATGCCCCACGAATTGGTGGTGGTTGAATCCGCTCTCAAGAAGGCCAAGCACGCTCTAAGCCATTTCTCAGCGCCCCCTGCCTCCTTTCCCATGCTGTGATTGGACAGCATTGGGAGAGGAGATGGTGCACAGCACAGCCGTCAGCTCCCAGTGGTTCTGCAGATACATAGATACAATGTTTGCCAGTTCACTGGCAGGATCTAAAATTTATGCAAATGAAGGGGTACCATTCCCCCACCCACCCCGTCCTCAAGTGTCCAGTCCTAGTCTATGGAAATGTTGGCAACCCTAATAGCCACGTCTGCCATACCAAGGATGATGGACCCTCTGGTCAGGGAAGGTTGCAGTTTTTTTGCAAATCAGTGGCCCAGTATAACCTTGGACCAGCAGGTTCTGGCCATTGTCCGCTGAGGGTACAAATTAAATCTGAACACCCCTCCAAATTGCTCCCCTCCAAGTCATTTTTGGGGGCCAGTAGTACAGCAGGAGGTACTTCTCATGGAGCCCTTCTGCCTCTTAACGGCCAGAGTAGTTGAGCCTCTTCTAACAGGGCAAAGTGAGTGGGGATTCTACTCCCAGTACTTCCTGATTCCAAAGAAAACAGGTGGATTCTATCTCCTCCAAGAACTGAGAGCTTTGAACAGGTTTCTGAAAAAAAGTTTGTTTTCCTACATACCTTGATCCCCCTTCTTACATAAAGAGGATTAGCTGTGCTCTCGATCTATAGGATATTTACACTCCCATAGAGATCTTCCCCATCACTGAAAGTATCTCAGATTCGTCGTGGGAAAACAGCACTTCCAGTACCGTGTTCTGCTGTTTGGGCTAGCATCATCCTCACGTGTCTTCATAAAATGCTTAACCATGGTGGTTGTGCACTTTCATACCTTGGGAGACCATGTTTTCCCCCTATTTGGACAATTGGCTGGTCAAGAGCACTTCCTAGGCAAGGGCCGTGGAGTCCATGTGCTCGACCATCCGGCTGCTGGCATTGCTAGGGTTCATCATCAACTACCCCAAGTCATCTCAGCCAGTCACTGAAATTGGATTTCATTGTAGGCCTGCTAGACACGGCTCAGGCCAAAGCCTTCCTGTCCTGTCAGTGGGCCAGCAATCTGATGGCCGTTGTGGTAGAGATCCAAGTGAGCTAGCAGGTTTTGGTGTGGCACATGTTGAGACTGTTGGGCAGCATGGCTGCATCAGTATGTTACTCCCTTGGCATGTTTGCACGTGCAATGAACCCAATGGTCCCTAAGGTCTCAGTGGTGAAAAGCCAATCTGGATCTATGGGACTACATCTGCATCACGCCATCCCTCTGGGACTCCTTGCCTTAGTGGTGAGAAAATCCAAACTGGAACGGGGAATATCCTTCCAAAGTCCTCTGGTCCAAAGTGTGCTAATGACGGATGCATTTATCCTGGGCTGAGAGGCTCATGTCGATGGGCTCTACACCCAGGATCTATGGCCTGCTCAGGAACAATATTGTCAAATCAATTTCTTGGAGATCTAGGTGATCAAGTAGCTGTATGGGCTTTCAGAGATTGGCTCTCCAACAGAATTTTGCTGATACAAACCGACGTTCAAGTGGCCATGTAGTATGTCAACAAGCAGGGAGGTAAGGGATCTTACCTCCTCAGTCAGGAAGCAGTCCAGATATGGTTTGGGCTCTCTCCCATTGGATAGTGCTCAGGGCCATGTATCTGGACTAGGAAGGTTCCTCAGGTTTGCTCCCTGTACAAGACACATGGCAGTTCAGCCTCAGACACCTTTGCCCACTATTGGTACGTGGGTCTCCTGTACGTGTATTCGCCACCTCCCCTGGTGGTGAAAACTTTGTTTGAAGCTTCATGAGACAAAGGGACTATGATTTTCATAGCCCCTTGTTTGCTGAGGCTGATCTAGCAAGATATCCATCAGGAAACCAATCAGACTGGAGTATTCCCCGGATCTCGTCACTCAGGTTCGGAGCAGGTTGTGACATCCCAACCTCCAAGCCCTGTTCACAGCCTGGATGTTGAGAGGTTGATTCTAAAACCACTCTAACTCTTGGAGGATGTGTTTTTGGAGTTTTGTGTATATCATGATGATGTAGAGGGTAATCCCATTTCTATACTTGTACAGTTCATGTAAGATCTGCTTCATTTGAAGCCTCCCCTAAGGCCTTCTGCTGTGTCCTGAGATCTCCCTAATGAATATGCATGAGAGAGGTTCACATGCACTGCCTCAGTTATAGACAAACCTCTCAAGCATTTTCATTGTGGATATCCTGAATACCAGTCTTGCTGGATGTGTCTTGAGAACTGCGCTAGATGCTTCTTCTAAGAACTACTTGCCTGAGATCTCTCTTGAGGTCCTCACTTTGAAAAACTGGTCGAGGAAGCGGGCAAGCGGAAAAAGACCCTCTTGCCACAGGACAGATTTGAACCTGAGCAGACAATCTCTGCTTCTTTTGACAGATTTTCTGAGAAGGTAAATTTGTTGTGTCTTTAGGGATAAAAGATCAACAACTATAAATTCTTAATTAGAGAAGGCGTTTGAAGAAAGGGGAGGCCCTTATTACAGAGGAAGGCAGAGGGGACAAATCCTTGACAACATTTAAAAAGGTTATTTTGTAAAATTCTGAAATCTTTCAAGGGGGCCTTATGATTTTGAGAATCCTCCAAGAAAAAGGAATGGCACATTCTGGTTCAGCTTGTGAGAATGCAGGCTATATAGTGCCCTGATCCTGTGATGCAAAAAGATAGAAGGGTTTATTTCATTTACTTTCTAGTCCAAAAATGTTGTGGTTTTCTGGCTCATTGCAGACCTAAAGAAACTGTTTGTTTAGCACCGCGGGATGGAATCCCTTTGATCTATGATTTGGTCATGCTGTGTGGATCTGCAGGATGTGAGAATCATACTAGACAATTTGGTGGCAGTAAGTAGTTGAGCAAACAATTGAGGTACTGATGTGAGCAAAACAATCTGGTCAACCTATCAAGAATTTGCATCAAACTTGCAAGCAGACATGTTGAGCAGAGCTGCTCTAGTCCTGGGGAAATAGGAGCTAAGACCGATCTTAAAATTAATTTGTGCTCATTTTGATTCAGTCTGATTACTGTTTTCAGATTCTGCCTTCCCCCTTTACCCCGCGAGACCGAGTGGGTTACAGATCCCGTTACTTTTGTGGGAGACTCGGCAGGAAGGAGAATTCCATTTTCTAGTTCCTACTCTTGATGAAAACATCTTGTGATTCTCCTGTGAACACTAGAAACTCCATCACTTATTGCCACCTTTGCCCTTGAAGCGGGAGAGCACAGTATCTCAAGAGGGATGGATTTAGACTAGTAAACTAGAGCAATTTATATATTTTAATTAAAATCATTTTATATACTGCTTCCCCAGTAATAATCATCCAAAGCAAGGAACAAAAGGGTAGCCCAGACATGGATCGGTGCTTTTTAATATATTTATGAATAATCTGGAAAGCATTATGACTAGGTAAGTAATCAAATTTTCAGGTGATAAAAAAAAAATATTCAGAGTAGTTAAATCACAGGCTGATTGGGATAAATTGCAGGAGGACCTTGCTAGACTGGAAGATTGTTCGTCCAAATGGCAGATGAAGTTTAATGTGGACAAGTGCAAGGTGATGCATATAGGGAAAAATAACCCTTGCTATAGTTAACCAATGTTAGGTTCTGTCTTAGGAGTTACCATCCAGGAAAGAGATCTAGGCGTCATACATTGAAATTGTCAGTCCAGTGTGCTGTGGCAGTCAAAAAAGCAAACAGAATGTTAGGAATTATTAGGAAGAGAATGGCAAATAAAATGGTGGATGTCATCAAGCCTCTGTAAAGCCCCATGGTGAGATCACATCTTGAATACTGTGTGCAAATCTGGTTGCCACATCTGAAAAAATATATAGTTACACTGGAGAAAGTGCAGAGAAGGGTGACCAAAATAATGGGCATGGAATGGCTTCCCTATGAGGAAAGGTTAAAGAGGTTAGGGCTTTTTGGTTTGGAGAAGAGATGTCTGAGAAATGGAATATGATAGAGGTCTACAAAATCATAAAATGACTTGAACAGGTTAATATAAATCAATTATTTACTCTCTCAGAGAATAGAAAAACCAGGAGGCACTCCATGAAGTTAGCAAGTAAAGGAGGAATAGCCTAGTGGTTAGAGCAGTGGGCTAGGAACCAGGAGACCAGGGTTTGAGTCCTGCTGTCGCTCCTTGTGACCTTGGGCAGGTCACTTTACCCTCCATTGCCTCAGGTACAACAACTTAGATTGTAAGCCCTATGGGGATAGGGAAATACCTACAGTACCTAAATGTAAACAGACATGATATCTCAGATCGAATGTCTGTATATAAAAATAATAAAATAAAATTCTTTTTCACTCAGTGCATAGTTAAGCTCTGGAATTCATTGCCAGAGGATGTGGTTACAGCAGTTAGTGTAACTGGATTTATAAAAGGCTTGGATAAGTTCCTAGAGGAAAAATCCATAAACTGCTATTAATTAATAAGGAATTAGTAGCTTGAGATCTATTTAATGTTTGGGTACTTGCCAGGTACTTGTGACCTGGCTTGGCCACTGTTGGAAACAGGATACTGGGCTTGATGGACCTTTGGTCTGACCCAGTATGGCATATCTTATGTTCATGCGTTCATAATAGATTTTGGCCTTTTGTTTCATAGTAAATTTTTTTCTATAATCCTTTTGCTGATTTAATTTTTAAAGTGTTACATAAACAGCACAGGTGAAATTATGCAACCATAAATACACAAAAAACCTGTTTACAATTTATGATTAAAACTCTACTATCCATGAACTATCTACGTAATAGACATAGATGTAAAAATGTTAATATCATGGAAACAGCCAATCAGCTGGTTTAATTGTCATTCCTGTACATACCCAGATCAGTCCAGGCGAGTGGGGTTATGCACTCCCACCAGCAGATGGAGTCAGAGAGCAAAGCTTCGAGGCACTGGTATCCCAAGTGTGCCACCTGCAGCTCATCAGTATTTCTCTGGCTCCAGCAGATGGTGGTCGTGTATACCTGCAGCTCTGTGAGATGGATTTTTCTTGCTCCCTGAGATGCTAGGTTCAGTGTCTGGGCCATCCCTCAGGTAGAGCCAGGCAAACGGGGGGGGGGGGGGGGGTTTGGTTACCCCTGGCGTTGGTAGCCCTTGTGGTTCGGGGTCCTCTGATAGCCAGGGGACTGGCTCCCTCAGCGACCCAAAGGCTCCCCTCAGTGTCTGCGGTACAGGGAAGTAGCCCCTTTGGGGATTTTTTTCTATTATTCTTAGCTTAGGCTTTATTTTTTTCTGTTACTAGAAATTGAAGTTTTTGTGTTTAAAAAAACAAACAAACAAAAAAAAAGAAAAAGCTCCAAGTTCCCTGTTCACTGTGGCTCCTGGGGTAAATCAGTCTGCCCGGTGGTGCAGAGCTAGGCAGACCCCTGAAGAGTAGGGGAGAGTTTCAGCCCTGGTAAGAACCTCCAAGGACGTTTTTTTTTTTTTTCCTCCCTGCCTTATTTTTACCATGGCGGCCATTTCATTTTTTTTCTTTTTCGACATCCCATGTGGCTCCCTGGCTTTCCTGGGGCTGATTTTTGCCAACTCCAGTCTTTGAAAGTCGCAAGCAGGCCAGGTTTTCAAAATATCCACAGTGAATATACATGAGAGACATTTGCTTGCGCTGCCACCATTGTATGCAACTCTATCTCATGCATATTCATTGTGGGTATCATGAAAAACTGGCCTGTTTGTGGCTCTTGAGGACAGTACTTGGGCACCCCTGTGATAGTGAATCCTTGTGCTTTTTGCTGCTGATTCCTTTACATTCCCGAAGCAGTTATAACCCCAGAGGTCCTGACTTTTTTTTTTTTTAATAGATGCTCACAGAGTAGAAAATGATAGCAAGGAAATTTTCATTTCTTTAGACTACAGTAGTTGCCTACTTACTTACTTCCTTCCATATTGTCCATGTTCTTGTTTTGGACAACCCTATTCCAATTCTCTTTCTGATCCACTCTCTAAAACTATTCTCCATAAATAGTCTCATATATTAGAGTATGATGGCAATGTGGCTATTATAGCTAGTGCTGCATTCAGATGCATTTTTGTCATCTTATTATTTTGTTCCTTTGAACACCCAAATTTTCATCAAATCAGTCACAATTGCTCCAAATTTTCAGATCGTCTATCTGCTCTTTGCATCAAATATCATCTGAGTTGGTAATTTCAGTATCTATGTTGACAGTCCTTGAGATCCATTCTATATTAGTTTCCCTCCTGTGCATGAATCTTGGGATAATCTGGTTTATCTTCTCTGCCACTTATTCCACACTTGACTTGGTAACTAACAACTCTTCTATTGAACACTGTGCTTTCTCTGATCATACTTTAGTCATCTCTAATCACTTTCTCACCTGATCTCCCAGAAAATTACAATAAACTACCACTGTCTGAAACATCAGGCAGTTCTTCGACCTGTAACCTAATCTGTTCCACAGGCTAGCCCCACTTTTTCAGTCTCTTTTCATCTTTCAGCATGTAAAATTCTGACCTGTCAAATGCTTTTCATTAAGACTTTCTTATATTCTGCCCAGTTGACCATGTACACTGATGGGATCTCAAAACAATTAGGAGATGAATACAAAAAAGAATTTGGCATGACTTCCACCCCTCGATGTATGATAAAATGCTCGTGAGTCACCTCCAAAAATCTCTAGAGATTCTGTTGAGAAATAAAACTTATATTTTCAAACCCAGCTCTTCTACCACATGTTCAGTTGCTAAGTGCATGGGATTTGCATCCTTCTTTCAAGGTAAGATAGCACAAATCTAGGGTAATGTCTCCTTCATCCACTAGAGATTTTTCACATGGGGTTCTTACTGAGACAGATTAACATTTTGCATGAGGAAAAGAACCTTTATTTAAGAGAGAAACAAACAGTAAGGAATTTGTGGAAAATAAACTTTTTCTCGTGTGTGTTAACTAGTGAATTTTATATTTTTTTTTTCCAAATAGCAATCGGGTCTTCATTTTCGACACACAGATAACACAGTGCAGTGGTTAAGAGCCATGGAATCCATTGGTCTACCCAAGGTAAGCATTTATTTTTCATTTGAAGACTTACATTAAACATTTTTTTGCAATGTTCCTTTTAAAAATGAATAAAGGTATAAGTCCCTTGTCAAGCCACATCTGGAATGTAGGATTCAATTTTGGGCATCCATCCTGAAAGAATACATGACAACATTAGCAAATGTGCAAGAAAGAGCCATGAAGATCAGAAATGGAAAATACAAGCTTCAACAACCCAAAAGGCTGTTGAAGCTGGGGCTGTGTTTCTTACCAAAACAAAATAATTAGGAGTGATTTAAATATATGGCAGAACTCTGTGTATGTAAACAAAATAGGAAGTTCTTTCCAAGTAAAAACCAAACTTATAGGCCTAAAATGTTTTGTAGGCAAGTGGACCATTGTACCTCAGTAGACTCAATTGGATTTGTATGTTTAATTATAGATCCAAAATAGTATCTATCATGGCACACACATTTTTCAATATTTTTTTAATTATTCAACTAAAATTAGTTCTTAGCTCAAACTCTGACATGGATCCATGTCTTGAGTAAGAACTCAAGCGTCAGGGGATCACGTAAATTATCTTTCAGCAATGGCCAGGGACGTGCATTTAATGTTTTGCGAATGAGACTTTTGTTGTGAATAGAACAAAATGCATAATTTAAAATGGGTTAGCAGGGTGCATGTTATCGAAATGCATTGCATCACTGAAAAGTACTTAATTGGCTGGAAGGACATGTCCAAACTTAATTGCAGAGAGTACAAAATTTGAAAGAGGAAAACATATGCTAGCAAGTCTTCAGTGCCAGTGAAAATTTAAAAAATTTAATTCATGTACCACTCAATCTCATCATTCAGCCTGAAAAATGTGTGTGGATTGACTAAATATGCAAACTTGACTGAGTCTGTTGAAGAATGGTTCATGGAATGACGGTCCACTTTCCTTAAAAGCATTTTTGGCCTATAAGTTTGATTTTTACTTGGGATAGGATTTCTTATTTTGTTTATATTCGTTGTGGGCTTGGTAATTTGGTACATTATAGGGATCTTGCCAGTTTTTACTCCTGGATCTTACCCCTTTCAGAGAACAGAATGTGTTAATTGGTGTTGAAATGATGTACCAGTTTGAAAAAGGATACAGTCAGGGATACACACTGCCCACCTTCAAAGGAAAAATGGGTACTTTTGAGGAGGGCTCATGCATATGATAAGATTGAAAACTCTGGGAGAAAGTGCTAATCCTGGGATTGATGCTTCTTGCTGTAGTTAGGGTTGGTTTGGAGGGTTTTTTGTTTTTCTTTTAACACTGCTTCAGAATTAGGTATGGATATGTGCAGTACTTTTTCCCCATCCTCTGGATTATCATGCTGGTATCTTGTGCTATCAGAGATGGTTGTGAGTATCCTTCAACGTGACCAAATATATAACTATTTAAATAGTGTAGCGATTTTGTTTTAAATGCAGTGTGGTTGTAGATCAGTAATGTCCTGGAAGCTGATTAGAAAAGTCATTCTGCGATTTTTTTTTTCCTTCTCATTTTTTATTTCTTTGTAGAGGTCAGTGTTAAAGCTTTCACTTTGAAACTTTCCTTGGATACAAAATTCCCAGGGACTCCTGCATTGCATGTTTTGTGCAGATAGACTTTTGCTGGAAAAATACATGCATAGATTTGAAAATGCTATTTCCACCTGTACTTTTCCCCCCACTCTGGGAGCTCCGCCTGTAAACGTGGGAGTGGAGGAGGGAAGCTTTCAGATGGCAGATTTACCCATGTAAATATAGAATATTTAAAAGTATATTGTAACTGTGGCCTAGTGCAACTTTAGATGTGCACAAAGCAAGTAGCAATGTTTCTCTGCCTATCAATGAAGAGTTTTACTGCTAAATTGGTAGTTATAAAACAAAAAACACTTTTCTTCAATTCCTCTGACGCCCTGGAAGTAATTGTATTGGGAGCAGAGTTGTTTATCACATCATAAGAACATAAGAAATTGCCATGCTGGGTCAGACCAAGGGTCCATCAAGCCCAGCATCCTGTTTCCAACAGAGGCCAAACCAGGCCACAAGAACCTGGCAATTACCCAAACACTAAGAAGATCCCATGCTACTGATGCAATTAATAGCAGTGGCTATTCCCTAAGTAAATTTGATATTGCATATTTGTGCTGTGTTGCTATCAGTCTTCCCCCGTCCCTCCCCAGACCCTTGTCTTATCTGCAAGTTGCACGCGTCGGCAACCTGCCAGCATGCAATCCTCCAACAAAGCAGCAATGGCCGCTATGTCAGAGACCTCTGGCCCCGCCCTGGACTGCCCCTCCCCTTTAGTAAAGCCCCAGAACTTAGATGCATCCCAGGGCTTTACGCGCATCGCCGGGCCTTTCTAAAATAGGCCCGGCGCGCATAACCCCCTCCCCCCTACGCACGTAAGGCTTTTAAAATCAGCCCCAGAAATGATCATAACAAAACCAAAAACCATAAGAAAAAGCTCATTGTGTTGGGAGACTCAGTCATCAGAAACACTAATTTAGGAAGTATTTTCAAGGCAAACACTATAGTTAAATGCCTTCCGAGTTCCTCAGCTGGTAGAAGTGCAAATCAGATAGTCAATGCAATCAATGAAGAAAGTAAGGACTATGAATTTGACATTATCGACCATCTGGGAGCCAACAACCTTGCTGGTAATGGCATACAAGTGGTACAGAGAGATTCCCAGGCTCTGAGGAAGCAGATTAGGCACATGGCGAAAACTATTGCCTTTTCTGAAGAGTTACCTGTACATGGAAAGGGGAAGGAGAGGCTAAGCTATATCGATAACATCAATGCTCAAAACATGATGTAAGGAAGAAAATTTTGGATATATTGGAGGCTGGAGCCAATGTATGGAACAGTAAAAGGCTCTATGTCAAAGATGGATGAAATCTGTCTGAGGCAGGATAAAAGATCCTAAGTGAAAAATTCAGATCGTACACCATAAGACACATAAACTAGAGGGTGCGGGTGGTAGAAAGAACTTGGAATGTCACCCTCGACATCTCCAAGAAATGGGGAAGAAACCAACAAAATTGTGCTGAATAGAGCAGATAAAATGTCCAGAAAGAGCAGCAAACTGAGGGAGAAAAGATGGAGAGCTATGAGCAGAAATGCTCAAAGTCTGGGCAATAAAATCTCAGACCTGCAAGCTCTAATGGTAGAAGAAGACTTGGATATTGTTGCTGTTACAGAGAACTTGTTCACACAATCTCATGATTGGGATTCTGCCATCCCAGGCTATAATTTAAGGAAGGATAGAGAGGACAGAAAAGGAGGCGGAATTGCGCCTTATGTCAAAAACCATGTCCAACTAACTGAAATGCAAGGGACATGGGCTAGGGTAGAAGCATTATGTGCTGTCCTAAAAAAAAGAAAATGGTACTTCCATTTACATAGGTGTGGTCTATAGGCCTCCAATTCAGATAGAAGAGCTAGACAGAGATCTGGTCGAAGACATCCAAAAGGTGGGAAGTAAGGGAGAAGTATTGCTCATTGGAGATTTTAATTTGCCAAATGTAGATTGGAGTATCCCTTCTGCAGAAGCTGCAAAAAGTGGAGAGATAGAGAGTGGATTCCCTCAAAGGAGCTCTGCTCAAACAAATGGTAATGCATCCCATGAGGGAGAGTGTGATACTCGACCTGCTGCTCACAAATGGGAATATTTCTAATGTCCAAGTAGGTGTCCACCTGAGCACCAGTAATCATCAGACTGTATGGTTTGATATTGAAAATAAGATAAGAGAAAGTCGCACGAAGACCCGAGTTTTGAATTTCTGAAACAGACTTTGTTGAAATGGGGATGTTCCTGGAGTAAGAACTAGAAGACTGGGAGATAATGGGTGAGATGGGACAATAGTGGGCTAAATTAAAAGAAGCTATTACAAAGGTAACAAATCTATGTTTAGAAAAGTAAACAAAAGTAAGAGGAGAATGAAACCAATCTGGTTCTCAAAGGATGTGGCTGAAAAAAATAAAAGCAAAAGGAACATCACTTTGGAAGAATAAAGGATCCCAAAAAGAGGAACTCAGGGAACAATACCTGGTAAAACTGAGGGAGACAAAGAAATCAGGAAGCTGAAAGGAGCAGGAAAAAAGTACCAGGTCAAAAAATAAAGGCAAATACATTTCTGATTATTTTACCTACTCATCATTCTGCTCCCAGGTTTAGTTGGATTTATTTCCCCGTCGCACAGGGGCTTCCTTCCTCTGCACAGATTTACCAACTGGATCCAGAATACTTATAATTTTTTTTTATATTTAAAATGTATAAAAGATGTATTACACTGTTTATCAGCACTCTCTTTGAGTACCACCTTCCCCTTATCTAGGGAGGTGGAAGAAGGAACAGAAGATCCATTTGAGAAAAATGTGTTAATCCCAGTTTTGGGTGGGGGGAGGCGAGGCAGTCATTTCCTCCTACTTTTGGGTTCCAGCTCATTCAGAACTGGGACTAGGATCGCAGGCCATGAGCCTTCATTCTCAGCTACCTGAGGATATTCCCACTCCTTAATAAGGGCAACATCTGGTGCGATTGAGAGCCCATGACAGAGGTATCAGGAAGGAGCCATGATGCAGGACTCGCCCCCTCCGTCTGCAATGAGCACACTAGAAATAGTGGGAGTCTTAAAATACAGGAAAAACACAGGTAGTTGTGAATGAATGCACTCAAAGCCAAAACCCAAGCACCAGTACCAATTAAGCTGGAAGAGAAAGAAGCAACTGTTGGGCCAAAAAGAAAAAATCCTTTCCCCTATGAAAGTATTAAGTCTAATGTTGCTCCGTCTTGTGTGAGTCTTGGTAAAGCTTCTTGTTGAGAAACGGGGATATTTTGCTTTGGTTTCTGCAGCAGGAGTGCGCCAGTCGGCATTTGGCAGATTAAAATCTTCCACCAGCAGCACCTTCCCTTTCATATCTCATGGATGACTCTGACTAAAGGCAGGCAAGCTGGTTCATTGGCAGCACTGAACTGAACCTCACGGGAGAGCTGGCTTTAATTCCCAAGTCAGCTGCAGGCAAGGGGTGCCATGGAGAGACAGCATTCTCAGCCTTCAGGCAGAGAAGGTCCCAGCTATTGCCCAATGCTGAAACTTAAGAGGTCAGACTTAAAGTGCACATATACTGGACTGTGGAAGGAGATACAGTCTGTGGCCCCTGGCCAGGAAATGTTTTCAGCAATTACTGGGCTAGATGGAAGGAAGAGGGCTTATAAAATGGAGGAAGAACCCTGGAGAGAATGAAGGCTTATGATTAAAAGATAAAAAAACCAGAAAGTAGGGCTAAATGGTAAATTTTCCCAGTGGAAAAAGGTAAATAGAGGGGAGTACCCCAGGGATCTGTTCTGGGACATCTGCTTTTTAATACATTTATAAATGACCTGGAAATGGGATTGAGTGAGGCGATCAAATTTGCCAATGACACAAAATTATTCAAAGTTGTTAAATCACAAGAGGATTGTGTATTTAAAAGCTGTTTGGATAAGTGCCTGTAGGAAAAGTCCATAAATCATTATTAAAGTGGAGTTGCAGGTATCCAAATGCTTGTTTTTGGGATAAGCAGCTTGGAATCTATCTGGATTGGCCACTCTTGGAATCAGAATACTGGGCTTGATGGACCCTTGGTCTGACCCAGTATGGCAAGTCTTATTTTCAAAAGACTTTTTCCTCCTTTCCCTTCTCCTCCTCCTCCTCTAGGATCCTTTGTTGCTATTTTTTGTAGCTGTCTTTAACAGTGGGCCTCCAGTTTAATCTCTTTCTACTAAAAACATCTTTCTGTCACCCCCATGAAGGACTTGTGGAATGGTATTGCTTGGGTGATGTTTCTGACCTGGCCCTTATCATTCTGACCCACCATTAAACATCTGTTCCTTGTTTTTGAGATCTTCTATGGGAGCTAGGACAGACTTGGTGGACTGTGGATATGGGGAGTTGTGGTGAGAGGCTCATTTAATTGTTGTCAATTTTGCCTTGAGCTGAGCAAACTATCTTCAGTCCAGAGAATTGGACAGAGATTAGACAACACTGTTCATACAAGCCTTCTCTTGATTCACCACCCCCTGCACCCTGCAATAGACTTCAACTCCTTGATCTCCATATTTATCCCCCCCCCCCCCCCCCCCTGCTTCTCCAGTGTCAGCACTGAACTCCCACTTTCTGCAATTGTATTCTACCTCAGCATTAGTTATTTTTCTACTCTGGTCACTATGGTTACCTGATTGCAATACCCCATGTTATCCAATTTCTTACCAGATGCTATTCTCTCCAAATGTTATACTATTATTACATTTAAGCAACCTAATTGTCAACTAGTTTTTTTTCACCAATATTCTCCTTTCCTCCTTATTCTTCAATTGTATGTTACCCAATTGATAATTATGCTTTTTCCACCTAGTTTTCAATTAGCTTTATTTAGCAAACACTTTGTACCTTCTTCGCTATAACTCCCTAATCTCAGTTCCCTGTATTTACTCAATTTTTCAACCAACTTTGTTGTTTCTCAAATTGTTATACAAGTGTAATATTTAACAACCTAGTTTTCTACTAGCTGTGCTTATCAATCTCCTTGTTCTTTAATTTTTGACAATTGTAAAGCTCTGTTGCTAAGTTATGTTAAATGGAAACCAATGTGATGTTTTTCTAAATGAATGTCTGTATACAAAACTACGTAAATAAAACACTGCAGCCTCCAGAAGGTTTAGTTAAAATGTGAATGATTGTTTCATGAAAGTGTTCAGGTAAGCTAAAGTCTTAATGACTACATATATTTTACTTAAGTGTAAACGTATGTTATATGAAGAGAATGTTAAACAAGCAACAGTCTTTTTTTTTTATATGCATATTATTCCAAATACGTTTGTAAATAATTTGTATATTAGTGGTTTCTTACTTTCAGTGTTTGCAGGTTGTAATGCAGTCTTTTGGACTATCATAACAATTGTTTAAATATGATGATGATCATGTGTTTTCATGTACATTCTCATCTATGGGCATGATTCCTATTAGTCCCGTATAAAGAATTCAGTTTTCTGTAGGGCCTACTAGAATTCTGCACTAAAGCACATTCTGAAAGCCAGACTATTTTAATAGTGGCCTGTCATCAATCCATTTCCTCAGAAACATTTGAAGGTCTGTCAGGGCTTTCTTATCCTTCCCTGGTGATCCCACACCAGTTGTGTTTTCAGGATAGCCACAATGGATATGCGTGAGGTAGACTGTCATTTACTAGGTGCCCGAAAATGCCAGTTTAGTTCATGCCATATATTCATTGTGGATATATTGAAACCTTGACTTGCTGTGGTGTCACCAGATGGGTTTTTGGAAGGCCCTGGTCTATGTGAAATAATTTTATAGTTTTGATCTATTTCTGAGCCTAGTTATTCAAATTTTAAAAATTACCAGTACAATTGTCACCAGTTGACATACTTTGTGGAGAGAGAGAGAGAGGATCGAATGGGCCTAGAAACTGGATTACTCTCTCAGCCCTAGTGGTGGTCTCTCTGAAACAAGGCAGGATAGAGAGTACATGCACAGCTACTGCTTGTACTGCTTATGTTTTCAGTTCTGTTTCCAATGCTGTTAATCCAACACCTATAACAAGAGTATATTACTAACCTGGGTTTGGTTCCTGAAGCATAGTAGTATGCCACACATTAAATATTTCAACACAACTGGGCCAGATATACTAATCCTTTTTTTTTTTTCTCCTTAGGCATAAAATGGGGAAAGCACTTTAGTACACCTGCTTAAGAAACTTATAGTTATGAAAATAAATTTCATTTAGCTACGGTTTCTGAGGTTTTCACCAATCTAATTGGGTGTTCGGTGGGAAATGAATATAGTCTACTCCAAGCTGCATAAGATTGTTACACCATGTTCTTTGGTAGAACGCACAAAGGAAATGCAGTTCACAGCAGTTAAACACTAAGCTTCCATGTGGAATATTTGTGTACAAATATTCTGTGTGTCATTTCTGAGATTATACAGTACAATAAAAGTTGCTTTGAATAAAATGGGTGTAATGGTACTTGCTGTACGGTTTAACATAGCTGATTGTTCTAGCAGCGAGTTTATGCATGAGTACAAAAGAAATGGTTTTTATTACATGTTGCTAGGCTGGTTAATCACTTTTGAGGATATGCTGTTCCTCTCTTTTAGATATTTTATCCAGAGACGACCGACGTGTATGATCGGAAAAACATCCCTCGAGTAATATACTGCATTCATGCACTAAGGTAAAAGATTTCAATCTTAATCTGTTGTAAAACCTTTTGTATAGGTTTAGAAGTTTTGTTTGAAAACTATACTTGATGGAATTGGAGAAAGTCCAGGTGAAGGTCGTGTGTACAGTATCATCTCCTCAGCTGACACTCTTTTAAATGCCAGGGTCAGCCAAGGGAATACCCGTTTCCCCTTTCCTTTCATCATGTACATTCATCTTCCCCATATTATTTTTTCTTTTGTGAAAAGAATTAGTATTTCACTTTTTGAGCATGTAGTTTTCTAAATTCATGAAATACCCTTCTCTCTCTGTGGGCACACAGACTTTCAAGCTTATGCAGGCTTCTCTGTCCAGGCCAAACAGATGATGCCATGGAGATGACCTTGGAAATCCATTGTAAAATCCCCCTCAGTCTGCAAATTATCCTATAGGAAATAGGCTGCCCGTGTTTGTTAAAGCTCTTTGACTCTCTAACATGAGACTCCAACGCAGGTAATAATCAGATTTGCAATAATGGCAGCATAATCAGTTGACTTGAATTGCTTGTGCAGCACTGCAATTATCCTAAGCTTAAACGGTGGGCTATACAGTACTGACAAAGAGAGTTTTTACCTTCTGCTGCCAAAGCACGGTTAAGCATGCTGTTAATCCTTGCACTGTAGTAGGATCCCAGCATGCTTTGTGAATGAAAAGTGTTTCTCCCCCCCACTAACAGGTATAGGAGCAGAACTCCATTTATTGTACTAGGTAACCTATGTTTGCTGTAAGTGCTGCTTTGAAAGTAAACACTATATCTTGCCAACCCTCAACATTAATTTTTTTTGTCTGTATCATGTGGCGGTCATTCTCAGATATTTATGAGTGGGTGCATGACCCAAAATCTGTGCTGGCGATGCATCAATCCGGTGGCAAGCACATATTCTTAGTCACAACTTTCTTTTCTACCGAGATTTATGAGGATAAAAGAAGTGTGGAAGATCAGGCAAGAGTGTAACAGGCATAAAGTGCTATTAAAAGAAGAACCACATTGGATCTTTAACTTGCACACAGTTTTTGCCAAAGCTATTTAATGTGAATGATGATATGTGGTTTTTGTAAGACATTTTTTTTAACTGTAACAGCTTTGGATACAGTAAAAGTGCCCTATATCATTCCTTCTGTAATTGTAGTAATATTATAGTGCTATCCCAAAAAGAACTTTCTAATTTGGCATTTCTCGACTGAGACGCAGTGATTGCCTGCCTATCCCAGTGTTTCTAGTTAGCTTCTACTGTTTAATTCGGAGGAATCAACAACCGCATTAACTACTATATAGCTGAAGAAGGTGCTTACATACCTTGTGGTTCCACAAAGATGTCTCAGGACTCCCCTGCCATGTTGGGCTAGTAATCGGTACTGCTTGAAGATGTGCAGACCTTTTCCATATATCGAGGTTTCCAAAGATTTTCTCGGCAGTCAAGGAAGAGGTATTTCTAGCCCAGTCAGGGCTCCGGCATGAGGAGAGGATCTTTAGCCTTGATCAGGCCTTGGAGGAGGAGGAAGAGGCATCGTAATCCTGAGAGGCCTGCAGCAGGGCGTGTGTGGGGGAGGGGAGTGAAACAGCTGAGGTGGGGGAGGTAGTAATGGAGGAGGAGAGGGACTACACCTGCACAGTAGGGTGGGGGTGGGGGGTGGAAGGAAGAGTGATAGACATGTGTGGCTGTTGGGTACAGGAGGAATTTTACAGTCCCAATCCATATGATTACTTTCCCTGTTTGAGATATTATACATATTTGAGGTCTTTTTTTTTATGTATATTGATTCAGGTTAATATTTCTCTTTCCTAAATTGAGTATTTTTTCTGCATTTCTTTCTAATAAATGTAATCACACAAACTGGTAGTGTTATACAATTTTAATGTCTCCTTTTAGATATATACATGCACACCACTTGCTTTGTTATATCTAATCACTCTCAGGTCGATACAGCAAGGCCGCGTTAGAAAGAGTGCGGCAGTGCCGGGCGCACCCTCGTTCCCCGCACGCACAGTCCTGCTCACATACCGCTCGATACTCTATTTAAATTGCTTGCAAATGCAAGCCGCATCTGCGAAGCGTTAGGCGAAGGGTTAGGCCCGCGCAACCCATTTTACTGTATAGGCGCTTAATACAGCGCCTATACAGTATCCTGGGTGCGCTGGTACCTGTCATTTCAAATGTCATTTCAACTGACATTTGAAATGACAGGTACCAGGAAGTGGATGGTTACCCCCCCCCCCCCTCCCTAAGCAAGGCGCAGGCGAAAATTAAAACAAAAGTGTAAAAAAACAAAAGTGTAAAAAAAGTTAACTTACTGGTGGGAGCCGGCGGGCGCGCGTTTGAGGCGGGAGCGAGTTCGAGGCGGTAGCCGGCGGGCTGTCATCGAGGCGGGAGCCGGCGGGCGGGTGATTGTCAGCCCTCTCCCCTCCTCCCGAAGCAAGGCGGGAAAGCAGCCTTGCTCCGGGAGGAGGGGAGACAGGACTGGCAGTGTAAAGCGAAAAAAAAAGTAGCAAGAGCGAGGAGAGAGAGGACGGGCAATCCTACGCTCGGGATGGCCAGTCCCTCTCCCCTCCTCCCGAGGCAAGGCGTGAAAAGCAGCCTTGCTCCAGGAGGAGGGGAGAGAGGACTGGCAGTGTGAAGCGACCAAGCGACTTACTTTTTTTTGCAGCCCTCCGGAGGAGGAGACGGCCATCAGCAGAAATGGATCGCTGCTCCCGGTGAAGATGGACGCTTGCACGGGGGAAAGCGGCCCCTGTGCGTGCAATTGGCCGCTCAAGACATGACGTCACGACGTTTGGCGTCACGGCATGTGACGTCACGTCTTGAGCGGCCAATTGCACGCACAGGGGCCGCTTTCCCCCGTGCAGGCGTCCATTTTTGCCGGGAGGCAGGGGAGGGGAGCCACGATCCGTTTCTGCTGATGGCCGTCTCCTCCGGAGGGCTGCAAAAAAAAGTAAGTCGCTTGGTCGCTTCACACTGCCAGTCCTCTCTCCTCTCCTCCCGGAGCAAGGCTGCTTTTCGCGCCTTGCCTCGGGAGGAGGGGTGAGGGACTGGCCATCCCGAGCGTAGGATTGCCCGTCCTCTCTCCCCTCTCTCTCTTGCAACTTTTTTTTTCGATTTTTTTTTTTTTTTGCTTTTGTTGCTTCGGGAGGAGGGGAGAGGACTGGGGCTGCCCCGGAGACCAGCACCCATGGACGCGGCCAGGGCAGGAGAGCGGGGGCTGGGGGAAAGTTTGCCTCCTACCCTTACCCCTGCCTCTAACGCAGGGGTAGGGGTAGAGGCGGTAAGTTAGCAGGTTAAACGCGCAGCAAAACGGCAGGGTAAAAAAGGGATAGTTGGAGCGCTCGTTACTGGATGGTAGGGAATAGCTAATTCGATCGTTTGCATGCAATATACATGCCGCGTGCGGAAGGGGTTGCCCGGGGATTTTAGGACGCGGTAGGAGTAGGATAAAGGGGATAGTGTATCGCAGGAAGGGCTAACGCGGCCGGAAAGTGAGTAGAACGCGAGTTAGGAGCGGGGTAAACGCGGTCGCACTTTACTGGATCGATCTGTGTATTTGTTTACATTTTTTAGTAGATTTGAGCACAAAGGCTTTTTTCAAATATGGGTATCAGATAACTGGAGCGAGATCAATTAAGTTTCTTTCCATTAGCACATGTACATGCTACTTACGCATGCACGTAACTTCCCGTTTCATGTACCGAAACCTTTTGAAAATTAACCCCTAAATGCTATTGTTGAATCCAGAGGTGAGGTCGCCGATTGTATGTGTGATGTCATGGGATTGGGCCTCTGTCCAATTTGGGCAAACTCCACCAAGGCCTAATCCACAGTGTTACCCCCCTCATCGCTGATCTCTGTTAGCTCACCTAGGCTACTTGCAGTGTACTTCTGGCCAGTTTTCACAGTTTCATATTTGTGAACTTGCACTCTGAATTGCACTGCTTGATTTGTGCCCTCCGGTATAATCTCACACTTCTGTTCTGCTTTCCTAACTCAACTATTTTAGAATTAAATGTAGTCACCTTGCTAGTTCATAAACTTTTAGTGCCTGGCCCATCTGCATGGATTTGTATGACTCTCTTCGTAATTACAGTCCATCGTGTACGCTAATATTGTCACTGCACAGTTTGTTCCTTCTCCCCAGCTTGCTCACTTTACAGAGACTTGGGAGCTTGCTTTTTTGGTTGCACGACCAATTCTCTGGAACTCTCTTCCTGATTCTTTGTGTGCCATCTTTTATATATATATATATATATATATATCTTACATGCAGACATTTAGGGAGCAGCTAAAGGTGTTTTTACTCAGACAGACCTTTGCATCTGGGAGTTAAGTCTTTTATTTTATCTTCTGCTGTTTGCATTTTCTTTTTCTCTGTCAACAGACAGGATTGAATTAGCCATGACCCATCTAATGGTGCTGAATGAACCTTTCTCTCTTAGCTCAAAGAGCTTTTCCTCTACTAAGCATGTACAGGATTTCCTGCGTAGGTGCCGCCAGGCTTTTTTTCATCCAAGCTGCAACATGAATGATTGTTTATTTACTTATGTCCCCTTCTCTGTTTTTCTTTTCTTAATTCATCTAAACTATTTTGGCATTTTCTTACTTTTTTTTTCATCTTTGTATTGCCTCGCTGCCTTGGCAGCCCCCAAACAGCACGTTTTAGTGCTACTTACCAAAAAGAAACAAAGGTTAAATGTCCGGCTCCAGGAAGGCCATCCCCCTCTTGCATGACAAGAAGTCTATCTCTGAGGGCCATGACATTTGTTAAAGGTGACTTGGGCCCAATCACCATGCACCTGTTGACATTGTGGCCGCATGTGTCTGGACCCAGAGATTGAGGTAAAGAGCCTCAGTGGACTCTTTTCTAGCTCCCCAAGTGCAAAGACATACATCTTTAAACTAAATAAAATAGGTCCAAATTTGACTTTATAATGTCTATAAGCTACTATGCGTTGCTTTCTCTGTCTTAATGCTGCTTTGCCTTAGTGTTTTATTTATCTAACTGTGTTGTTTCTATCTCAATATTTTGTTATCTAGTGAAGTTCTTACCTTCTCCATTTTCAGGTCTTTTTCTCCTCTTACCCCATTTTACTAGAAGCGTGATTCCTCCTTCTTTATCAATGGAGATGATCAGGGATTATAGCTGTCACGGTTGTGAGCTCGTGTGCTGTGGCATGGCTGATGCAGCCTAATAAGTGAACTTAGTAGGCCCACGCCGACAAATGTCTGATGCGCCTTTGCTGAGACTGTACCAGCTCCATTCCCCACAGGTCTCCCCTTAAGCTCCAGGGGCCAGAAGGTCTGAGGTAAGACTCCCTAAGAGCAGGGAGAGGAGCCAGGTATGAGCTGAGGTCAGGGCTGGTAGTGAGCAGACAGTGACCAGGTCCAGGCAGGGAAACAGGAGCAGGCAGCAATCAAAGGGCAGTAGAGGTCCGCAGCCGAGGTCAATACCAGTCGGCAGGCAGGAGAGGGGTCCGTAGCAGAGGTCAATAGGCAGGCAACAAGCAAGGACAAGACTGATGAGAAAGGACCAAGACAAGGGTGGACCAGTGTAAAGCAGGGCAGGAAAACAAGGAGACACAAAGGCAGACAAGCCAGGGCACAGTAAGACACAGAGGCAAAAGAAAGCAACACACACTACAGCTCAAGGCAAGGAGACCTGTTGCTGAGGCACGGGTGAACAGGATGCTTGGGTTTAAAATCCCAGCCTCCCTTGATGTCATGTTCCAGCACCAAGCCAAATTTTCTGCCATGGGCTTTCAAATGTGCTGAGTGTGCACACAGCAGAGGCAGCATCCGAGCTGCGAAGGAGGCAATCTCAGCATTGGGTAGGTCAGCGGCTTCTTGGGTGAATGCGGCCAGTCACGGAGCTGTCCTGCAGCCAATCAAATGTTACAATAGCTTCCATATGAGGATAGGCTCAGATTAGGACTCTTCATCTTGGAAAACAGACACCTGAGGGAAGAGATGAGAGGTAGATAAAATTATGAAGTTGTAGAGAAAGCAGATAAGAGACTTATTATTTGCCTTGTCTCATAGTTCAAAAGCTAAAGAGTTCCTTAGGAAATTAGAAGGCAATAGGTATAAAACAAAAAACAGAACTTCTTAGCACAATACACAATTAACTTGTGTAACTCATTGCAACAAGACATCATGGAAGCAGAAACCAGGTTCAAAACTAGACTGCGCAAGTTTGTGGAAGACAGATCAGTCAGAAAATGTTAAACGTATGTCTTTGATATCAACTCAAGTTTAGAGCATCCCTAACCCATGATTACTACACAGAAAATCCCATGTTGAGAATAATTAAATCCATGCAAACTTGAGAGAATCTAATGTGCATATTGTAGTGGAGCAGCATGGTACAGTAAGTATAAAGAATTCTTTATTTACTGAAAAAAATCACATAAATTGATTTATAGTGATCAGGCCATGTGTTTAACAGATTTCAGTGTGGAGCCAAAAATTCAAACCATATGGCACTTATGTTAAACTGAACTAAGCAAACTGGCCAGAACAGGAAATGCCACACGGCACTAGGAATTCAAAGAGGAAGTGGTAAAACCAGTGCACTATTTAAAAAAAAAAAAAAAAAAAAAAAATTAAAATTAAAAAAAAATTTTTTTTTTAATTTTTATTTATATATATATATATATATATATATATATATATATATATATATATATATATATATATATATATATATACATATATATGTTTTTTAACAAAAAAAACAAATCACCCAAATTTCATCAAAGTAGTTTCACAATAAACTTAACACATTTAGGGCCAGATTTTCGTACTTACGCGCGGGCGTAGATTTGTGGGCGCAACCCGGCATGCACAAATCTACGCCCGATTTTATAACATGCGCGTGCATGTTATACAATCCGGGGTCGGCGCGCACAAAGGGTGCACACTTGTGCACCATGCGTGCGCCGAGCCCTAGGGGAGCCCTGATGGCTTTCCCCGTTCCCTCCATTCCCCCCCCCCCCCCCACCTTCCCCTATCTAACCTGACCCTCAGCCCTACCTAAATCTCCCCAAGTGCCGGCACGCGAATCCCCGGTAGGGCTGCTATGCTGGAGGCCTTGGTCTCGTCCCCGGTCCGCCCCGCCCCTTTTTTCAAGCTCCGGGGCTTGCATGCATCGCTGGGCCTATGCAAAATAGGCTCGGCGCGAGCAGGAGCGGGTTTAAAAGGGTTACGCGCATAACCCTTCTAAAATCCGCCCCTTAATTGCATCATTTATTCAATACATTTGATCAAATTTCAACAGTACAAAGGACAAAAATATCAGCCAAAAATATTTAGACAAATATAAATTGAGTTTTAGTGTTTGAAATATAGACGTAATCCCTACTTGGACACCTCACTACAGATACTCTAAGCAAAGTCAATAGGGTTACTCTTGTAGTCAATGAAACTCCCCCAAAGATTGATTTTACAGGAAAAGCAGCTTCAGGTTGCTTTCATAGTACATGAAAGTCCTCTGAAGGGCATGTATCAAAGAGAGGCTGCTTCTGGATCACCTGTGATTCCTTCTTGTAAACTCCCAATGATCACAAGTTGCTTATAATCCTAACATGGTACATTGCCCAAATTCATAAGAAGTGAATCGTATTCCTCTCAAGGCCCATGTATCACCTTATTCAAAGCTTCCTCAGGAGAAAATAATTCCAGATAACACAAAGATGGATCAAAAGGTTTGCAAATCTGAAAACAGAACATAATCAATCAAAAACTTATTAAACAAAGTTTTGAAAAACCATCCCATTACAAGAAGAACAAATGTTACATTTACAAATAACGGTGAAACTTCTAAACAGGCTCTGAAAGCATACATTCAAATAAATCACCAAACTTAGAAGTTATGTGGTTGATACCAATTAATTACACCTAATTAGAAGATGAATGGATTCATCATTTATAAATATCCAATCACAATGTTTAATGCAGACCTTTAAATCAAACCTACATAACCACAAATAACCAATTGCTGTCCAGTAAAATATAGATCTTTAAAAACAAACCACATGACTTAGAAACACTAATTATATTGCTTGAAAAACTCTTTAAATCAAGACCACATGGCCACAGAGCCAATTGCTATCAAATCAGCTACAGACTTAAAAAAAAAAAAAAAAAAAAAATTCACATAACCATAATGTATCAATCAATAACTGAATAAATTATATTAACAACAAAGCAGTAACAACCACACAGATTTAACTAATCAATTATATGATACATACACAGAAAATCTAAGGAAGTCTTACAAAAAGAAATACCTACTCAATCCTCTTATTCAGTTCACATGTTAATATCAAATTCATTGTATACTTACCTATTTGCTACAAGCAGAACAAAGATGGATTTAAATTACTCCCACGTGATTTGAATTGTAAAACATTGCAATCTTCTACGATATGGTGAACATTTGCTCAGTTCTGTGTAAGAGGAGCCTCCAAATGTCCCATGTCAATACTGCTGTGGTGTTATAGGCACTACCTTTCTTATTCCAAACATTAGAACGCATTGATTTATTTTTATTTGTCTAATTATTTGTTGGATGATTTTTTTTTGCCCTTTTCTGTTGATGAAATTATTTGGTTACATTTATTTGATAAAATATATGACTAAATTTATTGTGAAATATTGCAAAGATGAAATTTGGATGATTTATATTTTTTGTAAAAATGTTTATTATATCTTGGGTACTCATTTACTCTTCTGCTTTGAATGACTAATGTTAAAACTGTACATGAAAATATGAATGGTCATGTATATATCCAAGGACTTGATTCCATGTTTATTAGAAAATAGATGCTTGAGGTATTGCTTTGTGCCCTTGATAAAGGAGTTTTTGAAGGCAAAGCCTTCTGCCTGACTTGGAGAATCCCTCATTATGCTGCTTTCAACTAAAACCAAGAACCATTGTTATGGTGACATTTACTCAAACATCACATCAAAATAAATACTAACAATATAGTTTTTATCAATATTGCACTGAATTATCGTTGGTTTTACATGTCTTGGAAAAATGGATAATTTTTTTTCCACGTAAAAATGGCCATTCCTTCCATTGTTTGTGGACAGTGGGAAAAATCCGGTTCAGAATGAAGCCTGATTTCCTTTACTGGGTTGAAAGAATTTGCGATATCTTGGTTGCTATTCCTCCGATGGATTCATCAATGTATGATGGATGAGTGCTGTTTCAGTTATTGAAGCTTGAAACTTCAAGACAACTGGCAACAGACGATTGAATGTGATGTGGAATTGTTATTTAGAGAACAATCTAAAAATGTAATGAGGGAGAACAGAGGACCAGGTGTTGTGCGACACATTCTTCCTGTTCATTGCTAGCCCATGCACCTGATAGGACTTTTGCCAAGTCAATAAGAACTAGGAGGAGTGTTATCAAGCCTGTCCAGTAATACGGTATAAAATGTGGCTGCAGTAAAAAGAAAAATAACAAAAAACACGAGAAAGTTGACGCCAATAAGCTAACAGACAACCAAACTGCTAATATATCATTGCCTGAGACTTGCCCTTACAAGGAATCCAATATAAGGCTGCTGCTGCATGCTCTGGGTGCTATTAATCAAGAACTGAACCATTTATTCATATGGACAGTTGACACTGATAGTTTGACTGTAGATATGACGTCATTTTAGAGAGGATTTTAGAGCATGTTGAGGAACTGACTGTCATGCTATATGTGGGTATCAATGTCATAGCAAAATGCAGAAGGGAGATTCTGGAGACTAAATTTAAACTTTTAGGTAGGAAATTGAAATCCAGAACCTGCAGGGTTGCATTCTCAGAAATGCTTCGAACTCCATGTGCAGGAGCCCAGTGGCAGGCAAACCTCCAGAGTCTCAATGCATGGATGAGAGATGATGCAAAAAAGAGGGATTTCATTTGATAGGAACTGGAGAACATACAGAGGAGGGAAACCTATTCCAACAGAACAGGCTCCACCTTCACCAGAATGGATCCAGGCTGATAAAATATAGGATAAAAGTATATAGTTTTAATGCAGATGCATAATCTAATTAGCTATGAAAAAGTACCATGGCTGGGTGTCGTGTTATGGATATATATCCCATCAAGATCATGAAGATCTCAGGATAAAGGCTTACTAGAAGTTCCATCAGTTTGGCAGGCACGTGTCAGAGTTCAGAGACCATGCGATATGGAGCTCTATGCCAGAACAAATGAATGTTATATCAGATACCAATATATTTAAAAAATTCCTAAAATCCTGGCTGTTTAAGCAGGAATTTGAAGAATAATTAGGGAAGATGTTAGCTGATGTTCTTATTAAAATAGATCTAATAACTACCTTAACAGTAATAAGAACATAAGAACATGCCATTCTGGGTCAGACCAAGGGTCCACTGAGCCTACCATCCTGTTTCCAACAGTGGCCAATCCAGGCCATAAGAACCTGGCAAGTACCCAAAAACCAAGTCTATTCCATGTTACCGTTGCTAGTAATAGCAGTGGCTATTTTCTAAGTCAACTTAATTAATAGCAGGTAATGGACTTCTCCTCCAAGAACTTATCAAATCCTTTTTTAAACACAGCTATACTAACTGAACTAACCATGTCCTCTGGCAACAAATTCTAGAGTTTAATTGTGCATTGAGTGAAGAAGAACTTTCTCTGATTAGTTTTAAATATGCCACATGCTAACTTCATGGAGTGCCCCCTAGTCTTTCTATTATCTGAAAGACTAAATAACCGATTTACATCTACCCATTCTAGACCTCTTATGATTTTAAACACCTCTATCATATCCCCCCTCAGTCCGTCTCTTCTCCAAGCTGAAAAGTCCTAACCTCTTTAGTCTTTCCTCATAGGGGAGCTGTTCCATTCCCCTTATCATTTTGGTTGCCCTTCTCTGTACCTTCTCCATCGCAATTATATCTTTTTTGAGATGCGGCGACCAGACTTGTACACAGTATTCAAGTTGGGGTCTCACCATGGAGCGATAGAGGCATTATTTTAATTATTTATTTTTAATTTTTATATACCGATGTACATTATGACATTTTCCGTTTTATTCACCAGTCCCTTCTTAATAATTCCCAACATTCTGTTTGTTTTTTTTGACTGCCGCAGCACACTAAACCGATTTCAATGTGTTATCCACTATGATGCCTAGATCTCTTTCTTGGGTGGTAGCACCTAATATGGAACCTAACATTGTGTAACTATAGCATGGGTTATTTTTTCCTATGTGCATCACCTTGCACTTATCCACATTAAATTTCATCTGCCATTTCGACGCCCAGTTTTCCAGTCTTACAAGGTCTTCCTGCAATTTATCACAATCTGCTTGTGATTTAACTACTCTGAACAATTTTGTATCATCTGCAAATTTGATTACCTCACTCGTCGTATTTCTTTCCAGATCATTTATAAATATATTGAAAAGTAAGGGTCCCAATACAGATTCCTGAGGCACTCCACTGCCCACTCCCTTCCACTGAGAAAATTGTCCATTTAATCCTACTCTGTTTCCTGTCTTTTAGCCAGTTTGCAATCCACGAAAGGACATCGCCACCTATCCCATGACTTTTTACTTTTCCTAGAAGCCTCTCATGAGGAACTTTGTCAAACGCCTTCTGAAAATCCAAGTATACTACATCTACTGGTTCACCTTTATCCACATGTTTATTAACTCCTTCAAAAAAGTGAAGCAGATTTGTGAGGCAAGACTTGCCCTGGGTAAAGCCATGCTGACTTTGTTCCATTAAACCATGTCTTTCTATATGTTCTGTGATTTTGATGTTTAGAACACTTTCCACTATTTTTCCTGGCACTGAAGTCAGGTTAACCGGTCTGTAGTTTCCCGGATCGCCCCTGGAGCCCTTTTTAAATATTGGGGTTACATTAGCTATCCTCCAGTCTTCAGACGTCCATCCGGGCGCTCAGGTCACGGCGTGCGCTCATGCGCCTTCGCTGCTTGAGTGCCCAAATTGGACGTGCGTTCATGCACCTTCGCCGGCGGGGCTGCTGGAAGCCGCTTTTACCGCCGGCTGCCCCCAAGAGGCAGGGGAGCCGCGGTGGGTGCCTCGGGAGGAGGGGAGAAGCATGAACACACGTCCAATTTGGGCGCTCAAGCAGCGAAGGCGCATAAACGCACACCGTGACCTCGGATGTCCATCCGGGCGCTCAGGTCACGGCGTGCGCTCATGCGCCTTCGCTGCTTGAGCACCCAAATTGGACGTGCGTTCATGCACCTTCGCCGGCGGGGCTGCTGGAAGCCGCTTTCGCCGCCGGCTGCCCCAGGGAGGCAGGGGAGCCACGGTGCGCACCTCGGGAGGAGGGGAGAGAGGACTGGGGCTGCTGGAAGCATGCAGTAAGTTTACTTTTGTTACAATTTCTATTTGCTTTAATAACATGTTGAGTCGATTTTCGCCCTGCGCCTTGCTTTGGGAGGGGGGAGGAGAGAGGACTGGCAATCCCTGATGCCAGAGCGTAGGAGAACCAGGCCACACCATGTTACTCGCTTGCTCCAACCCACCCACTTATTTGACCGGAGCCTGCTTATTGCTGTCACATCCCTCTAACGCCAGGGTCAGGGTAGGCGGTAAATTAGCGGGTTAAAGATGCGGCAAAACAGTTGGTTAAATAGGCGATAATCGGGCCGCACATTACTGTATGGGAGGGAATAGCTAATCCGATCGTTTACATATCATATACATGCCGCGGGCGGAAAGGGATACGCGTCGATTTAAAGAAGCGGTAAGGATTGGTAAAATTGGATAGTGAATCGCAGGTTAGACTTACGCGGCCAAATTGTGGGTAGAAAGCGGGTTAGAAACAGGGTAACCGCGGCCGCGCTTTACTGTATCGGCCTGACAGTAAGTTTAGGGAAGAAATAGATGTCCATCCTCCTGAAGGCCCCACCCCCAAGGTGAAAAGAAAGTTTTTGCCTTTTCCACGAAAGTGTTCAGTTACTTTTGAAGAGACACTTGGCAGATGCAAAAGTTGGGAAAATTGAACTATCCCATGCAAGTGCTTAACTGGAGTACCTAAACTTTATTTTACTGGAGTTATTTTCTTTGTTGTATGATGTCTGCTTCCTGGTTTGGCAGCTGCCCAGCACCGCATTGAGTATATCTTAGAGCTGTGTGTTCCTGCTGTAACTGTTGAGTAGGCTTGATAAGCTGTTAGAAGTCAGGGGCCATGGATTTTGAATAAAGCTCCAAACTACAGAGAAAATAACTTTATTCAAACAATATATTTTTTTCTTTTTATATTTTAGCACATGAGGTTCAGAGTAAGGTGTGACCAAGTTGGCCCATCCCAGTTCTTTTCTAAATATGTCTCCAAAGTAGAGCTAGTTTTTAAAAAATTGTTACTACAATTGGTACAGTTATGCCTCATGTACCTGTTTACATATTTTTAGCTGAGTGTGGCATAGATGGCCTAGTTGCCACTCTGCCAATAAATCCTCAACTGCTACTATATGAAGCTTTTAGTCCGGCAACTAAAATCTTTGGAAGAAGGTTAAAGTACCTACTTGAAAACTTTATTCACTAAGCATTGTAATTATTTTAGCATATTGTGACATAGACTTAGTCCTGGAGGAATTCTGCGCTACTGCGGAGCGCAGAATTCCCCCCCCCCCCCCCCCCGCGCAGAAAATAGCAGAGGAGACCCCAGCATGCTGTAAACAGAGTGCGTCCCACGTGTTCTGTGGGACACGCTCCGCGGCGAAGATGAAGGCCCAGGTGCACCGTTCGCGGCAAAAATGGAAGGCCCCCGTGTGCCACGAACGGAGTGTGCTCCGCTCACGGCGAAGATAAAGGCCCCGGTGAGAGAGGGGAGGGTGAGAGAAGAGCAGGAGGGTGTGAGAGGGAGGTAAGTGGGGGGATGCTTGAGTGTGGGTTTCAGAGAGAGGGAGCCTATATGAGGGGAGGGGGATGTCTGTGAGAGAGGAGAGGGGGTGTGGGGGAGGGTGAGAGACAGCTTGGTTGGTAAGAGGGGGAGTGGGGGGGATGCTTGAGTGTGGGCTTCAGAGAGGGAGCCTATATGAGGGGAGGGGGATGTCGGTGAGAGAGGAGAGAGGGTGGGGGGGAGGGTGAGAGACAGCTTGGTTGGTAAGAGGGGGAGTGGGGGGATGCTTGAGTGTGGGTTTCAGAGAGGGAGCCTATATGAGGAGAGGGGGTGTGGGGAAGGGTGAGAGACAGCTTGGTTGGTAAGAGGGGGAGTGGGGGGATGCTTTAGTGTGGGTTTCAGAGAGGGAGCCTATATGAGGGGAGGGTGACAGAGCAGGAGGATGTGAGAGAGAGCATGGGAGGTAAGAGGGGGGGGATGCTTGAGTGTGGGTTTCAGAGAGAGGGAGCCTTTATGAGGAGATTGTGAAGGAGCGTGTATGTGTGTGAGAGATTGGGAGTGCATGTGTATGAAAAAGGGATTGTGTGTATGTGAGGGTGCTAAGCCTGTGTGAAGGGATTGTGTATGTGTGAGACAGAGCCTGTGTAAAGGGCTGCGTGAGAGAGAGACATGGTAGCCTGTGTGAGGATGTATGTGTGAAAGTGAAAGGGAGCTTGTGTGGGTGTGTATGCAAGAGAGAGGGCCCTATATGAGGGGATGTGTGTATGTGAGAGAGTGAGGGAGGCCGAATGAGGGTGTGTATATGTGGAAGGGACACGCTTACAGTGAATTTGTAGGGAAATTCTGCTCAAAATATTTAAAATTCTGCAACTTTAATAACTTTTTTCTGTAATAATTTAAAATGTAATTACTTAAAGACTGTCATGTAAATTGTGTTATTTTGACCAATATAAAGTTTACAGAATTTTCCGTTTTTGTGCTCCCCCAGGAGTACAGGTTGCAAGTACTCGGCAGTTCCCATGAAATAGACCTATTTCTTATTAATCCCTGGGATGCAATAACTTTCTACCTGGCTAATAATACTTAGTGGACTTTTCCTCCAGGAGTAAGTCCAAACTTCTTTTAATCCCTGCTATGCTAGTCACCTTCACCATGTCCTCTGGCAACAGATTTCACAGTTTAATTCTGTGCTGAGTGAAAAAGAAAAAAAAAAAAAGGACTTGAGTTGTTTTAAATCTGCTGGCGATTAGTTTCTTGATGTGTCCCCTTGTTTTAATATTATTTGAAAGGGTAAATAACCATCCTTTCTGTAATTGTTCTACCCCACTCATGATTTTATACAGTTCTATCACGTCTCTTTTCCAAGCTGAAGAGACCTAATCTGCGTAACCTCTCATCGTAGGGGAGCCGATTCATTCCCTCCATCACTTGTCACCCCCTGCTAAATCTATTGGCCAGTATAGACTTTGATACTGCAGTGAAACAGAAACCAGTAATGCAATTTATTTCCCATTCCTTTCTTAGATAAAGTGGTGGCTCGATATTTTGCCAAGCTCCTTGTGTTTAAACAAATCGTCAAATACAATTTAAGGACTGAAGCCCAGACTATCCGAAGGGTGGATTGTTTATTTATTTATTTTTTTTACTCTGTGCTTTGACACCTGATCCATGGGTTATTTTCCGAAAACACAATGGATTAATTCATTTAAAAAATATATATATGAGAGGCAGATGGAGGAAATGAGAATGAGTTTCATACCAGTTGTTACTAATGTATTATTGTTAATGTCAGGATGGAGCTTTACCAAGTTCTTCCATCACTTGAAATGCTTGGCCTTTCGTTGTGATTGATGTGTAAATTAAAGCCTGGAACATCTGCCTTTTCTTTTCCGTCACTTGAAGTAGCAGCGTGGGCAGACCGGACTCCTGCTACCTAAATGTGTAGATAAGCTCCTTCCTGGCTGTGTTCAGTTGTTTCCTGCCCACAGATACCTTTTCCCTTTTATAGTTTGTGGGCTTTTAGAGAAGAGCACTGGGGCTTCGCTTGAATATTTTGTTTTCTCATCGCCTGTAATGGCTCCTTTTCTTTTTTTTTTTTTTTCTTTTTTCATTTACTGTGAGCACCTGGAGGCTGTAATATGGGTTTGTGACTGATCAGGATTTACAAAAATATGTGAAAGCAATTAATCATAATCTGCAAAACCGTAATATAGTACTGGAAAGGGGATCCCAGGCTATGAAAGAAAAGACTTCAGGTGCATCCCAGAATAATAAACAGATATATTCCAAAAAAGGAAATTGAAAATATCTTGTGTACCTAACGAGAGGGAAAACAGAAACACCTGTACATTCAAGCTCCCCTGCTTGAATGTACAGGTGTTGCCTGTTTTGAAATGTTAAAAGAAGGAGACCGCAAATTTTCCCTAATATATTGAAACCTGATCCACTTAGAGTATGTCAACTAATTTTATCCGGCACAATTTTTTTTTTTTTCAAACATTTGCTTCTCTTTTCATCTTTCTCAGGGATCTGTCCTCATACGATCATCCAGTCTATCTAGGTCTGTTCCCCACTGTCGGCAGCGTTCAATGTTACCCTATCTTTATATTCACATGTTCATTGTTTCACTGTAAAGCGCCTGTTGCTGATTTTCGTTTAATGTGAACCGATGAGATGTTCCCAAAGTTCATCGGTATATAAAAAAACTTCTAAATAAATAAAATAATTGTGCCTCCTCTCCAATAACCTTTGAACCATTCATCCAATTTCATTCAGGTTGCTGCCACAGATAAGAGAGTACCTAGTGACCTCCCCTTCAACCACCACCTTTACCGCTTAGAGTCCCTTCTTATAAGAAAAGGGGCCTGTTCGGTTCAGATTTAATCTCAGGGAAGGTCAAAATGCATCGTGATGTAATGGAGCATGTTGGAAGCTGCCCTACCGTTGCTTAGTTGTAGTCATCTCATGCAAATTTCTATACCAAAGAAGGAAATGAGGCAGCAGGAAATGCTCTCACATCTCATGTTCTCTGGGGAGGGACGTTTTCATATACCCCATGGCACTTGTGGTCCTGCCGCTATCCCTTTAAAAATTCGGCTGCCTCGCACAATGCAGGTCCAAAAATATGTGCATGAAAGTGGATTTGAAAATGAAGTTTCCACTCCCAGTTTTACTCCATGACCTAAGTCCACCCATATTTTATGCAGCTAAAAGTATGTATGCTGTTGATTTTACCCACATACAGAGTGAGCAATAATCAAGCTGCTTTTATGTGAGTAAGAATGTTTACCTGATTAAAAACCTTTGATTACTGCCCCTCTGTGAATAAATATATTATCCACACTGTTTTGTCCCCAGCAGTGGTTACATGTTTGTAACTGTATATACTGTAGTTTAACTGTGTTTAGTGCAGTCCTTCCTTCTGAGGATTCTTGATACTGAAACACTTTTTGTAACCCGTGATAAAAGTCTGTGAGCGTTGCCTTTAAGAGTAGCCTTTGCCCTTAAGAGAAGCTCCCTCCCCCCTCCACTTTCTCTCACTATCGGAAGAGCTCGAATGCCCCTCAATCTAACTTGAGTCTTCCTAGGTGCCTTATAGGCTCAAGGGACTGTCCTTCATGCTCCCCCTGTGTCACATGGTTCTTAGGCTCGCTGCCATTGGACCTTGCCCCCCTGCCCCCAGCTTGTGGAGGCGTTTCCCTTAGCAGCTCTCGATGAGAGCCCAGTCTTGCCCATGCGGGCTTCAAAGTCAGCAGCGCTCTGTAAAACTCCCTGAAACGATCAAGTTTTTACCTTCTTTTTTACTGCCTTCCTCTGAAGACTAAATCAGCCTCATATCCCTCAAGCGCCCTACCTCCACCATAAACTAACTCCTGCAACTCAAGAGACTTCCTTCTCCCTCCTGCTACCCTGTCTCCAGTTACCAAAGATCTTTGCCTTGGAGCTCATGTTTGAGATGCAACAATTGTTAGCAGAATCTACCTGTACAATAAATAATTTCAAACTTAAAGAATCTTTGTCTTGAGGACTGATTGGAAAAGGTTTATCTGCCTGGATGGCAAACTCGGATGTCTGTCTGATCTAGAATACACACATTTTCACCAGCTGTGCCTCTCAAAGCAAATGCATTTGCTGGAATCTCGTTGAAAAGATGGGTAAAGGGCCTAGGAATAGATACACTTATCAAGCAAAATGTGTTGAGGATACAGAGTTTTGAAATGCTAGTTTGCTGTCTTTTTGGGTGTTCAACATGGAACAACTTCATGAAATGTATGTGCCTGTAGCTTCTGGTTCCATGGCTGCTCTTAAAGACGCATACATTTGAAAAATTCCATTCTGGTAATGTGATAGCCTTCCTTTCTGTATTCAGAAAAAAAGCTGTAGTGGAGAGAGATTTCAGTGGAAAAATTACCTGTAGAGGAAGCATGCACAAGCTCAGAGGGTAGTTTTTATAAGGTGCAATAATCAAAACAAATGCTTGTACAAACTTATAATTTAATTGGTACAAGCTCCACAGGTAAAAGTATCATTGCAGGCAGTTTTGGTGACTGACCCCTTAAAAATCTAAGTTATAGTATCTGTAATGGACCCAGGAAATCCTGGATTCTCTGTAGGCTGTAGGCCAGCACTGGAATTACATGATGTATGTGAGCTTTCTAGCCCCCAGTTTTCAGATATGGCTGCCATTTTTAGACCATGCCATGAATGAAAAGACTTTGTTATAAATATCTTTTCTGTATTCTCTGAAACTGCACATGACCATTAGATGGCGTTGTCATGCTGGCTGTTTTGATTTCAACTTTTGTTTCCTACTGACTAGCGTGGACTGAGATGCTTCAAGTTGATGCAAGTGGAGGAAGTTAATTGGTTTTTCTGATTTCTGCTCTCCGTGTTCTCCTAGTGAGACTTCCCTCTTTATTTCAAGTTGTTGAAGATTATAAATTGGGCTTTAAAAGACACAGCTAAAATGGACAAAATGGAAATTTTGACAATTGCTAGTATTTGCTTTTCAAAAGCGTACGGGTCCTTCAGTGACATTAAATGTCCAGTTCTGACTAGTGCACTGCTGGGTATTTCCTAGTGACCTGGATTGACCATTCTGAGACAGAATGCTCAGTTCGATGGACCTTTGGTCTGACCCAGCAGGCACATCTTATGTACTAGAACTGATTCCAAACATAGTGGTGTTAATCATTTTTAAAAGGCGGTGACTGACTTTTAAAACCCATGTCATTTCAAACATCACAGCCTCCTGTGATGTAACGATTACAAAAGCTCATTTACTGTAACAGTCTTACTCAGAAAAATGCACAGCAGTTATGTCATGAATTAGCATCAACATGATGCTTCAACTTGCATGCACTACAGCTGTAAGCAAAGGCTGAATGAAAATGAAACAGCAGAAAGACACCACAAGAGACACCAAGAACAAAGCCATAGGCGTGTGACAGAGTGACTAGAACAATAACAAAAGCCTTTAAGTACAACAGTGTAATAAAAAACAAAAATGGTTTAAACAAAATCTTTCAGTAAAACCTTTTAATGGGTATAACAGTGCAATGAGGAACAATAGTGTAAAAAATAACCATAAAATGAAAGCACGTCCGTATTTTGGCAAAGTGCCTGCATCAGAGAAAAAACTTTTAGTAAAGTAAAAACATCATCAAATGAACAAAAAGAGTAGAGGTTGTTCCATAAAGAGGGTAAATTTCCAAAGGATTTCCAGTAAAGTAGTGCTTTACCTACAGAAAATTGTGTAAAATGTACTTTTACATGCATAGGGAGAGGCATTCCAGGGTGTGGGGTCTGGGCGGGTTTGGGATTTACACACACGCTTTTTGGTGTTAAAATTCCTTACAAACAGGTGTCATTTTCAAACCACACTTATGCGCTCAGGTCTGCTTCGAAAATTGTTGTAACTTGCATGCATATTTGCTAATTTAGTTCGATATTACACACGTGCCTCCAAAATGTGGAGG